>NC_136484.1:41245560-41355560 GCF_053919585.1 Euprymna scolopes | reverse complement strand
GAGCTCGATAAGGATACCTTAAACGGGCCTTATTATCGGGCTTGAAACCGACGGTACCAATGACCTGTCTCAACTAACAACTTTCTGTACACAAAATATAAGTACGCTCTTAAAATTTGGATTTTCCTTTTAATTGAGCACTCTGCTGGAATTCTTTTTCCAAAAAAACTAATCATATATACATATATATATATATATTTACATATATATACATACATATATACATACATATATACACACATATATATACATTTATATATACACATACATATATATACATATAGGCATACATATATATATACATATATATATACATACATATATATGCATATATATACATATATATATATGTGCATACATATATATATATGTATATGTATATATATATATATATATATATATATATATATGTATATATATATATATATTTTATGTAGTTATATGTTTATAACAGAAGATCAGACCAAGATCTACACTGTTGGTTTCAAATGTAAAACAAAGGAGATCAGTATCCTGTCGCTTATGTCGGGCTTTCTTGAACTTATGTTTCCAGAAAAATGGCATGTCGCATAGTTTTCATTTGAAGTCGATGGTGTAGATGTTGTTTTGATCTTTTGTAATACAAACATGGTTAAATAATTAATCTAGAAATTGACTTAATATTCGATCACTTTGCTTTTTTCCACTAATCGTACATATAAGCATTATGTATTACACATCCATATGTACACATAAATATAGTCCATCTATCTATATATATATATATATATATATATATATATATATATATATATATATATATGTTTAATATATATGTTTGTGTGTGTGCGTATGAATTTATTTCTCAAGGAAATTTCTATCAAAACAAACGTAAGGAGGAAATCCTTACTGTCATTGCGTAAAGAGTATAAAAATCACTAACGTAATTCCTTATGGAAGAGTTCATGTAATTAACCCCTAAACAAAATTAAAATAAACATGAATTGGACATTGGAAATTATAGAAAATGTATGGGTCATATAAAGTAAATATAACCTGCTATAATATAATATGGTAATTTTTTGACTAGTAGAAAACGATCATGCTTAAATATCTACCTATGGAATGCAGCCAGTAACAGAACGTCTGATAGTAATTGTACTAAAAGAATGAAAAGTATGTAAAAATGTCGAGCTGCAAACGCATCCACGAAAAGTAAACTTACGGCAAGGAAAAAAAGGAATCATACTCTCTCGCAAATAAGTGAAACTAGTATCTTTTTAATACTTGATGATGAACCCTAGAATGGTAATTCTCTAAATTGCTAAGATGAAATATAAACTCGGGATAATTTTACTGTAAATTATTTAATTAATAAATAATTTATTTACAAACTAAAACATTAATCTGTAAGATGCACGATGAAAATATAATTCTTCTCCTTTCATTATTCCTAATTAAAATGAAAATTGCAGTTTAGTTTAAGAACTACCTTAACACACGAAAATGGTGACTGTGGGAGAAATTCATCTGAAATGAGCCAAGGCGTAAGAACTAACGGAAACAGTTGGACCACATAATCACCCTTAGTTATGTCATGCAAAAAACGACAGCTACTGAGAATGTCTCCCCCCCCCCACACACATACACGTTTTATCTGTACCTAAACCTAAGCGTAGATTCCATGAACAAAGCTTCTTTCTTAGAACTGCACGCCTGTGGAGTTGTCTTCCGTTTTCCTGCTTTCCAGCTGACTACAATATGGTTGTCTTCAAATCCAACGTAAACAAGTTCTTGACGAGCCGTTCCACTTAAGTTAATAAATTTACTAAATTTCTATTACTAACGATTACTAACATATAATGATTGCATTATTGTCCAATTGACTACTGTACACTCCTAACCCTTATCCTCGAGTGGTCTCTGGGCCTTGATAAGTGGTGATGACTATGTAAAAAAAAAAATGTCAAGCTAAACATATGAATTACACAACCACCTCATTTACACTAGTTGAATTATATACTCTGGTAACCGTTTTGAGATTAAAGTTTTCATTCTCTTATGGCTCGATATAGTTCAGGAGAGATAACTTGGGTTATAACAAATAGGTTTCAAGGGAAATATCTCCAGAATATACCGAGCAGACATATTTATTAAAGGCTCTAAGATTGTCTTATTAAAACTTTATTTTGTGATGGGTATTCAAGCTATATGCAATAACAACTCTGCCAGAAACATTTGAGTAAAATTGCCAAAATCCGTTTGAAAATAGTAATTACTACATATGTTTAAGTTTAAAATAAGAAAAAGAATAGTCAAAATTTGCTACTTGTGGCATTTTTTCATTTTTGTCTGGAATAATAATGACTAAGAAATTTAATTAGTTTGTTTTTTTGTTTTTTTGGGGGGGATTTTTTCTTTTTTTTTTTTTTGTCAGGTAACAATTTGCTGTTTACAAATGAGCTGTAACTACTCCAACTCTCTTGACGTCACAATCGTTAACTTAGTTTTTATGAGTTTGTCAAAATCAATTTTTCAGAAGAGGATAATTGTGGATATCAGGTAAATACGTGTACAGCTTATGAAAAGCTTGTTTTTCTGTATTAGCACAAAAAAAATTGTATTAGCAATGCCACCAAAACTTGTATTAGCAATGCCACCAAAACTTGTATTAGCAATGCCACCAAAACTTGTGCAAATCCATTATCAACAAATACACGTCACAAACCATCCGTATAGGTAACCAACTTTTATTAATTCCATTCTTTATGGTAATTACCAAAAGTGAGGAGGTGTATGTTTGGCTCAAGGCAGCAACAGAAGGGCGTTGACGGTGATTAAGTGGGATGCAAATGCATGGGAAATGACGTCACTGGTAAAAAAAAAGACTATAAAAAGGACAAAGAGGATGATCACATTGGAGAGAGATGCGGAGTACCTTAGAGATGGTGTGGGTGATATCACGCCAGTAATGATGTGGAAATAAATGTTCTTACACAGAAAAAAGCGAGATTACTTGCCTCCCCATGATGGCAAAGTTAGACACAAGATCGGTTTTTAATATGAGGAAAATCCAGTTCCAAAATACAGGCACTCTGGATAGGAACAAAAATAAAAAAAATTGTCTCAGTCATGAAGGATTTCTCCTCCACTGACAAAGGACAGAAAAGATGAAGTGTAGCATCAGAACAGATACTACACTTCAGCTCTTTTCTACAGATACTATACTGCAGTTCTTTTCTATTCTTTGTCCACTTTGCGACTGAGGCATACAACGAGTGTTGGTCACTGGACAACGTTACAAACCTTCACGTGATTAATCCTGTATGTAGGCCTACCTGATTCTTAAAAGAATTAGATAAACCAATGACAACGTCAGGAAGGTTACAGGAGAGGGGGGGGCTAAGTGCTTAATGGTACAGACAATGCGTGGGCTAAGTCCGAATTCAGTCCGTTTAACAGAAACGCTTTCACTTGGTAATGCTGGCAACCTTCACGTGGTCTCTCCCATAAGTATCCGATATCTTTCAAGAAAAATTCTAACTAGAACGAAATCGGGGAAACGAATGCCAACAATAATCATCTGATTCATACGGAAAAGGTATGAATGGTGCTCAACAACAGCAGCTTCGGACCAAGATCACAGTGTAGTATCTGTTTGATGCTACACTTCATCTTTTCTGTCCTCTGTCAGTGGAGGAGAAATCCTTTATGACTGAGACAATTTTTATTTTTGTTCCTATCTAGAGGGCCCATATTTGAGAGCTGGATTTTACCCACATTAAAAACCAATCTTGTGTCTAACTCTGCCCTCATGGGGAAGCAAGTAAATGGGAACATCGGCAGCAGAAGTTTCAGTCATAACTTCCGGCTGCTGTTTATCAACCAATGTCAAAGTTAAGAAATTATATATTTATTAATAAATATAACAAATACTCACCCGGTCATCATTAATATTACTGACAGAAATCATTATAAAGTAAATACTGTTTGAAAATTAGTAAAAAACAAATTATTTGGGTTTACCCACTAATTTATGATCGAGTTGCACAAAAAATGTTAAATATTTAATACTAACAGGCCGTTCGGCGTTGCCCAGTCGTAAAATACGCATAAATATTATATTTTAATTCATACAGAAACTGAGACGTGTATGCGAGTATTGTTTTTTCTAAGCAGTTCACCTCTTGGAAGTAAAAAAAAAAAATTACTCGAGCTGAGATCGAAACTAAAACCTAAAGACAGTAAGTCAAGTACGATAACCACACGATCTTAAAGGTGTTTTAAAGCCTATTAATTCTTGACATAAGGAATCTGTCATGTGAACTATTCGATGCATACATATCCGTGAAACAGTTGACAAACAGATAAAAATTCCATGACCCCCCCCCCCACGTATCAACTTTTCAATTTTGACCCCTTAGCAGCTCTATTTTTCGGATGAAACCCGATTAAAAATGTTCCACGTGTCTGAATACCCTATATACGAAATTTGAAGTCTGTAGATCAGAATTTCGCGGCGTATTAAGTTGGTGCAAAAATAATGTCGGTTTTTTGACGTTCCACTATATATAAAAAAATGACATTATTTTTGCACCAACCAAATATATAGGTTGAGAATTGTCCTTATACACACACACACATTTTCACTTTTATAGATATATAGATAAGTCATCAGTTGCTAAAGTTTGTTTAAATACTGGTTACGAGCAAACTAGCCACCTTTGTTATATCAGTTGGTAACATGGCTACATTGTTGCGAATTGGTGTTTAATGCTATCTTTAAAGACTCATAATTTATATTAAATTTTTAGTCACA
The DNA here is from genome assembly GCF_053919585.1 of Euprymna scolopes. NCBI lineage: Eukaryota > Metazoa > Mollusca > Cephalopoda > Sepiida > Sepiolidae > Euprymna > Euprymna scolopes. The sequence goes on along the minus strand of NC_136484.1, from coordinate 41,350,762 downwards.
AATGCAAAATAAATCTCTGCACCCCCCCCCCACGCCAATCTTTCACGATAAACACCCGTCTAGCTGAAACCACTGTTAGTAAATTTTCCCACTCTTTATCTGTGCCTAAATCAAGAACGTAGATTCCATGAACAAAGCTTCTTTCTTAGAACTACACGCTAGTGGAACTCTCTTCCATTTGCCTGTTTCCCACCTGACTACAACTTGGATATCTTCAAGTCCAACATAAACAAATTCCTGATGAATCGGCCCCTTAAGTAAAGAAACTTTATCAAATCTCCAATAGTAACGATTACTACGATACGATACTATCCCACTGATTACTGCACATGCAATGACCCTTATCCCCGAGTGGCTTCCGGGCCTTGATAAGTGGTGACACCATGTAAAAAACAAAAAAAAATAATAAATTGCTTTCGACTACTTTTTCCAACTATATTTTCTTTTCAGGATAATTTATGTGGGTAATAATAATCAATTTATTATCACCCACATAAATTATCTGCTCCAACTAGTCTAATTGTTATTTAAAAAGTAAAGAATTGCCACTAAAACATCCATTCATAATATTCAATAGCGTTCAAAGTAAGAGTTTGTTAATCTCATTAACCCTGATCCTCGAGTGGCTTTGAGCCTGAGTAAACGATGACTCTTTAGAATAAAATACAAGATGGTTAGGTAATGTGAGTGAAAATGAGCCGGGAAGATTCATTTCGCTTATATAAAATTTATTTCTATATTTACTATAACTGTGTGTGTATGTGTATGTATATGTGTGTGTATGTGTGTATATGTGTGTGTATGTATATGTGTGTATGTGTATGTATGTGTGTGTATTTATGTGTGTGTATGTGTGTATATGTGTGTATATGTGTGTCTGTGTGTGTATGTGTATGTGTGTGTATGTATATGTGTATGTATGTGTGTGCATATGTGTGTGTATATGTGTGTGTATGTGTGTGCGTATGTATGTGTGTATGTGTGTTTGTATGTGTGTGTATGTCTGTGCGTATGCATGTGTGTATATGTGTGTGCGTGTGCGTATGTGTGTGTGTGTGAATGTATGTGTCCGTTCCATATGGACTCGGAAACAGCTGGGCCGATTTATTTTGAATTCCGCACGAAGGTAGTTGATGTGTTTGGGAGTGTTCTTACGTAGTTTTTGTATCGGAATGTATCTGATAAGTACTAAAAATCGGTAATCGAAAAAAATCTGATTAAAGAACGAAGTTCGATTTTGACCAATCTCAATACTTTTATACAACCTAACATTACAAGCGCATATCATCGCACAAACAGAAAGGTCCAGCCTACAAAATCAACTATAGATTATTTTATAAGACAGAAGGATGTTTGAAATGAATATTTTTAGAGCACAATTAGACCATGATACTTTAAACTTTAAGTAAAGTCATTATTTCCAGATAATTTTATAAAATCAACAGTAGATTTTCTACGGTGCAATGTAGACTACAATGCATTGTGGACTAAGTTACTACGAAATGAAGCTTCCTCTTAGTGCACTGCGCGTGGTGGTGGTTGTGAGGGGCTAACTAGAGCAGGCAATCAATCGATTTGATTAAAAATATGGGAGATTTCACTGATTTCGATGACAATACAAGTACAGAAGAGTGGAATATTTCCTGATCCTCATTCAATCCCGGACAATGGAGGGTTTCTCTGCTAGGTATTAATCATCGGCGGGCAGTTTTAAGAAAGAAACGTTCATACCTGTGTAGAGTGAACTTGTTTACATTGGACTTGAAGGCAACGATATGTAGTCGGCCAAGAAGCAGGCCAGCTGAACAGTGTTCCAAAGGCGGTCAGTTCTAAGAAAGAAGCGTTCAGACCTGTGTAGCGCGAACATCGTCGTGCGACTCAGACTTTTCCGATTCATCTGTTTCCCTCATACTAATTAGCAAGTTTTTTTTATGGTTTATATTAGTGATGGTAAGATGTGTATCGGAATAACAGGAGCTTTGCAAAGTATCGAGAATCGGCATCGAAACTCAACAATTCAAACCTGATTTCGATACTAAAACGGTATTCAATACAGAATACGTTCGTTTATGGAAATAAAAATACTTATATCATCTTTTTTGTTTTTCTTTATGATTTTATTGCAAAAGAGGGCTTTATGATTAGAAAAATATTTACGTTTTGTGAAAAAACTTTTTTTAATCTCGGTGTTTGTTAAGATCGTGTCGACAGATCGATTTTTCGCCATTATATCGTTTTAAGCAAAATCAATATTATGTACTTAATTGTCATGCCGAAAATAGTAATACATCAAAAAATTACGATAATTCATCAAGTAGAACAACTGGTATTGCATTTATAGTAAAATAAAGTCTATCGCTATAGGCTAAAACATTAGTCTCCATAAAAATGCAACGCAAAATATGCGTTCCAAGTTATATCGCCTGTGTGAACTCTTCGCCGTCTACTTTAAAAACATCGAGAAAAAGGTGCAATTTTCCTCAATTTTCCATAAAAATTACTTAAAACTATAAATAACTTTCTACACGATGAATTTTTTTTTGGATATATTTATATGTTCGACGTGCCAATTAAGTATATAATATTGTTTTTGCTAAAAACGACGTATTTTTTATTTAATCGATCTGGCGACTAGTACCAAAGCCTCAACTGTGTGCCGCCGTGTTAAAATGGTTGAGAACACCTAATCTGAACGTTAATTTATTGTTTGTCCTTGCACAGTAAAGGATACCTTTCATTAACCTTCAGTCAACACATTTTCAGTGGAAAGAGCCACATTTCCAACTTTAAATATTAGAATAGCGTGCACTAAATTCGATTAATTTAATTTGCGCACACAGAATTCAATTAATTTAATTGTTTCAACATGGAAAAAGAATTTCGAATTTCCTCAAGGAGTTTCAATCGAAATTTGTAGTTGTAAAATGTTTGTTATTTCAAAAAGAATATTTGTTGGTAAAATTATATATATATTTTTTTTTTAGTTTAACTGCCATGAGCAATGCTGTTTTTATATTCTGCTAGACTTTTCGGTTTTTGATTCTTTTTACTTTATTCTTAAAATAATGGGCAAATTTCATCAACAATAACACATTCTATAAATGTAGAAAAAATGGATATTTGATATTTCATATATCATTTGAGTTTTCCGCACTACTGTTCTAATTTTGAGTGTTATTATAAAGCATTTCCTCCGATGTAATCTCCTAATTTCTTTGATTTATATTGTTTAGCTTGAAAATCTTCAATCTGTACGAAAATTTAAACTGAAATCGGTGAAAACAGTGATAGAATGCAGCCTTAACCAACACCAGAACGGATTTCAGAGAGCTGGAAATCGTGAAAATAGACACTAACCTTACTGCGGGTGGATGAATAATAGGTTTTCATCAGATTCAGCAGCTTTGCTGAGATGCCATCTGCGTGCATATACAGGTATAGGTATGTGTTGATTGAGATTGTCGGACTGGCTTCCTCATCTTGGTTGTTATTGTCACAACGTTTCGGCCGTTTTTCCCTCCGGCCTTCGTCAGGTGTTTTGTATCAGAGGTGTCCAAATTGCATTCAGCTCTATACTTGGTTTGCTCAGTAGGTTGTTATGTCTGAGCATGCGAGCTGTTTCTTTAAGTTTTCTCACTTTCCAGTGGGTCTCTCTATTTATTATTTTTACTTCATCCCATAGGGGGCGATGCCCCCCTTCTCCATCCAGACATGGTTGGCTATACCCGATTTTTCCGTCTCCTCTTTGGTTAACGCTTTTCGGTGTTCTTCCAAACAGCTCACATGCTCGGACATAACAACCTACTAAGCAAACCAAGCATAGAGCTGAATGCAATTTGGACTCCTCTGATACAAAACACCTGACGAAGGCCGGAGGGCAAAACGCCCGAAACGTTGTGACAATAACAACCAAGATGAGGAAGTCAGTCCGACAATCTCAATCAATGAAAACACCTCATCTCCAAAATACAGACAATTACTATAGGTATGTGTATTTCTTAATGTCATTCATCCAGACGAAGTCTAAAATCAAAGACGAAACGTTTATGAAAACATAATACGGTTTGTTCCTTTTTATTTCTCTATTTTGTCGGAATACTATTTCCATTATTTTCATCATGTACATATATGCATATACGTACATATATACGTACATACATACACACACACACACACACACACACATATATATATATATATATATATATATATATATATATATATACTAACTACTATACGCTATAATATACTATATTACTAATATACAGTGATGATCATATTTATTGGCACGGTAAAATAAAAGTTAAATTTTGTCTAATAAATTCTAAAAAAGGGATTAAATTAAAGAAAATAACAAAGTATATTATGTATTTTTAACTGGCCTTTCCGATGCAGCAATCGGATTTTAGAAAAAATAAATAACAAAGGAACAACAAACATAATTGCAAAAAACCCTTGTTCAAAATTATTGGCACGATTTATTTAATAATCAATTGTATAGCCTTTGGCCTTGATTACCTTCCTCAGTCGCTTTTCATAGTTTACAACCAAGTTGTTGCACTCTTCAGTAGTAATTTTAGCCCACTCTTCCTGGCAATAATCCTCCAATTGAATAAGATTCTTAGGCTTCCTTTGCATTACCCTCAATTTTAATGTTCTCCATAAATTTTCAATTGGATTAAGGTCTGGGCTTTGTGATGGCCACTCCAAAACATTAATATGATTGTCCTCAAGCCATTTCTTAGTCAGTTTAGCCGAATGCTTTGGGTCATTATCTTGCATGAACCACCAACGACGACCAAGTGAGAGCTCTTTAGCAGAGTCTTTCAGGTTTTCATCCAATATTTTAACATAATCTTCCTTTTTTTATGCTACCTGTGACCTTAACAAGTCGCCCTGGTCCAGAGGCAGCAAAGGATCCCCAAAACATCAAACTGCCTCCACCGTGCTTCACTGTGGGTATGGTGTTCTTAGGCAGGAAAGCTTCGCCAGATTTTCTGTAAATATAAGACACTTTATTATGGCCAAATAACTCTATTTTCGTTTCGTCAGTCCATAGAACACGTTTCCAGAATGCAACATCTTTATCAATATGACGTTTTGCAAAGGCTAGCCTTGCTTTCAGGTGCATAGGCTTCAATAAGGGAGTCTTTCTCGGACGACATGCTTTTAAACCAGCTCTCTTCAAAACTCTACCAACTGTATGTCGAGATACATTCACTCCAGAGGTGCTCTGTTCATCAACAATCTCCCCAACAGAGATCCTTGGGTTTTGTTTTACTTGTCGAACAATTTTCCGTTCATCTCTTGGGGAAAGAATCCTTGTTCTCCCTCTACCCTCTAAACTCATAACGTGGCCTTGCGATTTGAACTTGTTTATTATGGCTCTAACAGTGGATTTGGGAAGGTTTAGCTTCTTTGAAATCTTATCATAGCCCTCCCCATTGGTATGGCATGCTACAACAAGCTTCCTGACGTCTTCGCTGTGTTCCTTAGTTTTAACCATGGCGATTGAAAATTATAATTTAGTCACTTATAATAGTTTAAATAAATCGCTATCTAAAAATTATCTGAAAAAAATTATTCACTGAATTAGCGTTAAACAAGCATAATATGGCTATAAAAAAGTTCAGAAAGCACGTAAACCGGAAATTGATTGATATTATACTGATACTAAAAGAAAAACAAAGCCGTGCCAATAATTTTGAACAAGGGTTTTTTGCAATTATGTTTGTTGTTCCTTTGTTATTTATTTTTTCTAAAATCCGATTGCTGCATCGGAAAGGCCAGTTAAAAATACATAATATACTTTGTTATTTTCTTTAATTTAATCCCTTTTTTAGAATTTATTAGACAAAATTTAACTTTTATTTTACCGTGCCAATAAATATGATCATCACTGTATATATATATATATATATATATATATATATATATATACTAACTACTATACGCATATATTCACATATATATATATACGTATAGGCATACACGTATATATATACGTATATGTATACACGTATATATATATATACATAGAATATATATATATATATATATATATATATATATATACATACATATAACTACATATATATAATCGTAGAGATACACGTATATATGCACCGATATTGATTATATTCGCATATATACACGTATACATATGTGTATGTATAAAATAGATATGTGCAACTTGATGATATCAAGTACAAAAACAATTTGTTTAAAAATAAAGTATGAGAAAAAACAAAGGTTTAGAACCCAAACGATGAGTTGCAATTGTTTTTGTTGTTTATTTTCTACAAATACCATACACAAACAGGTATATACATACATACATATACATATATGTATACATATATACGTATACTTATACATATACGTATATATACATACATGTATATATACAGATGTATATATATATATACATATGTGCATATATATACATATGTATATACATTTATATATATATATATATATATATGTGTATATATATACATATGTATATACATTTATATATATATATATATATATATATATATATATATATATATATATATATATACCCATACTTTTTTTTTTATTACATTTTCACCCCATACAAGGCACATTGCCACTTTGGTGTAGGGAGCTACTAACAGGGGCAACAACTACTGGGGTACTATGTTGGGATTTGGGCAGCAAGATGTTGGTTCACGTTGCACTTGAACTTCTGCAGGTCAGTACAGATGGGGAAACAGGGACCTGGAATGGAATTCCAAAGTCTAGCGGTTCTGGGGAAGAAACTACTGGAGTAGAAAGATCTTTTACATCTAGGAATCTCTACTGTGTGGGGGTGGGATTTTGCAGCCTGTCGGGTCTGTCAAGGGTGTTCACGTCGCCGAGGCACAAGTGCTTGCATTTCGTCAGAGCATTCACCAGTATAATACTTGTAGAGCAGGCAGAGGGATGCAACGTTTCGTCGATGGGACAGAGGCTGAAGCTTAGATGCCAGTTCAGGGCCTATCAGATTTGTGACTCTCTTTTGAACCTTGTCAAGGAGCGAGAGACTAGTAGTCGATGTACCAGCCCAAATATGACAGCAATACTTCATACATGGGCGAATGGTTGCTTATAGAGGTACAGGATATTTTCAGGTGATAGTAGTTTTCTAGCACGGTAGTGAGAGCCCACCTTCTTTGCAGCGGCCCTGCCAATGCCCTCGATGTAATTGTTCCAACTCATGTTTCCTATGAACGTTAGGCCAAGGAGCTTGAAAGACATACTCTCAGATAAAGAGTCGTTGGCCATTGCTATAGGTGGTAGAGAAGGTTTCTTGTAATTATTGAATGAAACTAGTTTAGTCTTGGCGGCATTGAACGTGACCATCCATTTTTGTCCCCATTCCACTACAGATTGGAGGTCATCTTCTATTGTTTCTGCCATTTCTTTAGGTATGTGTTCATTTGTTTTCCTGTCGTGTCTGCTATAGAGTGTGGTGTCATCAGCATATATACCCATCTCATAGGCAATTTTGTCGGGGAGGTCATTTATGAATATCAGGAACAGTAGAGGTCCAAGGATAGACCCCTGGGGCACTCCCGCATTTATATCATATTGTTTAGATGTACGACCGTAGAGGATAACCTGGATTTTTCTCTTATCTAAGAAGGATTTAATTATGTTAAGTATTCTACCAGTGATGCCGTATGATCTAATCTTCCTGAGGAGACCCTCATGCCATACTCTGTCAAAAGCCTTAGATATATCTAGAGCTACCGCTCTGCCCTCCTCCGCTTTGTCCAGTGAATGGTATATACGTTCAGAGATTACAGTTAATATGTCTGCTGTGGAACAGGCTTGTCTAAATTCATATTGTTTGTCAGTCAGAAGCTTAGCATATGTAAGGTGATGGACTAGAGCATGGTTAATTAAGGTCTCAAATATTTTGGCAAAAAGTGGGAGGAGGCTAATGGGGGCGATAATTTAATGGGTCAGTTCTTTCGCCAGAATTCTTGAATACTGGTACGACAGAAGCAGTTTTCCAACAGCCCGGAAAGCAAGATTCATTAAGGCATTTGTTATAGAGTTTGGAGAGAACTGGAGCTACTTCAGCTGAGCACGTTTTTAATAGCACAGCTGGGATGAGATCGGCTCCACATGCTTTTGAAGTGTCAAGGTTTTTTATGATAGCATGCACTTGAGCAGGGGTGATTTGTAGATCGTCTAGCGTGGCATCTGTCTGCATAGGAAATTCAGGTAGGGGGTGGTTGGAAGAGTCCTGTGTGAAATTTGAGGCAAACCGACTGGCAAGCATATTAGCCTTTTTGATTGCTGAGCAAACAACCTCGTGATTGTTGGTTAGTGAGGGAATTGTTGATTGCCCATTATTTACTACACTGTTGTAGATTTTCCAGAAGTCACGAGTTCCTAGTTTTTGTGCTTCGATGCGTTTTTTAGTGGTTTCCATAAATTCTTTCTTAGCTGTCGCTATTTCTTTCTTAACGTTACTTCTAGCTTCTATGTACTTCTGTCTGTTTGAACTGGACTTATGTCGGTTAAATCTGCGGTATGCATGCTGTCTTTGAGCAATGGCAGTTGCGCAAGTCGAAGTAAACCATTGGGGAGAGTGGGGCTTGCTATAAAATGTCCGCATGGGAACATGCGCTTCGATTGCAGTTTTGAACCATTCAGTGGTCTCGTTTGCACACTGTTCAGCAGGAAGAGAAAAAATATTTCCCCATGGAGCATCTCTGATAAGATCTCTGATCACTTCCCAGTCAGCCTTTTTATAATATCTTGTTGTTTTGAGCACTGGCTTTTCAGTTTTGGCTCTAGAGTTTAGGACGATTTCAACCATTATCACTGCATGATCAGCGTTCCCAAGTGGGCTGTCGGCATTCGTTATACAATCATCAGGAACTGTGGTCAAAAACAGATCTAATAGTGATGCGTGTTGTTCTTCCTGGTCAGGGAAACGGGTTGGAAAAGTAACAAGTCGGAAAAACGGGTTGGGAAAGTAACAATTTGTGATAGGGAGTGAGATATAGAGAAGCTATGAGTTGTGCTGCCTGCTGCATCTGTGTAAGTAGAGAATCTAAACCAGTTTTTGTGATGGACATTAAAGTCACCAAATACATGTACTTGTGCGCTAGTGTCGATGGAGAGTGCTGTGTCTATATTGTCAGAGACTTTGTTTATTATGGTGCAGTCCTGGGTCGAGGGAGAGCGGTAGAGAAAGTACAAGTAGCTAATGTTGTGTTGCAAGTTTAGTCTAAAGCACATAAAGGTTTGATCATCAGAGTGGGAGATATCCAGGCATGTTAAAGTAGTAAGAGGGGATGGAGGAGTGTAGGTTAGTCTCGCTTAGTGCTAAGATATCCGGGGTATTTGTTAGGAGAAATGCTTCAACATCAGCTAAATTAGTTCTAAGCCCACGGATATTTGTGAATGCAAGCCTCAAGGGAGGAGGCATGTTGGATTTGTTTGACCCTAAGCCTGGTTTAAGCTTATTTTTAGATTGTACTGTCATCATATTTTTTTACAAGTTTTAGTTAAGTAAGGGGGAACTGAACATGAGGTTATGCAGAGTATCACACATGCATCGCAAACAGACCATCAGTTGACCCTTCTTCAACTAGGACTGTGGCCTCAGGAAAGCCCACCGGGGATGAGTGCAGGGTCCCTTTCCATGCGCGACATGGCACTAGAAACATCCCGATATTATACAACTGTTGATGGAGCAGCCGCTCTAAGTGCTACCAAAGAGTTAGGGCTCCTGTACTACCAGTCGGAAACAGCAGCCAGTAACTGTCAATCCGGTACCCTCAACCCATCAGAGGAAGGTCAACCCAATCTAATTGCTCAGGCATATGTGGTACTCAAGCACTCGCAAGTGCCCAGTTTTAGGGGGGGGGTCGGGAGTTGGGAAACGGCGTTCATTGCCCTAGACAAGAAACAAGATCTACCAATGGGTGTTTCTGTCGAATCACTGTGATAGTGTCTCTGCGCCTGACTAATAGGCAAAGAAGGAGTATGGAAGATAGACAGAACCTATCTACTCCTTAAGCAATTTAGGTTTGTAAACCGGTAATTTGTTTGAGTCACCAGCTCTAGGAAGGTTGTTATCCGAGACTGAAGAGGCCTCCCTCCCCTTTGGTTTAGTTTCAGAGTTTTCCTTCACCTAGACGGATGATCTGGGAAGATTTACTGGGTCCATCAGCACTGAGAGAGTTTGCTCCGCGCCTGGGTTCTAATCCAGGTATTTCTGTGACCCCGCGTGGTTAGTTAATGTTACTGAGTTAGTTTGTAGAGGTTATATATCTGATGAATAGTTACACCCCTCAAAGTGAATTAGGGGCATTGCTATTTCATTGTTACTGGATAAAGGGGGTGAGTAGAGTCATGCAGTGTAAGCAACTATGATTGTAAGAAGGCTTGTTAGAAAGGAGATAATGTGGTTTGAGGCTTTCCCTTTATATATTATTTTTATTTTATTCATGTTGGCTTGGGTCTAGGATAACATTAAAGTGTGAGTAGGTGTTAAGAATTGAACTACGAGTTGTGCCCAAACTATATTTTAGATGTCAGGAGGGCTTGAGATGCGAGTGCAATATAGTACCGATAAAACTAAGTTTTGAGTCATGTGTAATTAGGTAAAATAGATATATGGGCAAGTTTTTAGTAGATGCGAATAAAGTTAACGGTACAAATGTGTTTCTATTGAGGGAAGATAATTTCATCTTTCAAGTAGGTGTCATGGCCATTTAGCGTAACAAGGAGTATTGAATTCAGTTTCGTATAAATCATTGCAAAGCTATCTAGAAGGAGAGAGTTATGTAATGCAATGCGCTTTGCTTCCGAGTACATACTTTGGCTGTTAAGTACCTAACTAGAATAGGAATGAACCCCAATGCATGTCTAAGAGGTAGTATTGTATAGATGTTTAGTGATTAGCATGTGAGAGTAAAGGGGCTGGGTTAAAGATTCGACTACAAACGCTGTGCAATGTAGGAGTTAAGTGGCGGTTTGGTGGGAAGGAGCAGATTGGTTAGCGTTCAAGAGACAGCTCCATTAGGATTTAGAGTTCCAGGTGAGATTTTTTGCGCATGCAGGTTAGACAGAGGTAGTCGTCTTGGAAGTAAAATGTATATTGGGATTTCGTAGCTAGCTGTTAGGTGTTTTTTTTCCATTTACAAGAACTAGTTCATGGCGATTCGGAATTCGTATTCTGTATTTATAGGCAGAAGTATATATACATATATACATGCATATATATAGATATATATATATACACATATGTATATATATATATATACATATATGCATGCATATATGATGATTGCAACGTTTTGTCAGACGAGTGCCACTCCCTCAGACACTTAATGTCCATGAGCCCAGAAATTACTTTTTTTTTTTTCTTAGTCCTACTGGTGAATTCACACGCAGAAGCAGGCATGACACTGAATACGGTCATTGAGATCAATTATTAAATGTGTCCAGCATTTTAAGCCTACACGTGTCACAACTTTCCCATCGCCACAGGACCATTTTTATAGACAAATGCCTGAGGGAGTATCTATACATAGGTGATGTTACAGAGTCTTAGATTTGTACGACAGCTAAGTCTCTCTCTCTCGGTTCAAAATGTTGAGATCCAGCAACAAGCAAGAGCAAGATAGCCATCCACAAGTTAAACTGCAGCCCAGCTTAATGCGGGTACTGGTCTCCCGCTTTATGGTTTTTTAAATCAGAGATTTGTTTCTCCTAGAAAGGTTGCCTTCACCACGGCTTATGGGAGCCCTCCCCACCCCAACACACAAACACACATGGTGCAAGTTGGCCGTTGACCCCGAAAAAGGGTTCATTCGCCCTTTGGAAGGTCTTGTTTTTAATCCTTCAGGGAGACTAGCCACCCTCCTCACCAAACAAGTCTGGTGGGGGAACCAGTTTAGACCCGACCATGAGGCAGGTAGTACTGGGTTACATGGTACCAGTAGCATATGACATGACCTGACATATATATAGAGATATATATACATATATAGGTACATATGCATATATACATATATAGGCACATATACACACATAGGCACATATACTCACGTATATATACGTATATACACGTATACACATGTATATATACATATATACACACAGGTATATATACGTATATACACACGTATACACAGGTATATATACGTATATACACACGTATACACATGTATATATACATATATACACACAGGTATATATACGTATATACACACGTATACACAGGTATATATACGTATATACACACGTATACACAGGTATATATACGTATATACACACGTATACACAGGTATATATACGTATACACACACGTATACACAGGTATATATACGTATACACACACGTATACACAGGTATATATACGTATACACACACGTATACACAGGTATATATATATATACATATATACACACATATACACAGGTATATATATATATACATATATACACACATATACACAGGTATATATACGTATATACACACGTATACACAGGTATATATATATATATATATATGTATATACAAACATATACACAGGTATATATATGTATATACACAGGTATATATACGTATATACACAGGTATATATACGTATATATATATATATATATATATATATATATATAAGTGTATACATATACACTGCGTGTCATATTATTTTCGAGATAACATTTTTTTACCAGTTTTAGAAACTTACTGGTAGTTTCTTAGCAAAAGCTTCGGAAACGTTGGCAATGCTGAGCTGAGCATACTGTGAAATTTTCGTACTGTTCCGCGCAATGTAAACAACTTGCCATCGTAATTACTGAATCCACAGTATTTGAAGTGTGTCAAATTACTAACAAGGCAGTTTGTTTCGTCAATAAAATGGGTCGTAAAGGTTGTTTGAGCAGTTCTGAAAAGAGTACTATTACAGAACAGCTAGCAAAAGGTAAAGCTACCCTCGAAATATCGAAAATGATAGGAAGGTACACTCAAACTGTGAAAACCTTAGTCAAATACCCTACAAAGGTACGTAAGAGAGCTGATAAAGCTAAATCTAGTGTTGTTTCACACCGCTCTCTACTCTAAATTAAACGTGAAGTTGTTAAGAACCCTGGGCAGACAAGTCGAGAAGTCCCTAACCAAGCTGGATTGAAGAATATCTCAAAAAGTACTTGATGCCTTCTGAAAGAAGTGGCAAAGTCTGTTAAGCCTCTGACAAAGCCTCCATTAAAGCAGCATCACATACAAAACCGATTGAAATGGACAGAGGACAACATGAAAACGAATTTTTTCAAATCTTTGTTCACGGATGAAGTGCGTGTCACTCTTGATGGCCCAGATGGCTGGAGCAAGGGATGGGCCTTAGATGGACTACATCGTCATCAGCGTTTAAGGCGCCAACAAGGTCGTGATGGGATGATGATCAGGGTTGGGATTATCGGAAGTACTTTAGTTGGTCATGGAGAGTCCCAGGAGGCGTAAAAATGACGTTAAATTCTGACATAGCTTTTCTGAAAGAAGCACTTTGAACCATGGCTGAAGAAGCAAAGGCTGACGTACAGAAGAACCATTATTTTTATGCAGGATAATGCTCCCTCAAACAAAAGCAAAGATTATTTGCACCAACTGGGGTTCTCTGGGCTACGGAAGATGGAGTGGCCTGCGAATTAACCAGATTTGAACCCAATTGAGAAACTTTGGATTATCATAAAGTGACGTCTCTATGCAACTGGACGCCAATTTTAGAGCAAAGATGAGTTATGGGATGCTCTCCGAGGTATCCCGAGGAATAACTGTTGACGAAATCACAAATTTGACTAATTCTGTGGACCAACGTCTTTTACAAGTCATTTATAAAAAAGGTATCCCATATCGCCTACTAATTATGTCAATGCAGAAATTGCTATGCAGTTATTGTGTTCTAAGCATTTTTCCTAGTTCATTTCATGTTCGAGAATTAATTCAATAAATAAGTTATGCGAATATTGTGTTTTTTCTCAACCTCGTTAATAACTTGACACTAAAATCAACAGATATTCCTATCTTCTGCCATAGTTTCGATAATACTACTTTAAATACTTTTATTTTCTGACTTTCTCAAAATTTTACGGATTTTTATTCACTCGTTCCTTAAATATTTAAAAAAATGTAACCTCGTTACAATTTGATACGCAGTGTATATAGGTACATATAATATATACATATACACATATATACACAAGTGTATACATATATGCAAGTGTATACATATGTACAACTATATACATATATACAAGTATATACACATATACAAGTATATACACATATATACAAGTATATACACATATACAAGTATATACATATATATACAAGTATATACATATATATACAAGTATATACATATATATGAGTATATACATATATATGAGTATATACATATATATGAGTATATACGTAGGTATATATATATATATACATATATATATATAGATATAAGTATATGCATATATATTGGTATATATACGGTTATACATATATAGGTATATATACGTATATACATTTGTATCTAGGTATATATACATATACAGATATATATATATATATATATATATATATATATATATATATATAGGTCTATGTACGTATATATATGTGCGTGTGTGTGTGTGTGTGTGTGTGTGCGTGGATATATATGTATGAAACGTATATACATGTATATATATATAGGTTTAAAAACATCTATGCATATATATATATATATATATATATATATATATATATATATATTATACATAATATATATATAGGTATTATGCATAAACATAATTATGTATGTATGTATTTATACGTACATATGTATTTAGGTATATTCATAACATATATACATTTTTATTACTTCAATATACAATTTGTGAAAACACTTTTTTAATCAAAATAAAGAAAAAATTAAGCAGTTCTTTAATGAATTAAACCTCATAGTAAACTTCTTATAGCTAACATTATAACTTTAAATATGATCCATTCGAACCATACACTTTATAAACTACAACTAATACTCAAACTTATTAAAAAAAAACTGAAAAAAGAATCGTCTAAACTCTCACAAAACAAGCGAGTCTTCCATAAAAATGAAGAATGCTCTAACCAAGCATTAGTAAGATCTGATTACGACGAAACAATTAATTATTTGGGAGACGTTCAAAATAGAAACGAAATTGGGGAAAAACTAATAGACCTTCGAATGTAATATCATATAATATGAATGGAACTAGTAAAAAAAAAAAGGAAAAAAGGAAATATTTAAAAAGAAAAAAACTACAAAAAGTAATAAGGAGAGAGGGGCATTTACCAAAATAGAGAAAATAAGTGAAGAAAGAGGCGAAAGAACCAGATGTGTTTAATCCTCCGGACAGTGACCACATAAAAAATAACATTCCGAAAGAATTCTACGAAATTATTGAAAAACACTACTTTCCAGAATGTAAACTAAGCAAAAATATTAATAAAAATACAGTTTAACTTTCCTTCCCCACTTGGTTTAACTTAACCACAACTATAATAACTTCCAACACTGCAAAATTGAACGAAATCAGGAAGGATAAGGAAACCTAGGAATAATACAGTGAAAATAGCGGCAATTGTCGCAACCCTGACGAATGTCCACTAAAAGGGAAATGCCCAACTACAGATAGTGTCTATAAATATAAGGTCATAACTGAAAACAGTAGTAAGTTATACTGGGTATTGAAATATTGACAATTCAAAGATAGATTCCTTAACCATCTAACATCCTTCAAGTTAAAAATAGGTAATGAGAAACAAACACCAATAGTAATGAGAATGACAATAAGGATAATAGCAGTAATAATGGAATGCATAATAGAATCAGGAAAAGTAAGATAAATAAAACAGCATTGAGGGAATGGATTTAGGAACTCCGTAAAAGTAAAACTGGATATAAATTAAAATGGTCCATAGTAGAGAGCGCTAGAAAGTATAAACCGAATAAATCGAGATGTAACCTTTGCACCCTTTAATCATATAACATTAACATCCAAAGAAGATTTATTAAATAAACGGCTGGATGTAGTGCAGGAATGCCTGCATAAGAATAAACTCCTGTTATCCCGCATAAGACCAGACTAAATAAAAAGAGTAACAAAAATAGAAAATATATAAACGAATAAGTAAATAAATATACATGAGGATAGGAGGGGGGTTAAAAGGATAATAAAAGGAAATTAAATATAACTTATGCTTAATATAGAAAATATACATCATATATAAATTTGGGGGAAACCTACTCTTGAACTATCAGCAAACTAAAAATAATACGTCTATTTGCTTATCTGTTATCTAAAAATGATTTTTTTTAAAATAAGTAAGAGGACTTATGCATGAAGAATATCTGAAGAGATATGTCACAGTTTATGAATTTTCAGGAGAAGGAAGCTGAATGAGAATGTGTGCAAAAAATATTGACGTAACCCGACAGGCAGGAGGTAAGGGTGGTCAAGTGCGTAACGACACAGACTGAAAACCAGGATCTTTCAAGTTCAAATCCAGCTCATTCCACAAAACTCACTTTAACTTAGGATGTTGGCAACCTTCTCATGGCCCCTCCCGTAAGTACTTGATGTCTTTCTAGAAAGAATTATAACCAGAAAAAAATACCAGGGAAACCAATGCAAACAATAGAATCTTCTGATCCATACGATATGATAGTGAATTAGACAGAAGAGACAAATCTATAACATGCATAAGTCACCGAATACAGTGGTTTCTTGTGGGGAAATGCCCAGAAACGCCGAGAATTGGCGTATAGGTTTGTCTTCCGTTGTTTTGAACAAACATAGGTCCCACCATGACAAAATAGAAATCGACCGAATTCTTTGCTGGATGTTAACAGTGCGAGGATCTTTGCGGCCACCTGATCTGTTGTTAAAGGCAACACAAAATGAAATAGCACGAAAAGGGTTTATATACATATTAGAACATTTTTCCTTAGAAGATTGCCCATATTTTTTGGCAGAAACAAATAAACCAAATATTATCTATATATATCTAGAAAAGTGAAAATGTGTGTGTGTGTGTGTCTGTCTGTCTGTCTGTGTACATACCCTACCAAATCTCTGTCAATTTTTTGTCTACAGACTCAAGATTTGACATAAGGGGTATTGAGAGTTGGGAAAATCTTTTTAATCGGTTTTCGGCCAGAAATTTGGTTGTTAAGAGGTCAAAGTTCAAGGGTTTGACCTTTGAAAACTCTACCAAACTCCTCAACCAACTTCGGGTCTAAACACTTGAGATTTTAGATGTAGGTTATTTGGACATGGATCTAACTTTATAATTTCATTTGAGCCCAAAACAATACATTTTAAGGGGTCATAATTGGTGTCAAAGTTTTAAAAATTGACCTCTGCGATCTCTACCATATTACTCAGCCAATTTAAAGTGTATTCAGACATAGGACAAGCTTTTTAATTGTTTTTGTTTTTTTTACTTTGCGGTCTCCAGCAAACTATAAAGCTAATTTTTTGTTTAAACATTTGAAATTTTACATAAAGGGTATTCAGACATGCAGCAAGCTTTTTAATCCGTTTTGGGGTGAAAATTTGGCTGCCAAGAAGTCAGTTTATAAAGTTAACATTTGCAGACTCTACCACTTTAAATTTCAGATGTAGGTTACTTGGACATGGATCAAACATTTTAATTTAATTTGAGCCCAAAACAATAAATGTTAAGAGGTCAAATTAAAAAAAAAATTGCCATCTGGGGTCTCTACCAACTTTTCTCTATGGTAGTTAAGAAAGCCTATTATATAGAAAGGCATTAGCGTAAATATTCACACTTTTTAATATATACATATGCACATAAAGTTATGAAAAGTACATAGGACCCGAGCAAAGCCGCGCGGAACTGCTAGAATATCTATAAAACAGTAATTTACAAACACGTGCATCACGGTTCTACCACTCATTAATGTAGATTGACTATTCTAGGATTCGAACCTTAGATCATATGTACTATGATCGAGTACGTTAACTGTTACGTCACAAGGTCCTAGATGACTTCACGTGTTATTGTTATCGCTTCTAATCTTATGTCGATTTCTATTTTGTTGTTGATAATTTTTTTAACGATCTTCTAAAGAAAAGTACTTTCCTAGATCGCCAAGGTTCGTGACGCTAATAATCGTACTATCGTAAAAAAGAAAAATCAACGAATAAATCGTCATAAGTTTAAAATCGATAAAAATAACATGTCAAGACGTCTCGGACCTCGTGGCGTAACGGTGAACGCACTCTACGGTTCGAATCCTAGAACAGTTAAGCTACATTGACGAAACACATGTAGATTACTGTTTTATAAGTAAAACTCGCTGGCAGTCCGGCGTTGCCCAGTCGTATAATGCGCTTAAATATGATATTTAATTTATGCAGATTGTGTACGTATTATTATAGAAAAAATGATTTGCGGCGATTTTAAATGGTGCGTCTTTTATTGCAAATTCAACTCATTAATAAGAAAAAATTAAAATAAATTGAAGTACATCTAGGCTTGAACATAGGATCATTCGGTCTGTAGTCGAATGCTCTGCCACTAAGCTATGTCTCCAGATGATAATAAATCTCTTTTTTTAAGAAGAAATTATTTGCTCAAATTTTTTATCTCCCTTTGCCAGTGTAACTAAAACGTTTCCCTGTAAAAATTATTATTTTTTATTTAAAAAGAGAGAAAAGATACTTTTAAGATCAGATTTTTTCGATTTTCGATACTTATCGGATGAATTTCTGTGCAAAACATATCTAAGAACACTGCCAGACATATAAAGAAGCTGTATGTAAAATTTGCAAAAGATAGGTTCAACCGTTTCGGAAGCTATGAGGAAGGAACTCACACAGACACACACACACAAAGTAGAGCTAATAAATAAATAAATAATATTTGTTTATTTGTTTACGTCCAAAAAATATAGACGATCATCTAAAGAAAAACATTTTCCTAAATTCGTGGCGTAACAGTTAAAGCATTCGGCCATAGTACATATGGTCTGAGGTTCGAATCCTAGAACAGTCAATCTACACTGACAAGCACTAGAACCGCGAAACACGTGTTTGTAGATTACTCTTTTAAAAATATCAAAGAATGATACCGTTCTTTTTCTCATATTTCAAAAGTGGTTTGTGCTCTAACTTTGCGCGTGTCGAAATCTATTTGAACAGCTAATTAAATGTGCATCCACCGTCTCTGTCCAAACAAGATTCCTGATGTAGTTAACTTTATAAATTTACTTAAATTTGATATCTGTGTACCAAAAACTGACTAAGTGAGAATAAATGTGTTCAAAGTGGTTGGCGTTTTCTTTTTTAGATTTTTATAGTCTCAAATTATGGTAAAATCTATGATCAGAAGCGTCTTCCCAACAGCGAAGTGCTCGAGGCGCAGGCCGCAGGCATCAAAAGACCGTCGGGTGAATTTAGAATGCGTGAGTAGGCTAGAGGACTTTTTTTCTTCTCCTAATTATTTGACTACAGTCATAAGTATCTCTATATAATTAAAAAGTCTATTGGCAAGTTTATAACAGAATTTGAATTTCAAGTAGATTGTTTTTGAGTGAATATTATCTTTTTATTTTTTGTTTCTTTTATTTATTAATGAGACTAAATTTATAGGAGAATTTTCAAACTAAGTAAAAGATGGTTGGCATTGATTATATTAGATTTTGCGTTATTGATCGCAAACAACTACATGAAAACACTTGCTATTTCGATCTACAATAAGAGACTGTGTTTTAAAAACTCTCTTTTGTTTTGCTTTTTTAATTCAATTTTCACCCCAACAAGGCACAGTGCCACTTAGGAGTAGGGGACTACTTTGGGGGCAAAAGTTGCAGATATATTATGAAGGAAGGTGGGTACCAGGATGTCTTTTCACATTACACTTGAACTTCTGCATGTCAGTACAGTTAGGAAAGTAGAATCCCGGAAGGGAGTTTCAAAGTCTAGCAGTTTCTGGGTAAGAAACTATTGGAGTAGAAGGATTTCTTACACCTAGGGATCTCTACTGTGTAGGGGTGGGATTTTGCTGCTTGTTGAGTTTATCGGAGGTATTTACATCGAGGGGGTACAAGGGCTTGTAGTTCGTCAGCGAATTCACCATTAAAATACTTGTAGAACAGGCAGAGGGACGGAACATCTCGTCGATGGGACAGAGGCTGAAGCTTAGTCGACAGTTCAGGACCTATCAAGTTTGCGACTCTCTTTTGAATCCTGTTTAGGAGTGAGAGACTAGTAGCAAATTCACCAAGCCAAATGTGCGAATTTTGATCTTATAGAAGTACAGGATACTTTAAGTAGCTGTCTAGCACGGTAGAGAGAGCCCACTTTCTTTGCAGCAGCCTTGGCAATGTTCTCAATGTATCTGTTCCAACTTATGTTCAGGTGATGTTTTTGAGGCATTACTTCTCTCTCTCTCTCTCTCTCACACACACACACACACACACACACACACACACACACACATATCTTCAGCTCAGCATGATCGATTCTTTTCCCTTCAGATTCAGCCTTAACTAGCCTTCTCCATTCGGGCCAGAATTTCGCTAGAGTTTCCCAGTTCTGAACATGAATAAAGGCTTTACGATCGTCTTTTATGCAATCCTTGAAGCGCCTCTTTGGACCACGACCACACACACACACACACACACACACACACACACACACACACACACACAGTACATTTATTTCTACAATTACATATGTGCATATATGTTTCTGCTGCAACTCATTTAGATCCATCTTCTTGGGGTGTAATCTTCCTTTAAAACCAAAACTAATTTTATCTTGGTTTAAAAAAGAGATTAAGCCTCAGGAATCTATTTCTAAATGGGTTGCAGCAGAAACATGTATGCACATATGTAGCCAATAATGTTTGTATGAATAAATATAATATAATTATGCTTTGCTTGTCATTGAGCACTTTTCGATAAAACTTCAGAATTTTAACGGATTTATATCTAGAAACTACAACAATGAAACCATATATAGAGAGAAAGTGAGTAGTATTTTTGGAATATTTTTAAATAATATAATGTTTAAATTTGTCCAAATGGTTACGAAACGACTGTAACACATAACGAACTACACGATATGATGTTCTTCTTTTATATTTTTTTGTCTTAAGTTTGGCAAAAATATTATACGCATGTTCGATTATGAAAACCGATAATCATTAAGCGTAATTCATTGAGTCAATTAACATTGACTTTGATTTTATTGGTATATGAACATTTCTGGAATTTTAATATATAAAAATATTTGGTAAAAAATATTAAGATATATATATCTATATAAATAAAAGAGTACATGTATGTGTGTGGAAATATCTAACAGGTAAACTCTTAAGCTACTAGTCATATAACACTGAAATTCTCAGGAAATAATATTCCTGCACCAAGGATGGTTTATAGCGAATAATATCTTTGTTTGCATACATGAATAACGCGTACAGACATCGGCAAATTTACATGCAAGATGTTTATTCTCACTAGCCGATATTTTTGTTTTTATGCGCATGCGCATATTTGCTTCATTCCTTCAAGTTGTTTGAACGCTAGATGTTTTGATTTCAATTTTTTTCATGCCTTTGTACAGATGGTCTTCCGGTGTAACTCTTTAAGATTGGAAGTGTGAATATTGCTGATGCTATCCTTGGATTTATTGAGGAGATCTGGGTAGGTGCTCCTGTTCTGCAGGATTGAATTGATGATGTCTTGGTGGTCCCGTTGAGGGGAATGGTACAGAAGAATGCTTGTGACCACTACCGTGGGATCACGCTGTTGGAAGCTGCTGGGAAAGTTCTTGCATGACTTCTATTAAACAGGCTACTGGGAGCTGTTTGTCCTAATGCTATTCCAGAGTCACAAAGTGGCTTCAGGTATAGCAGAGGGACTATGGATATGATATTTTCGACCCAGCAAGTCCAGGAGAAATGCATTGAGCAGCAAATGCCGCTGTATTAAGTTTGTTGATCTGACCAAAGCATTTGGCACTTTCAACAGGAATGCCTCTGGTTGATCTTAGAGACAGTAGGGTGTCCTCCAACCTTTGTTAGAATATTCAAGGAACTGTACCGGAACATGAAATCTCGTCTCCTTTAATGAAAAATGTCTGATGAAATGGTGACAATGATGTCAAACAAGGTGATATTCCTGTCCCTACTCTGTTCTCTATATATTTTTGAGATTGTGATAAGAGTGTCATGTTAAGGTTTCGAAATACTGGTGGCATTTTAAATCTTAGAAGATTTAATGCCAGAACCAAGTTGCATCATGTCTTAGTCAAGAAGTTACTGTATGCAGACGATGCTGTTTATTGTTTCACAAATCACCAAAAAAGAAACATGAATAAACCTAGAACCCCATCCTCCAACGTAGACCGCTACTACCAGGTCTCCTTCTCCAACATAAGGGGTCTACGTTCCAACCTTCCAGAGGTTGAAACACAATTACAGGAGACGAAACTGGACACATTCTTTCTAAGTGAAACTGGCATAGGGCCAACCACTTCCCTAGACGAATTCATAATTAAAGGATAACTTAACATCTAAATCTGACTCCCAAGATCGCCATGGGCATGGAATATGTGCCTACATTAAAGATGGCTTTCCGTGTGGTAGGGATATCTCCGGAGAAGACCCTAATTTACCTTATATGTGCTTCCGGGTTGCACTAGCTTACACCACTGCATTTGCATTTGCCCTCTATCGCCCCCACAACAGTGGGGTTACTATCTTTAAGAGCATATCTGAGAAAATTGACCACATCCTGTCTGCTCATCCTTCGGCTAACATTCACAGTTGTGGTGACTTCAATGTCCATAATGTGGAATGGCTGACCCACTCAAAGAAAACCGATGACATGGGGAGGTTCTGTCATGATTTTGCTACTGCCTGTGACCTCACTCAGATTGTTCATGAACCCACCCGTGTGCCCAATACTACCGGTCAGATGCAAGCCTTCTAGACCTTTTCCTCACAACTTCCCCTGAGCTATGTTCATGTTCTGTTCTATCTCCTCTGGGATCCTCCGACCATTCCATTGTAGCAGTTAAGATAAAAATGAAATGTAAGAAGTCTTCAGACGTACCTCTCCACCGTACTGTATATCAATACTCAATGGCTGACTGAGATAGCTTCCGTACATTCATATCTGATCTACCTCTGCATTCCATGTTTAAAAAGGATGTGTCCTCTATAGTATCAGACCTGACAGAATGGTTAATTGTAGGCATAGACCGATTCATACCATCAAAAAAATTTCAACAAAAACCTAACAGCCAGCCATGGTTCTCCCCAGAATGTGCTGCTGCCATCACGCACAGATATCACTTTTTCCATTGCTACCAGCATAATAGATGTACTGAGAGTAAAGCTGCTTTCAGGACTGCCAACAACCACTGTAAAAGAGTAGTAAAAAATGCAAGAGAGCTATATGCTCAGTCTGTTAAATCCAAAATAGCTGAGCAGCGGCTTGGTTCCCACCAGTTTTGGCAAATAGCAAACAGGATGCTGAACAGAAGTGTGTATTCTATCCCAACCATCATCAATGGACCTGAGGTCATCTCGTCAGCATCAGACAAGGCCAAACTATTTGCCAAGAACTTTGCAGCTAATTCTACCCTATGCGATGAAGGCCATCAACTCCCCGTATTTCCTCCTATAACAGACAACACGCTATGCAACATACAAATATCTGTGCATGAGGTCGCCAAGCTAATCAAGAACCTTGATTCCAGTAAAGCAACTGGCCCTGACGGCATTCCAATTATAGTGCTGAAAAAGCTCCAACCAGAACTTGCCCCCATACTTACAAAACTGTTTAAGTGTTGCCTTAAGGAGAAGTGCTTTCCAACACCCTTGAAAACCTCATCAGTATGCTCTGTATTGAAGAATTCAGGTGATTGCTCATCTCCCTCTCAGTACAGACCAATAAGTCTCCTGTGTGTCATGAGTAAGTTGTTGGAATCCATATTAAATAAAGAAGTAGTCAACCACCTCAGCAGAAACAACCTTCTTAGTGACACACAATATGGTTTCCGCTCTGCAAGATCTACAGCAGATGTGCTAATGGTTATATCTCATAGGATTAGTGAATCTCTTGACAAAGGCTACCTTTCTAGGGCAATTGCTCTTGACATATTGAAGGCCTTCGATAAGGTATGGCATAAGGGTCTACTTCACAAGATTTCCAGCTACGGTATCACTGGTAATGCTTTCTCAATCATTAAATCATTTCTCTCCGATAGGTTCATAAGAGTAATGGTTGATGGGCAGAAATCAGAGGCCCACAGTATTAATGCTGGAGTCCCTCAGGGGTCCATCCTGGGCCCAACTCTCTTCCTGATCTACATCAATGATCTCCCAAAACACATACTTAAATCATTCGTTGACATCTATGCTGATAACACGACCATCTCTGGCAACACATCAAAGGCCGTAAATGACAAGGTTCTCTCTAATTCTCTCTCTTCTGGTCTTGAGCGGGTGGTACAGTGGGGGAAGAGGTGGCTAGTTACTTTTAATGCATCCAAAACCAAGCTTCTATCTTTACATCATCAACACTCTGATCCCCATCTGGCGTCAATTGAAATGGATGGCTCCCGTCTTGGGAAAGTTCCATATTTTGACAAGCTTTTGGGTTTGACCTTTACTCCTGATCTGAAATTGAACATGTACATCAAATCTGTTGCCAAGGACGCTGGGAAAACGGTGGGATCCTTCTACCTCTTCAGAACACTACTGATGCAATTCTCTATTTTTATAAAAGTTAAGTACGTCCAAGGATGGAGTACTGCTGCCACATCTGGGCAGGAGCTACTAAAAACAGCCTATCCTGCCTTGACAGAGTACAAAATAGACTTCGTAGCTTGGTGGGGATGCCCTTTTCTCTTCCCTGCAGCCTCTCTCCCACAGAAGAGACGTTGCAAGCCTGTCTTTGTTTTATCGTTATTTCCATGGCAAGTGCTCGTCTGAGCTCCAATCTCTCGTCCCCCCTTGCCAATCTTTCACGAGAAACACCCGTCTGGCTGAAACTACTGTAAATAATTTTCCCCACTCTTTATCTATGCCTACATCCAAACGTAGATTCCATGAGCAGAGCTTCTTTCTCAGAAGTGCACGATTGTGGAACTCTCTTCCGTTCGCCTGTTTCCCACCTGACTACAACTTGGATATCTTCAATTCCAACATAAACAAATTCCTTACAAACCGCCCTCCTAAGTAAGACACTATCAAATCTCCAATACTAATGATTACTACAATATTATCTCATTGATTACTGTACACTCAATAACCCTTATTCCTGAGTGGCCTCCGGGCCTTGATAAGTGGTGACCTCCGTGTAAAAAGAAAAAAAAAAAAAGGTGATGTTCACTGCTGCACCTGGGAAGTAGTCGATTGCTTTGTCAACCTTGGGAGTTCTCTGTCAAGGAATGGCTCTCTTGATACTGAAATCTACTAACAAATTCAGAAGGGCGTTGTAGCTTTTGGAAGGTTGGCAGTCATCATCATGTATGTATGTATGTATGTATGTATGTATGGTCTGTGGTGCTAGACTAGGAGGAGTTGATTCGTTTTTTTCTACCTTGGTAGTTCTCTGTCGAGGGATGGCCTTCTAGACACTGAAATCCGAAAACGAATTCAGAAGGCATCTGTAGCTTTTTGAAGGTTGGCGAATAGAGTGTGGTCTGATCGTAGCATCACAGACAGGACTAGGATCTGCGTTTACAAGACTTGTGTGCTAACCACACTCTTGTATTCATCGGAGACATGGACATTGCATCAAAGGCACATTAAATAGCTTGAACGATTTCACCAAAAATGATTGAGACGTATCTTAAACATCAAGTTGCAAGCACAAGTACCCGATACTGAAGCCCTTGTGAGAGCATGTTGCTCTAGTGTTGCGACCCTTGTAATCAGATCTCACAGGTGGGCCACTTGGTTTAAATGAAAGATTGTAGGCTGCTGAAACAAATTCTTTATGGGGCGCTGGAAAATGGTAAGCCCCTTCAATATAAGCCTAGAAAGAGGTTCAAGGACTGTACGAAGAATAATTTGAAAGCCTTGCAAATCAACATCAATATATGGGAAGAACTTACTCTGCCAAGGCAGAAGTGGTTAAAGCTTGTATGTGAAAGTTATGATGCTCTAGAAAAAAGAAAGGAGGCCCACAGCTTAATTGATGGTCTTAACCATGACACACACAGCCAGAAATGTGACACTTGTGAACGCATGCTTCTGTCAAAAGCTGGCTATGTCAACTACCTTAAATCACACAAAACTCCTGTTCAAGTCAGCTTTATAGCCAGTAGTGTGGACCAAACAATCTGCTTGATATGCAGCAAAGTTAGCAAGTCTACTGCTGGTTTGAGAAGACATATGATTGTTCATAGGAATATCCTCCAGCTTCCAGAGGAAGTCACCTCATTGGAAATTGCTCTATTTGTATTTTACATCTGCTCTAAGATGTGCAAATCTGCGGCGGGAGTGCAGAGCCATCTAAGATGGCATGGACGACGAGATGGGGAGAATTCAATATCACGGCGA
Source organism: Euprymna scolopes (assembly GCF_053919585.1). Taxonomy (NCBI): domain Eukaryota; kingdom Metazoa; phylum Mollusca; class Cephalopoda; order Sepiida; family Sepiolidae; genus Euprymna; species Euprymna scolopes. The sequence continues at coordinate 41,324,155 of NC_136484.1, read as the reverse complement.
TCATCTGAAAAGATGCAGCAATCATCATATATGTATGCATATATATATATATATATGTACATATGTATGTGTGTCTACATATATCATTCAAAGACTAACGTGTTTGAATATATGGTTAAGCGGCAGTTTTAGTCATTTAGAACTGCTTCAAAGCCTCACTCCTCACTCATTTTTCGACCACATTGCAAACATTTATTACAGTTTATAGATCACTTTCTCAGCTTTATTGTGAATAAAAAATTTAAATTTTCGTTCAGTAAAACAAAAGTCATGATGAATTTACTGGTGTTTACAATCATAAAAATTCGTAAGGAAGTGAGCAACGTTTTTTTTATGACTGGTTTCCATAGCAACCACGTTTTACCCCTGGTTGAGAACCTCTGGCCTAAAGGATAACATCATTTAGTGACTTCAATGGCAACTTTCTAGTGGCGTTTGTTTTCACTAAAAAGTCCCCAAATCGCAAGACAAGCAACGTGATTCTGATGCTGACATTTTTGTTTTTTTTGAGCATCATTCGTTTCATTACTCTTGGCATTCGTTTCCCCGATATCTTTCTAGTTGAATTCTTTCTAGAATGACATCGGGTAGTTACAGGGGAGGGACCTCCTTAAGGTTGCCAACATCCCTAAGTGAAAGTGTTTTTTTGTGAAACGAACTGGATTCGAACTTAGTACACGCTGGTTGTCAGTCCATGCCATCAACCACTTAACTAACCCCCTCCCCCGTCACCTTCATGCTGCTGTCATTGGTTAAGTGTTACACAAACAAAAATGGTTAAATTGATGATCCTAAAAAAGTGAGTGATAATTTTACGTTAAATTTATAGAAGAAAGTTATCCACAACACTTAAGTCTTTAATATGTGATCCAAAACATTTTATTGCAAACAATAAAAAAGAACAATGGTCCCTAGAATATGTAAAAAGAATAATTAAAAATATCCTTTGTGATTTTCTGCCTGCTTTGTTTTTCTGACTAAACCCTGTATATCGCTTTATTGCAGGTCAATATTTTTTTAATTTTGAAATTGCTATGAAACACAAAGTGAAATTTAGTACATTAGAAGAGCATAAAAAGGTGCCTTATTTCCCTGATTCTTGTGGAATTTAAACAAATTGTGGTTTGAGTTGTCCCCCTTTGCAAATTGGCTATTTGGAGAAATGGAAAACTAGATGGCTCTGTGTGGTTTGAGTTGTCCCCCTTTGCAAATTGGCTGTTTGGAGAAATGGAAAACTAGATGGCTCTGTGTGGTTTGAGTTGTCCCCCTTTGCAAATTGGCTGTTTGGAGAAATGGAAAACTAGATGGCTCTGTGTGGTTTGAGTTGTCCCCCTTTGCAAATTGGCTGTTTGGAGAAATGAAAAACTAGATGGCTCTGGTTGATAGTCAATTTGCATAAGTGGAGAAATGGGCAGCATATAAACGGTACTTTGTTTTGTTTTTTTAAGCAGCGTGAAGAGTGCAGAGAGTGAAATGACGGTTGGAAGAAGTGACGGCGAATTCTTTTTTGTGACGGTGAATTATTTTTTGGACGTTGAAGAGCTCGACCTGTTGGAAGGAACAGCTGTGTCTTATATATTTTTTTTTAATTTCTTTTTTTTCTACTTCACTACACAAATATTTTGAAAATTATGCTAATTTTTCTATTTTCTGGTAATCTTGAGTGTGTATCAATTTATTGCAGGTCTCCCAAAATGCTTAGAAAGGATCGATTGCAGAAGGTTTATCTCTCATATATCTAGCCAAGGAGCTTGGGAGAGATCAAAGAATATTGTCTTTATTCGTTGAAAATCCAAACATCAAACCAAGGAAGGACAAAAACACAAGAAAGTCAGTTTCTGCTCATGATGTTAGAAATATTCGCCGTCAACTTATCAAGCAGCCGGGAAGCAACAGTGCTGCTCGATTTGAAAAGGCTGAAATACCTTCTTTCTCCAGAAAGACACGCTGCAATGTCTAAAACAAAATTGCAAGAAGCCAATAGCAAGACCACATCCATCAACAGGCAGGTGGAGATGTCACGTTTTAGGCTGGAATAATCTGCAATGAATTAATTGGACCATTTCAGTGTCAGAAGGTGTCAAACTGACAAGCCAGTCTAATATTTTATTTTTAAATGATGATCTTCCAGCTGTGCATCACCACAAATTGATTTTTATGCACGACAATGCACCATACAACTCAGCCAACGCTACGACATCCTACCTTAAGTCATTGCCATTAGTGGAGTAAATTTGATAACATGGTCACCTTGTTCTCCAGATATAAATCCAATTGAGCATCTTTGGTCAATAATAAAGATGAAAGTTTATTGAGGAGGTGTTCAATTTTCGTCGAAGGATGAACTTTGTAGGAAGATTTTGTAAGTTTCCTATAGTATCACATCATCTCAAATCCACCGATTGACATCATCAGTTGATAAGAAGCTATACAAAGTGATTTTGAAGCATGGGAGTTATGTTGATAAATAAATATTTCCTTGAACAAAATAATGTGAAATTCTTTCTTGTTTTTGGTCAATATTGTTACTGGATATGTTCTTTACTTCATATAAATATAAGTATAAAATTAGAATATTGTTTTATCACCGAAAATATACATTTTTCGACACTTGCCATAGAGTGGTACACACTTATAATTACCAGAAAATAGAAAAATTAGCATAACTTTCAAAATATTTATTCAAATGCCACAAAAATTAGGGAAATAAGGCAGCTTGTTATGCGCTTCCAGTGTACCAAACTTCACTTCTCTGCATTTCATAGCAATTTCAAAATTAAAAACATATTGGCCTCCAATAAAGCGATACACAGGGTTTATACAAAGATACAGAATTTAAATGTAAGCTAACAAATTATTGCCCTGTCCATATACCCTCCTGATGCATAGTATCCCTTTACGGCACAATGTGCCTTGTTTTGGGATGATGAATCTAGAATCAGGTAAGCTTACTTAGAGGATCAAAGTTAAATTATCTATAAGTGAAAGTGAGGCTATGGAATTAACTGGATTCGAACTTTGCGAAACACCGAGAATTGATTAAAAAGTTTAATCGACAAAATGATTATGAAGAGATGGATAGCACAACCAAGTGATCAAATACAAAGATTGTGGCAAAGAAAAAAATAAATGTTCAGCTTTGGGGAAAATATGTTCAACCTGCAAAAACGAGGATCGTTTTCATGTGATGTGTAATTAGAAAAGGTGAGTGATGTCACTTAAATACGGGGTGGGGTGATTCTGGGAGAAAGTGGGTGAAGCAGAACGGAAAAAGGACGACCTCAAGTAAAAGCAATTCGATAGAACTGTAATTAAAATAATTGGCGGTTTTGAAACGGCATTCTAAACAAAAAACAAAAAAAAACGCGATTCTCACAAAAGTTAAGACATCTTGGATTATTAGGAATTGACGTTTGTAAATTCTGTGAAAACAAACGAAAAAACAAAATGACACAGGATTGCTAAGAGATTACAAAGCCAGTATTTATTTAAAAGAAAATCATCACCCAAGCCATCTGGAATCTTTAAATCGCCGGTTCATATCTGATATTGCCTTAAATAGAAAGAAAAAAAAAATGAAGACACCGGAGATGTAGCTAACAAGAATATATAAACCCTGTGTATCGCTTTATTGCAGGTCAATATCTTTTAATTTTGAAATTGCTATGAAATGCAGTGAAGTGGTGAAATTTGGCACATTAGAAGAACATAACAAGGTGCCTTATTTCTCTGATTTTTGTAGAATTTAAACAAATATTTTGAAAATTATGCTAATTTTTCTATTTTCTGGTAATTCTAAGTGTGTATCACTTTATTACAAGTCTCCCAAAATGCCTAGAAAGTGTCGATTGACAGCTAGTGAAAACGAACGTGTTATTGCAGGCCTTGCAGAAGGTTTATCTCTCGAACATCTAGCCAAAGAGCTTGGAAGAGATCGAAGAATATTGTCTTTATTCATTGAAAATCCAAACATCAAACCAAGGAAGGACAACAGCACAAGAAAGTCAGTTTCTGCTCATGATGTTTAAAAAATTCGCCATCAACTTATCAAGCAGCCGGGAAGCAACAGTGCTGCTATATTTGACAAGGCTGGAATACCTTCCTTATCCAGAAAGACACGCTGCAATGTCTCAAACGAAATTGCAAGAAGCATTAAGACCATAGCAAAACCTGTTTTAAACCAAACTCATAAAGAAAAAACGTTTGGCTTCGGTTCAAAAATACATAAAAATCAGCTTTGAAAATGTTCTTTTCACCGATGAGACCAGAGCAACCTTGATGGACCAGATGGGTGGTCCAAAGTTTAGAGTCCTCTTGAATTCTGATCCCCTCATCGATTCGGTCTTCACATGGAGGTGAAGGTGTCATGTTTTGTACTAGAATAATCTGTACTGAACTATTTGGACCATTTCGAGTGCTAGAACGTGTTAAACTAACAAGTCAGTCTTATATTTTATTTTTAAATGAGCATTTATCACAATGGCTTTATAATCTTTTATAGGCGTGTCACCACCAATTGATTTTTAAACACAATAATGCACCATACAACTCAGCTAAAGCTACGACATCCTACCTTAAGTTATTAGGCATTAGTGGAGAAAATTTTATGGCATGGGCACCTTGTTCTCCAGATATAAATCCAATTGAGCAGCTCTGGTCAATAATAAAGATGAAAGTTTATGAAGGTGTTTAATTTTCGTCGAAGAAGGAAATTTGTAGGAAAATTTTGTAAGTTTCCAAAAACATCACATCATCTCAAGTACACTGAATGATATCAGTTTATAAGAAGCTATTCAAAGTGATTTTAAAGCATGGGAGTTATGTTGATAAATAAATATTTTCTTAAACAAAAAATAATGTGCAATTTGTTCTTGTTTTCGGCAAATATTGTTACTGGATATGTTCTTTATTTCATATAAATAGAAATATGAAGTTAGAATATAGTTTTATTATCGAAAATATACATTTTTTAGACACTTGCAATAAAGTGAGACACACTTAACATTACCAGAAAATAGAAAAATTAGCGTAACTTTCAAAGTATTTGTTCAAATTCCACAAACATCAAGGAAATAAGGCATCTTGTTATACTCTTCCAGTGTATCAAATTTCACTTTTCTACGTTGCAATTTCAAAATTAAAAAGATATTTACCTGCAATAAAGCGATACACAGGGTTTATTTACAGAAAGTAGAAAATAATGTGCTACCAGAGATTGGTTCTAGATAGGTCATAGGTCATAGGACTGTTTCTTTTTGTTCTTATCATCGCCTTCATTCAGCCTTGAGAGACAAGAGATAGTTTAGTGCACAGCTGAATCATGATACTTGATCTTTGCATTTTAAACTTTAATTCAAAACATTATATAAATTTTTTTTAAATCAATGATAGGTTCTCTACAGTGCAATGTAGACTACAATGTATTGTGGACTAAGAGGGTGGGGAGCATGTGAAGCTTCCTTCTGGTGCACTGCGGCGGGTTTCCCATTTAAGTCGGCAATCAATTGATTTGATTAAAAAATGAATAATTTCATTGATTTCAAAAACAATAAAAGTATTGGAAGTGTGCAACATAGCTTGATTTTCATTCAATCCTGGGCAACTTCGAGTCTCCCTGTTAGTTGTAAGTAAATAAGTTACTTGACTGGTGACCGTATCAAGTATAGATGGATGTTTATAGCTAGATTGCAAAAATGATTGTGAATTTTATTCATTTTTCAACCATTTTATAACAGCTTTGTGTATATATTTTATGAACAACACATATCCGATGTTGTTTAATAATATACATTATATATATATATATATATATATATATATATATATAAGAATGATTTATAGTATGGTACTATTTGCTAGTACCACAGGTCGTCGTGGCTCCCCACCACCACCCGCTATAGAGAACAACCATGCATTGTTGACAGAACTCTCTTTTTCGATTCTGACAGCCGTGGCATGAGAAGACATATTTTTTGGCTCTTTGTCAACGAAACTATTCGTAGCTAGTGCCGAGGGAGACACCCCTCCCTCGCCACTAGTTACGACTACCTAGATAGCTAGCTCAGTCTAATAATTTAACAAGTTTAAGTATTAGTGGTTTTTTATTGTTTTTTTTTAAACATTGTAAAATGTTGTAATATATTAATGTGTAGAAATAAAATAGTTAAGATATCTCATATATATTACAATTGTGTTGTGCGTTGTTTTATTCTGCATTAAATGTCGAAACCATGTCTGAAAACGATTCTAGTTAAAGGAACTCCAACTTCAAGAAGATTCCAGCTGGAAGACCACCGGAATGAGACGTCATCCTGAGAGAAGGGAGAAGTCAGCCACACCCCAAATCCTAAGGTATGCATTTACTCTTCAACTCTGACAAAAAGACGTCTAACTGGCTGATCTTCATATTTTTTCGTATTGACTGGCCCATCGTGTTACAGTATGGTACCGTTTCCAGGACATTTATGTAACATACGGGTCGGTCATGCTATTGAACGGCCCATTGTGTTACAATAGTAATAATTAGTAAGATTGTATATCTAAAAACAAAAATGGTTCAAATTTTCTGCAAGGACCCATGGCATAGTGGATAAAATACTTGGTAAATTTAGTTTTAAGTTAGAGTCTGCTGGAAGTTGAAGGTTTCATTCTCAATGTGAGCGACACTCAAAATACAATTGCGAATTACTTAAGATTAATTAAAGGGTTTAATTCGAAATTCAACGCAGATTACTGAGTTCAACAGAAAAATTCCGGAGTTTGACAAGGCATACGTGGAAAGGTTGCATGTCCAGAAACGTGTGATTTTTAATGATGTAATGGAACCGAGGTCAAGAGGTCGGAAAGTTTAGTCAGTCAAGAGTTTTGAGTTTAGTCACGGAAGGGAACAGACGTACTTCAAGCCAGGAAGTGAGTCTGTGAAGAACAAGCATGTAGACACGAAATGCAGACTCTGTGAAGACCATTTGAGACAGCTGAAATAAATTTATATTTTAAAAATATAACGTGTTCTTCTGTGGTTTCACAAAAGAAGGAAGAACATTGGTTATGGTGTTGGTCATTTCATGTTTCATCACGGAGCACAGCAGTGAAGATAGAAGAACTCTTGGAGAAAGAAAGAGTGGAAGCATATATTATTCTTCTTGTAAAAAAAATGATACCTTTATGTAAATATGAATTGTAATATATACCTGTGTGATAACTCTCTGATACAACATGACTCAGTTTATACGTTGATATCATATCTCCTGGTTAAACAATAATACAATTTATACGTTTATAACGGGTGCCGTTATAAAAACAAAATATGACTGTTTCCATATCTATATACCACAAAAGTATCTTCCCCAAAGAAATAAATCGTATTACATTTTATTCTTTATTTTCATTCACTTTGTCCCAATGATCCATAAAAAAATGATAAACCAGAATCAAATAATGATTTTGTAGGAAAAAAAATATTGATGACAAATGTACAATAAAAAGAATTGGTTTACTTTATATATTAGATGTATATGCTATTATAAAATGAAAAAAAAACCCTACTATTTTTATATGAATCCATAATAATATAAAATTAGCAGGGAGCCTGACGTTTCCCGGTTATAAAATACACTTAAATATGATATTTTAATTAATGCAAATTTCATATGTATTATTATAGATTCACTTCTCTATCGATTATTATAATGTACCCAATTTATTATAGTGATCACAAAAGTTTAAAAAAAATTACTTCAGTGCCATTAGCTAGAATCGAAACCAAAACATATAACTCCCCAGCCTTATTCAGTACCAACTGTATTATGTCTTTACGCATATAAAAATTTAAAAAAATAACATTGTAAAATGTATTTTTGTGCATGCGTGGAATTGCACTTTGTTGACTTCTACCTGCTGAGTTCCCATTTTCTTTTCAATTTTCAACCCCTTAGCAGCTATTTTTACCGGCTAAAGACCAAATCAAATTTGTTCCACTGATCCAAATCCTTTATATATCAAGGTTCATGTTTGTAGATCAAAAATTGACAGAGCAGTTTGACAGAGACTGTTTCTAAGACGGATAATGTTACTTTTATATATATATATATATATATATATATATATATATATATATATATATATATATATATATATATATATATATGACTTTGATTGCCGAGGTTTGAATCTCTCGACTGGTGGTAATCGTGACACCCTGCACTGATGATTCCCGAAAGGATGAAACAGTAGTGTCTGTAGGTATTTAATAATTATTATAGTAAATAATAATTATATATATATATATATAATATATATATACATATATATATATATATATATATATATATATATATATATGTATATATATATATATATATATATATATATATATGAGTTAAGGTAGCGCATATACATGCTCATATAAAATATCGTGTTATTTTTGTAACATTGATTTTTCTTTTCTTTAACGTTGTATCGTCAATATTGCATAGAGGTTAAGTTTCCTATTGAAATCAATATTAAATAGATGTGCGTTATGATGTTGCGTGAATACTGTTTTTGTGTGTATGTTTAAATGTTTTGTTTTTAATATGCATATATATTAATTAAGTTTTGCAAATTTTTCTTTTTAAATAAATATTTCATTTTTCACTCTAGGAAATTTTTTGAAGACCAAAAACTGGTCATGTCAGGTTATTATTGGTTTGGTTAGTTTCGTTAGAATAGCAAAAAAAAAAAATGGAAGATAGACTCCCTTTACTATGTTAGATATTGAAAGATGGAATTGGTACCAAACGAAAAGTTATTTTTAAAATGATGATATATTTTTTTTGTCTTCATTTCAGAAGTTCTATTTTGATTTATTTAATTTTATTGAAGGGCACATCAACCTCGCAATACTAAAAATTAATTATACTGTGTTATACATTAACCTTATTAAAAAAAGTTGGAATCACTGAACAGAATTGTATAAGTAAATCATTTATTAAAGGGTCACCATTTATCAAGACAAAAAAATAATCAATGTGTTGGAACTTTTTGCCAACTCCACAATTCAATCCTTACACAAACTCATCTTAACACAATTTGTTGCACCAACTTATCTGAATGCAATTCCGTACACCAACTTATCTGAATGCAATTCCGTACACCAACTTATCTGAATGCAATTCCGTACACCAACTTATCTGAATGCAATTCCGTACACCAACTTATCTGAATGCAATTCCGTACACCAACTCATCTGAATGCAATTCCGTACACCAACTCATCTGAATGCAATTCCGTACACCAACTCATCTGAATGCAATTCCGTACACCAACTCATCTGAATGCAGTTCCGTACACCAACTCATCTGAATGCAATTCCGTACACCAACTCATCTGAATGCAATTCCGTACACCAACTCATCTGAATGCAATTCCGTACACCAACTCATCTGAATGCAATTCCGTACACCAACTCATCTGAATGCAATTCCGTACACCAACTCATCTGAATGCAATTCCGTACACCAACTCATCTTAATGCAATTCCCTACACCAACTCGTCTCAACGCAAATTATCACACCAACTCATCTTAACACAATTTGCTACACCAACTCCTCATAATGCAATTTGCTGCATCTGCTACAAGGCATCTACAACGCCACTGCCAAATGACAGTCATCCTTATATTGCACCTGGGCGAGTGCATGCTTATAGCTCCAGGGGTGCCCATTGAGATCACGCACACACCATTCTAGGGTGCTTCTGTACATGCCCATCACATCAAGGGTCAACTCAGTTGGACAAGGGTCAAAGATATCAGTTGGACAATGAGTGCCCCCATATGAGAATTAAAAACATCCGATGGATTAGGCAAACGAGTTCTAGAATTGTTTATGCAAGAGGACAGCTCCACAAACATTTGTTTACATTAGACTTGAAGGCGACCACGTTTTAGTCGATTTGGAAGTAGCTTTACTGTATTCCGTTCAATAGATTGGATGCTCTACAAAAGAAACTTTGTTCATGGAAATTCCACTTGGTTTTGGTTACAAGAGAAATACTACAAGTTCTCCATGATGTATTTTGATGCGAATATTTTATGGGGAAGGGGATTACAGCTCAGTCGAGCACCTGCCATTAACATAATGATAGAGTAGAGAGAGACTAATAACATCTCTTCTTTGTGATAGGGTCTGGAGAGAAGAGAAGAAATCATCTGCCACTAGCTTGCAAAGTTGGTTTTGTACTTTGTCTAAGACAGGAAAAAAGGTTCCGAGCAGACCCCCCCCCTCCAATATGATAGAAGGAAAAAAACTGTAATCACATTCATAAACGTATTAAATAAATGAGTCCAGAGAGGGCATATACTTGCACATATAATAAAATCATGTTTTCTCTGGTATTGATTTTTTTTTTTAGTCTTTAACGTTTTTCTTTCTTCAATATTGCACTTGCAGCGTAGAGGTTAAGTTGACCTCAGGCGGCTCAATATTGTCCACATGACTTAGCTTCAACAATTCCTGCCCCCCCCCACTCCTCCACTTCATTTTAAGCATTTTTTTTTATCCTATTTTTCCTAAAATATTCAACGTTTTCTTTTAAGCTCCTCAAACATTTTTTTTCTTCCTTATTCACTCTTATCATTTAATTGTTTCTCTTATGTCCTTTCCGTCATATTTGGCTAACAACACGTGAACAATAAAAAGAAAACGTTCAGCTCAGTTCAATCATCATCGCCTCCGTTCAGTCTCAAAAAACAAGGGATACCTCCTGTAAGGGTAGCTGCATGTGTAAGGCAAGGGTTGCATAATCCTCAACCACACCTCTCCTGAATTAGCATTACTGAAGTCCAGTGGCAAGGAGAAGACCAGAACGAACGGAAACTCTTACCTTCTATAGGTGTATAAGTTGCCATGTTTGATATTGGAAATCGTCAAAAATGGCGATTTATACACCAAAGAAACCCAGGCTTTCCTTCAGAATGAGTGCTACGACTTTGTACCCTTCTCTCACACCTCGCCTCCCCCCTCGACCTGGACTACTTAGTTTGGTCATACGTTGAGAACATCACCAACATGTCCTTTCACAACATCAAAGCCAGCCTGATCGCCGAGTATTTGCCGAGCTCCCCTCAGCGCTTGTGGAAAAGGCAGGCTCTCAGTTCCAGACCCGTATCGAGACGGTTATTGAGGCTAAAGGTGGCTACATTGAATAGATGTCATATCTACTACATAATACAGTTACCTAAATTGATTTTTTCAATAAAAGTTTTAAAATAAAATTGTAGCGTTGTTTTTTTTTAGGGCGACACTTTTCTATGCATAAGTTTTCATGTTTGATATTGGAAAAAGTTGAAAATGGTGATTTATACACCTGAAGAAGGTCGAAGGTTACATCGATCGGATCGTTGTCCAAATAATACAAACAAATATTCCTCATCTCAAAAATTCAGAACTGTAATATTTTGCTCTGTGTCGATCGGTCATGGTTACATTTTCAATTCAGTGGTCTGCCATGCAGTTTCGTCACACTATCATGTTTAAGTTTTAGTTAGTCTGTAAAGTTTATGATGAAATAGGATTTTCGTCAGTCTGTGACAATTCTGGTTTGAAATAGTATTTCTATTGATCTACCATGCTCTGTTTCAGAATTTTTTAGATGCGGTTTAATAATTTTTATTATTGGGATTATGTGGACTACTGTTCTCATCTTGAGTATTATTCCCACAATGTTTCAACTGATGTTGTTTTAGATTTTCAGGTAAGTTTTGTCAAACTCGGGAATCGTTATATTGAACTCAATAATCTGTGGAGAATTTTGAACTGAACCATTTTTTTAATCCACGAAGGTAGATAGCTCTCGTTCCGTCAGCCGTGATGAGGTAGAATTATTAAGAAATTGTTAAATATATTTTGAAACGTTAAATATGTACTGAAGATTTAACCTTCAAATTTGAGAAGATTCTTACTTAGAACTCGTTATTGCTTAGTACTTTTATCCGTTGCACCAGAGATCAAAATTCTACACAGATTTCGTAATTCAATATAAAGATTTTCAAGGTCAACAAAAAGCACATGCAGAAAGCTGGATGTTATATCGGCCGAAACGTGAAAATGACATCCAAGATGAGAACCGACGTCTGAATAATACAAACTATTTTGCTCGATTTGGATTAATCGGACAATTGTTCTCATCTTCAGTGTTATTGGCACAACGTTTCGGTCGATGTAACCTCCAAATTTTTTCAGGCGTATAAGTCGTTATATTTGGTATTGAGACAAGTCGAAAATGGCGAATTATACAGCTGAAAATGGTCGGGGGGTCACATCAATTGAAACGTCATGCAAATAATATACAAGATGAGAACATTAGTCCGATTAATCCAAATAATACGAACAATCAATCCTCATCTCAAAAGTTCAGATATGTAATAATTTTGCTCTCGTTTGAAATAGCATTTTCATTGGTCTGTCATGCTTTAGCTTTAGATATCACCTTTGTTGGTCTGTCATACTCCAGTTTTCGACAACGTAATTATTGCTCTGTTAAATTTGAAATAGCAGATTGAATAAATGCATGTTATTGTTGTTGTTGTTTTTTTGTGGAATGTCAATGTTATAATCACACGATGCTGAAAAAAAATATTGGAATTTGTGGCCCGATCTGAGACTGACATTCGTTCGCACACAAAAGTCTCATGTTTTTGCAGGAAATTTGACAGAAGAATTCCAAACATCAAAAATGACAAATTCTTTTGAAAATGTCTCACTCAAAGCTCAATTAATCTTGTGCTGATTTGATAGCAGAATGTAAGGCTATCTAGAATATTATGCCATGCTAGTTCTTATCGATAAAGTGCTCCTCCTCCTCCTCCCTAAATCATTCATATTAGGAAAATACACTTTGTATTATTATTATTAGTTACAATCTTGAACTTATCGCATCTTAATTATTGAGGTTTGTCGAAAACGGCCCTACTTATGGAAACACGAGTTTTCAAAGACAAAAAACAGCCTTGCTAATTTTTTGTCGTGTAAATGTTGAAAGCAATAACGAGAAGACTCGGAAACTGAAATGAATAATATCTTTACAGAAATACAAACAAGTATGTTAGTTGAGTGGGAACTCCGCTCAAACGAAGGACAAGTAATGTTACGACTCTCTTCCCCTGAGTCTTGGATCTAGACTGACTGGAAAGCAGACCCTGCTTACTGAAAATGACGTCAGGAATAGTCCATCGTCAGAATCTGTAGGGGTGCCACCCCAACACTAATCCTACCTATTGCACGCACAAGTCCTTGACCTACATTTTTAAACACTGTATAAGCATGTGTGAGATTAGGATTAGGGTTAGGTTATGGTTAGATTGAGGGTTATGTAAGGATTAATTTTAGGATTGGGCTCTACCAAAAGATGGATGCCACTGTTAAATTCATCATAGAATATTTAGTTGAGAAGCATCTGCATTTGTTTATGTGGATCCAAGAATATAAGAATATAAGAAAAACTATGTTTATATGCAAAAAACATGACATGAACGAATTCCATCCTCTTGAATAAGTAATAAAATATTTTGTACGACAATCTGCATTTTTTCTGATTTTTTGGTGCCAGAGGTTTTTTTTTCCGGTTAATATGTTCTTCAGGTACATTTAGTTATTATGTTCTCTATTATTGCCCTATAGTATTAGTTTAAGTGATTTGTTAAATCGTCTTGCTGTCTTTGCTTTGGATTGAATTCAAATAACTTAATCCAGAAAGCCTATTTTTTTGGAGAGCTGGATTTTCCCCACATCAAAAACCGACCATTGTCTTAATCTCTTTTCGTAGGGCGCCAAGTACATTATAACTTTTACAAATAATTTGCTTTTGTGGTAAAGTCTAGAGATGGTTCAGATGTTTATCAGAGAACTTGACAAGGGATGAATTTAAGATCAACTAGATCACCATCGGAAATGTACAATGGAGAAATGTGAAATTGTGTTGTGTAGTGAGGTTTCATATTAAGGTGAGATGGGGGATTCATATTGGGGCCATATAATATATGAATGACGATGATGAGGAGAGGGAGAGAGATATTTATATATCAGTTCTTATATATTTCTTGGGGCTTCATATATATATACTGAATGGAGATGTATACAAGTTCTTAACACAGAGGAGGGGAGATACATAATCGTGTAAGTGTTACACAATGTTCATTACAAGATGTTTAACACGTTACGACCGTTTTACAAAAACACAAAGATGATTTTTTTTAATTGGACCGGTCGAATGCTGATGGCGTCAGGAATTCAAATTTGGGATCTACATAGTTTAATGTTCTTTCCTTCGCTTCCAAAGGACTCTGACTGACTCCCGACCGGCTCTGAAATTCGAACCCATAGAACTATATGAAGAATCGTCCTTTGTCTATGACGTCAGAAGTGTGTTTTTCAAACGTGACTAATTCACGTGACTATGCATGTTTGTTAAAAACACACTTCTGCAAAAAAAGAATCCTCTCCTAACCTATTTTTTAACCTAACCTATTTTTTAACAATATATTTTTCATTTTCATTGTTCATTCTTTTACTGACATATTTAATATTCAGAATTAACAATAGGATTACTTTCTTACATTCCATTTCTTAACTTAGCCTACAGGGTTCGATTCTCGGCTTATCCTAATCTCATTTTCACCTATCTGATACTCTTCTTATTTACATGGAAAGGGGACAGCCCTTTTCCTGTAACAATTGAATTCAGTTGCAGCCACGATTTAAATGAAGGCAAAACGCTATATAATTAATCTATGTACCTGTAAAGTTGAGTTTTTGTCTCGCTCTGGCATTGATATTAAAAGCCTGTGTTTTTATTTAGAAATTATTAAAACGAACTTCTTAATATACTCAATTATGAGTATACGAACGACTATATGATGTTAAAGTAAGTTGCATATTTCTTTGAAAAACGAGCGTTGATTAATTACTTATTCATATTTTTTTATTAGATGATTGATTCTACTTCACCATTACGAATTTTTTTTTATGCATAGTTTCTACATTCTGCATAATTGCATAGAATTTAAGGTGAAAACTTTTGAGCACATGGAATATATATATATATATATATATATATATTGTTTACAGAAAGTTTTTAGATGGGACAAGTCATTGGTACTGTCGGTTTCAAACCCGATAATTAGGACCGTTTTAGATACCCATATCAAGCTCTCTTCAGCTTATACTCCCTGGATACTGGCTGAAGAGAGCTTGATATGGGTATCTAAAACGGTCCTAATTGTCGGGTTTGAAACCGACGGTACCAATGACTTGTCCCATCTAAAAACTTTCTGTAAACAAAATATAAATGCGATCTTATTTTAGGTTTTTCCTTATAATTGAGCACTGATAGATTTCTTTTTCCAAAAAAAGACTAATATATATATACAAGATTTAAAAAATTTAACGGTTTAAAGCCAAACAAGTGCAGAATCTCTTTGAATAAATAAACATATTTATTCATTAAAATTAATTTCGATTTTCCGATTCATAACATAATCTTTATCTGAGAAAATCCAGGTTTTTTGTTTTACTTTTTTTTATGCGCCATGGTGATAGTAAGGCTTGGCACGTTTTCCTTCAGATGTCGGTGAAGTATAAGGTTTAGATGTTCAATACAGCAGAAGGTGCCGGTCGAGCGCGCATGTGTTAAATAATAGCTACAGAACATGTAAACTTGATACTTACTATACAAAACAGAAATGATAACAGACATTATTAACAACAAAAGCATACAGTAATGTCCCTATACAATCAGTATAGACATGTGTTGCTGAAGTTGGCAAGATAGAGATGCAATATATAAGTATATCTTATAATTATATGTGTTGGTTAGTCTTGTTATATTATAAACTGTCGGGGAAACGCCAAGTAATCTAGACGATTATTATTATGATGTTTTCTCTGCTAAAATATGTAACAGGAATGTTAACTTAGTAAAATGAAATTTTATAACAAACAGTTAGGAATTTTAGTTTTAATAAATAACGGCTGAATACGTGACAAAGATCAGGTTACAGATTCTTTGACCACATTACAGATAATGACGTAAAGATATAGGGGAGAGTTAGTCATGTAGTCAGAAACAAAAATAGTTATATATATATATATATATATATATATATATATACATATATATATATATATACATATATATATATATATATATATGTAGAGAGAGTCAATAAACAGGTGAGTTGGAGTCAAAGAACAGATCAGGAGTCAGTTCGAGAGTGACTTAGTTAGAGGTTGGTCGGGTTGAAGGACGGGCGCATAGCAAAATGTAGAGTCTAAGAGAATCGTGCAACTCCAAAGACGGGGCTGGGTGAAGGGAGGAACGTCCGAAAATAAAGTAGCATGAAATAACCCATGTCGATTGTTATTCCCCAGGAAATCTTACAGCTTGCAAATCGTCAGTCAAGATCACCCGACAGAAGAAGGTATGTTCCCTTTCTTTTGGCCTGAACACTCCCATAAGGAACTGTGCTTGTAAGCTGTTACGAAATAGTCTATTACTTGTTACAAACCGCTAGTTATACGTACCGTTAGGGAAACTACCGTTAAAGGAAACTAAGCAAATATAAGTGTTTTAGCTTAAGGATATATTTTCATGAGTTTTGAACTATAATTGTTCTAAAAATTTGCATAGTGCCTCTTTTTTTTTGGGGGGGGGGGAGTTGGGTTATACCCACAATAAAAAAAATCCAAAAAACTCTGATCTCATGGGGGAGTCAAAATTTAGAAAATTGTCTGTTAGATGCATTTTTGTGCATTTTTGAAGTTGAATGTTTGCATAATTTTTATATTATGCAAACTCTGTTTCAGCTTGGCGTAAAGTTGATCCACGAGAGAATTTCAACTAGGTACGCTGCTTTCTTTGATGTGACACACTTCTGTCAGAATGCAGTTGCATAGAACTTCGCTTCACAATCAAATGTCATTTCTGATTTTAATCGAATCATATCCAAGAATTGATGCCATGATTGTAACAGCCAAATCAGACACTTCAAATTCTAAGAATTCTCTTTTTGGACTATTTCAATGTTGGTTAACTATATATATATAAAAGTCACCTTATCTGTCTGTCCGTCTATCTGAAGATCGGTCTCTACCAAACTACTGTCAATTTCTGGCCTACAGACTTGAAGCTTGATATATAGGGAATTTTTTTAAATAGCTTGTTAAATCTTTATGTGAACTAATGCGTTCAGTAGTGAATAAATGACTATACCGGCATAAATAAAGGTGGAATTGATTCAAACATGCTTTGTATGTATTAGTTCAGTATGTGTGTTACAAAAAAAATGTTGTCCCTTTTCCATGTAAATAAGAATAACATTAGATAAGTGAAAATGAGATTAGGATAAGCCGAGACTCGAACCTTGTAAGCAAGGTTAAGAAATAGAATGTTAGAAATCGGAATGTTAAAAAGGTCTATCGTTAAATTCTATTATAAATAGTTAGATATTGTTTATATTGTAAAAAAGAATTGATTGTTCATTCTTTTATGAAACTGAATATTAAAAATGTCAGCTAAAAAGAATGAACAATACAAATTAAAAATGTATTCTAAAAAAAAAAAGGTTAAAAACATAGGTTAGTTGAGAATTCTTTGTTTGGAAAAATGTGTGCATAGTCACGTGAATTGGTCACGTTTGAAAAACACACTTCTGACGTCATAGACAGAGGACGATTCTCCATATAGTTCTATGGGTTCGAATTTCAGAGTCAGAGAGAGAGAGAGTTGAGAGTCAGTCAGTTTGCAGTCAGTGGTCAGCTGACCCTTTGGAAGCGAAGGGTAGAAGATTAAACCATGTAGATAAAAGTGAATTCCTGACGTCATCAACATTCGACCGGTCCAATGAATGAAGAATTATCTTTGTGTTTTTGTAACTGTTGTCATATGTCATCTTTCAATACCCAAAAGGTAACGTGTTAAACATCTTGTAATGAACATTGTGTAACTCTTACAAGAATATGCATCTCTCCTCCTCCTCCTCCTCCTCCTCCTCCTCCTCCTCTGTGTTAAGAACTTGTGTACATCACCCAGTCAGTCCCAAGAAATATCAGAACTGATATATAAATGTCTTCTCTCCTCTTCTCCCTCTCATCATCATCGTTATATCCGTTATATGAACTCTTCCACCTCATCTTAAAAATGTCCCCCCCATCCGCTATACAACATGTGTAGACGCCAAATACCTCCAGATCGCAACTGCCCATTGCTTACATTCAGCATGCCACCATCTGTCACAGAGTGGAAGATTTCATTTGTCGTCATAAACACACTTTTTGCTCAAGAACTATGGATAATAATCAAGGTAAGTTTATGAAATGCAAAATTCTCAGTGGTAGTTTAACTATTGAACTTCATAATTTTTCCAGTTTGAAGACAATCATTACACTTTAAACTCACTAAAATTAACAATATTTTTTTTTTTAATCTTCTACATCATAATTCAGGTCATAAAGTGATTTGTGATCAAAATTGAAAAAAAAAAATAGAACTTGACAGACTTAAGATGGCTAAACACGTTACTTGTAAGCATGAAAAAATATACATTTATTCATTAAAATCGGTTAAATGTTAATATTTTCTTATCCATGCGAGGATAGCTCAAATGGTAATGACTAAAGCTTGAAATGTTTTGATTTCGAGTCTAGCTGATGGCACCCAAGTTTTTGGGTTTTTTTTACAATTTTGAAATCACTACTACATATTGGGTACAATATAATAATCAATAGTATTAGTTCTATAATAATAAATACGTAATCTACATGAAATAAATATCATGTTTAAGCATATTTTGTGACCGAGCCATGTCGGGGGGCACTACTATGTATTGGATACAATATAATAATCAATAATAATCAATAGATGATTGGCTCTATCATAATAATAAATACGAAATCTGCATGAATTCAAATGTCATATTTAAACGTATTTTACAACCGGACAACGACAGACGACCTGCTAGTAGTCTATAAAACAAAGAAATTCTTTATTATTTTCAATTTTTAGATAAGAATTGATAAACTGAATTATTTAGATTATTCAGACTACTGTGCTACTAATATCGATTTTCTGCTATTATATATACATTTTTTTTTCATTAAGAATTCCACTTTTGAATATAAGCATCGTTGCCTGAAGATATCTCTAGTTACTAAATACTAGAAGATCGAACCATGCTCATGATTGTGTAGCAACAGATTACTGCTTATGTAAAGACAAATCGAAAGTATATATATATATATATATATATATATATATATATATATATATATATATATATATATATACTACTACTATTATGCTTGGTTGTTATTTTTTCAACGTTCAGCCAATGTAATTCCTGTCCATCTTCAAGTGTATATTTTTAAACTCAGTTATCTTTCTGTTGAACCAAAGAATCTGGTGCAACGGATAAAGGTATTGAGTGCAATCAGTTCGATGTGATTGTCTTCTGGAGATTTAAGGTTCAAAATATAAATGGCTCCATATCAATTTCCAGTTCGACATAAAAAAAAAATGAATTTAAAACTTTCACTTGAAGAAAGTTGGAGGGTACATTGACCAAATGTCGTGAAAAGAACAGTCAAGATGAAAAGAGACAACCACGGCATTTACCTTATGCTGGTTGAATCGGTTTCTTCCAAAGGAGAAAGTGTCAAGAGAATATCAAATTCATAAGTAGTCCCTAGTCGCATGTATGGTTAGGGGAGATGATGACATTAGGTTTTTGCAGTTCTGGTAGAAAGGTATTGAGGTCTTCCTACATACAGAGCTTAAATAGTTATTTACTAACAAGGGGGGGGGCTTTGCGTGGTCGTAAAATACGCTTAAATATGATATTTTAATTTGTCCAGAATTCGTGTATATTATTATAGAATTGTGATTTCAAAGGTATAACAATAAAAAGTAGTTGGGTGCCATCAGCTGAAATTGAAACCGAAAGCCAAACTGTTGCATTCAAAGCTAATGACGTTACCACAGTACCCACGTGACATGCATATGAACTGATTAAAAATTAAAGATAAACTAAGATGAATGTACAAAATCTATAACGAGTTTTTCAATTTTGACTCATTTTTAACCCCTTAAAAACTATTTTAACCGGCTGAAGACCCAGGAAAGAGCGGCCCATAAAAACATCCAATCATTTGAGGCTGCTAGCACTGCTCTGCGACTTTTAGTTTTGAAAGAGATGAAGCTTGAAAATATGAAGACAGACAGACATACATACATACAGCCTTTATATATTAGATTTGGTACTTTGCCTACCGTCGACGAGAACTGGTGTGCAAACGTGATTATGTCCTATGTACCTATTTACAATGCCTCCCCACGGGACAGAGTTAGACATCAGGGTCGTTTTTTAATGTGGAGAAAAGGTACAAAAATAAAAATTGTCTCAGTCGTGAAGGACTGCTCCTCCACCGAAAGAGAACAAGAAATGGAAGCGCAGCATCTGAAGAACAGATTGTATTTATTTGCTTCCCCACTGAGCAAATTAGGCACAAGGCTGTTTTTTAATGTGGAGAGAGAGGGAGGGGGGGAGGGAAAAGGGGACCAGCTCCCGAGAGGTGGGAAATGGGAGCGGGATAGTAACTGTTGGTATGAAGGGTTGCCCCTACATTGACCAAGGTCTGATATGTGGGGTTACCCCCACATATGGTCTTTGCTTGCAGCATCTGAAGAACAGATGGTATTTATTTGCTCCCCCACCGAGCAAATTAGGCACAAGGCCGATTTTTAATGTGAGGAGTGAAGGGGAAATGGGGACCAACTCCCCGGGGAGTAGGGGAGCTGGATAATGACAATTGGTATGAAGGGTTGCCCCCACATTGACCAAGGTCTTATATGTGGGGGCGACCCCACATATGGTCTTTGCTTGCAGTATCTGCCGGAACAGATGGTATTTATTTGCTCCCCCACTGAGCAAATTAGGCACAAGGCCGTTTTTAATGTGAGGTAAAAACCAGCTCCCCTAAAAGTAGGCAAATAGGGGGCACTCTGGTTACCAAAAATAATAATTGTCCCAGTATAGAGGGTTTCCCCTCCATTGACTGGTACAAATTATCTTAAGTGCAGTATCTGCCGGAACAGATGGTATTTATTTGCTCCCCCACTGAGCAAATTAGGCACAAGGCCGTTTTTAATGTGAGGTAAAAACCAGCTCCCCTAAAAGTAGGCAAAAAGGGGGCACTCTGGTTACCAAAAATAATAATTGTCCCAGTATAGAGGGTTTCCCCTCCATTGACTGGTACAAATTATCTTAAGTGCAGCATCTGCCGGAACAGATGGTGTTTATTTGCTCCCCCACCGAGCAAATTAGGCACAAGGCCGATTTTTAATGTGAGGAGTGAAGGGAGGGGGAAGGGAAAAAGGGGACCAGCTCCCGAGAGGTGGGAAATGGGAGCTGGTTAAAGGTCAGGAATGTGGGGTTGCCCCCACATCTGGTCTTTGCTAGTCATAGCTAGTCATAGCTAGTCATAGCTTGCAGTATCTGCCGGAACAGATGGTATTTATTTGCTCCCCCACCGAGCAAATTAGGCACAAGGCCGATTTTTAATGTGAGGAGTGAAGGGAGGGGGAAGGGAAAAAGGGGACCAGCTCCCGAGAGGTGGGAAATGGGAGCTGGTTAATGGTCAGGCATTTGGGGTTGCCCCCACATCTGGTCTTTGCTAGTCATAGCTAGTCATAGCTTGCAGTATCTGCCGGAACAGATGGTATTTATTTGCTCCCCCACTGAGCAAATTAGGCACAAGGCCGTTTTTAATGTGAGGTAAAAACCAGCTCCCCTAAAAGGGGTCACTCTGGTTACCAAAAATAATAATTGTCCCAGTATAGAGGATTTCCCCTCCATTGACTGGTACAAACTATCTCAAGTGCAGCATCTGTCGGAACAGATGGTATTTATTTGCTCCCCCACTGAGCAAATTAGGCACAAGGCCGTTTTTAATGTGAGGTAAAAACCAGCTCCCCTAAAAGGGGTCACTCTGGTTACCAAAAATAATAATTGTCCCAGTATAGAGGGTTTCCCCTCCATTGACTGGTACAAATTATCTTAAGTGCAGTATCTGTCGGAACAGATACTACACTTTGATCTTGACCAAAAGGCCAAGTCGTCCTATGTAGGTTGAGACTAGTTGTCCTAATAATCCAAATGATGGACAAGAATTCTCTGTAAATCTTTTGCTAAAAAAATGAATATTTGAAACTAATTGAAATCTTTGTGTCTGTTTTTATTTTATTATTTTGAGTTTCTGTTTTTTTTTCTTTTTTGTAGTTTTTTTAAATAATTTAATGTTGATACACGAATAATCCTCTTGTGAACGATTCATTACATGCAACATATCGAAAAGGTTTCTATACGGAAAAGTGGGTTAAGGTTTATTACATTTTACAATCGCAGGTAATTTCAAACCGAAAAGACAGTATTATAAAAATTAAAAGATCGTCTCTGAAAGGAAACAATGTGGAGCTTGGTTTAACCGCAAAGAGTTAAGAAGTAGTTCTAAAACTGACCAAAGGATTATGCAAGAACATGCTTGTTTTACTGTGTTTATTTTCTACGATATAGTCGGCTACATAGCGAGGTGTATATAAGTGATATATATATATATATATATATATATATATATATATATATATATATATATATATATATTATCATTATTATAAGATATTACGTGCAGCAAAATAATTGCACTCAACCTGTTTTACCACAATAAGAACTGCTGGACCGTTTTACCCGGCGTCTTTTCAAAATATACAGTTCATCAGGTTAAAAACACTAGTGGAAACCTTTAGGACAATATCGCCCCTTCAAGCGAGGTTCTAGGTGAGGTTTATTGACACTAAATTACTTGTGGCGGAGTCTACCCACATAAGTAATCAATTGTTTTATTAAATTCTTGCAATTAGTACATGTAAAAATGGCAATAAAATGTTTTGTTTTTTTTGGTCAAAAGAAAAAATTTCGCTCTTAACAATGAATCCCCAAGAAGTAGATGTTATTGAAACGTCTTTGATGTGATGTTTATGTATACCGGCTGAATATCGGTAGTTATATCAGGATGTTTATCAATTATCGAGAGAAAGAAAAACAAACACGTGTTTACAGCTTTGGTAAATTTCCCAGAGTCCCGAAAGCACCCGGATGATCCAGGGGCCGTAACTCCTGTAACATTCGGATTATTTCCCTTTTATTTAGATAAGGGCATTACATATGACACGTTTGATATTGAGCTTCCCCAAATCACACCAGAACCAAGACGTTCGGGCAGCAAAAGGAAAATTACCGAGCCGTTCATGGTCAATCCAAAGAGGAAAAAATACGTACTGATACACCGTCCGGAGTTATCAGCCTGGGAGAGGGGTGTTTTGGCGGAACTAATCTGTTACCTACTAATAGACATTTCCAATCTCAATGAATACCGGAAGACTAAGCCGTAAGGTATCAATCGATATCCGGTGGACCAATGTCGGCTACGACAAAAAACCCATCTATTTTATGGTTTGTTACTTTGTTTTTCTTTGCAGCCCTTAATAGGGCTATAACACAAATCAAACTTATGGGCAAAAAATAACAGACACGTAAAAGGACAGAAAAAGTTTACATAAAGATACTGTCTAGATATCGTCACTACATTTGGTAGGCTTTTCCATAGGGAAGAAAACGACTATAGTACTGTTGAAACCACGCCTTAGCGCTTGAGTGAAAAACTCCTTAAAAGCCATAATGATCATGATGCATCCAATGCTACCTTATCTGCAGATCTACTACGGTTTAAAAAAAAGGCATATCAAACGATACAGAAAGACAAATTACAAAGATACGCCTTTTTATATAGAAATCGAGTAACGGTTTTCTTCCAAATTCATTTAAGACAGTGTATGTGGTGTCGTACTTGCTGTTTGCGTTCTCTTAAACATTCAGCAGTTTTTGTTTTTGTTTTTTACGTGTTAATCTTTCTATAACGAGATGAATATATATTTATTCATATATTTATCTACTAATATTCATTTTTATTAGAGAGTGGCGGATGAATATTTAATCTACTGAATTATTACAAAGATTGGAAGATTGTTAGGGAGAGGTTCGGCCGATCAAAGAACAATAAGTCAATCCCAGTGTTACGAAGCTGTATCCAGGCAAACAAAAAGAATACAATGGGAAATCCCGGGATTTAAAACGACCTATATTCATGACGTCAATTAAATGGATTAGACTAAAACCAGCAGAAAAGTGAAATTAACAAATGCTAGCGGAAATAAGATTAAAAGGTCAATCAACAGGAACTATGACCGAGAGAGTTGCAAATAATAAACAAGCTGGCGAGAAAAGGGTCAACAGGTCAAACTGATATAAATAAACAGAGAAGAGAGAAAGAAAGCCGGACAGACAAAGTGGAAATACAGGTTGATACAGATCTGCGATCGACCCTCGCTCTAACCTCCACCATGATTATCACTGTTACTTTTGAAGTGTAAATTGTATTATAAACAATGACTCGTATTCATTTTAAAACGAAATAATTGTCTGTTGTACAACCAAGACGATCATAAGCTATTCATAATACGTAACAAGATAAAATATTTAAGCTATAAAATTATTAGAGACTGAAGGATAAAATATTTAATCTATAAAATTATTACACTGGAGGATAAAATATTTAATCTATAAAATTATTACACTGGAGGATAAAATATTTAATCTATAAAATTATTACAGATTCGAAGATAAAATATTTTATCTATAAAATTACTAGCGAGGTACTCGGCGTTTCCCGGGTGGTTCGAGACGTGTCCGCTCTTAAATCAAAAAGAAACACGGGGGCAGGATAACAAAAGTTTTGGTACGTAGGTAAGATCGAACCCGAAGCCCTGAGGCGAAGTTGGAAAATAAAATGTGAAAAAAACATGACACGTTAACCGCTCGGCCAGCAAGAATGAGTTACTGAAAGACGTTTGAATTTATTTAAATAAGAGGAGAATTGACAGGTGTCCACACTTAATGACGTCAAGTGGAAGTCGTAGAATTAACATTTTGTGCGAGCGTTACGACGACGTAAGCAATAGCTATTCAACAGTTAACATTTTTTGCGGGACAGTTTTTAATGAGGTCTATAATCCGGTTTGTTTGTTTTTACTCAACTTTGGGGAAAACCAGCTTCCCCGTTTATCAGGGGAGTGTCTCAATATGAAAGCAACCGTCTAATATGACGGTGATAAGCCGACATTGACGAAACGTTGGGCCAGGGATTCGAATCTAGTTTCGCTTTTTTTATACCGAAAAATGAAAGCAACACGCGGCGATCCGAAAATGTGGAATATTTAACGTTTCAAAGTTGGGCAAATTAAATAGACAGGCGACCCCCGTTGTTAACTCGTAGATATTATCATTTAGACGTGATATAAAAAGTTTGAAGAATGAGCGAGCCGAGCGAGAACCAAGTGGAAAAAGCCTTCTGCAGACATACACAAAAAGCGAACATACATACACACACACATTTTGCCATTTATATATATATATATATTACAGATTGGAGAATAACATATTTAATCTATAAAATTATTACAAATTGGAGGATAAAATGTTTAATCTATAAAATTATTACACATTGGAGGATAAAATGTTTAATTCGTGAAAACTAAAAGTTTTATTCAAATTTAATATATTGATGTCTTTACTAAATCTTTTCACCATGATTATAATTCCAACCGTGAATTAGCTTCTGATGTTTGAAAGAAAAAGTGTTTTTTATTCCGATGAGAAAAGTTCATTTGTTGAATAAAGTACCGAGCCATAATTACTATTATTATGTGAAATAAACTGAAGCAAAATGCATTTTTATTTACTAAAAACATAGGTCAACAAAATTTTAAAAAAAAATAGGCTAACTAGAATCCAATATCGTTTCATCAAATTAATTGCTAGTGATGACAAACTCTGGAAATTTGATAATACAATTTACGTGTTATAGCAGCTGTTACCTGAGAGTCTTTGTTTAGTATTTTTTAAACTTTTGAATATGCAATATTTTTTTTTTTTTTTTTTACAAAATCATGACCTGTTTAATAGGATTCGGTATCGTGTGGTCATTAAATTATTAACTGAAGCACACTTTAATCAAAATTAAAATTAATGTTTGTTATTTTAAATTTGTTATATGTGGAATATTCCGATTAATTGTCACTGGAGATCTCAAGTTATAATAATTAATTAATGTTCTATAATAAACTAGCAGGGAGAACCGACGGTGCCCGGGATTGAATGATGATCAACGAATGTTCCACACTCCCATATTTTTATTGTCATCAAAATCGTTTTTTTTTTCAATCAAAGCGATTGATTGCCTGTTCTAGTTGCTGACACATCTCGGTGTACTTAGTCAAAAATACATTGTAGTCTACATTGCACTGTAAAGAACCTACTGTTGATTTTATAAAATTATTTTTATATATAATGGCTTAAATTAAAGTTTAAAATGCAAAAGTCAAGTTTCATGCTTCAATTGTGCCATAAACAGAAACATGCATTTCCAACGCGCCCCTGTTATATAAAAAAACCTACCGTTTTATATGCCTTACCTTACTGCTTGTGCGGTGATAATGGCTTGAATTTAGGTTTAAAATGCAAAAGTCAAGTGTCATGCTTCAGTTGTGCTTTAAACAGAAACATTCATTTGGAACGCGCCCCTGTCATATAAAAGAATCTACTATTGATTTTATATACCTTGCTTTACTGCTTGTGCGGTGATGATGGCTTGGATTTAAGTTTCAAATGAAGAAGTCAGGTATCATAGTTCAATTGTGCTTTCAACAAACATTCATTTCGAACGCATCCCTGTCATATCAAATAACCTTTTGTTCATTTCATGTCGGGCCTTTCTGCTTGTGCGGTAATAAAACTTCTGAAATCCACTTGTGATATTAGGCTGTATAAGGTGCTAACTTTAGTCAAAAATCGCTTGTTCCTTCTTTCATTGAATTATTTCGATTATCTATATTTTGAAAGACCTTTTATACAGAACGTATCTAAGAACACTGCACATACGTACCTTCGTGTGTAATTTCATAAAAATCGGACCAGCCGTTTTTGAGTCCATAGGGAATACACTCACACATGCACACAAAGTTCCTTTTATATAATAGTAGAGATTTCTGTTAATGTCTATTCATAAAATTATTGGATATATATATAACTTCCAAACCTTTCTATCTTTTAATACACGAGGATTTGCAATGAATTTGAAAATTGGTTTAAACGTCTTTCTACTAGACAATTTAAATGTTCCTAAATTTCAAACGCTGGATGTAAACCGCTTCCAAATGTTTCCATCTTTTAATAGATGATTGTAAAAATGTATGAATTAAAAGAAAATCATTTTTAACAATATTTTATTGCGTATCGAGTTTTGTTTATTTTCGTGCGTTGTTGTTACGAAATATGACAAAATGGACGAGAACAAACAACTGAATAAGATTGAATAAAGGAAATCTTTTGAAAGGCTTAAAGGACACTTATGAATATTTTAGAAAAACATGAAAAAGGTAATAACATTTGTAAAATGACAGGTTCTTCAATCTAAATGAATTGCAAAAGGTCGAATCGCCCGAGGACAACAGAATTTATGTGGGCTCAAGTACAATCTTGAAACTTATGTAAATGATAAATTTTACAGAAAAATATCTATGTATTTATAAAGTAGTTGTCGTGTGCGCGCGCGCGTGTGTGTGTGTGTGTGTGTGTGTGTGTGTGTGTGTGTGTGTGTGTGTGTGTGTGTAACTCTTCTACAGCCCACACCACTGAACTTATCATGATCAAATCTGACATGATGATGGTCTCCCACCTAGGGATGATGCACACCATTTTCCAAGGTCAAGGTTATAACATACATATATATATATATATATATACACACTCTCCTACAGCCCACACTACTGGACTGATCATGACCAAACCTGACATGATGATGGTTTCCGAATAAGGGACGGTGCACAGCATTTTTCAAGGTCAAAGTCTAAGATTAAGCTCATATCTGGTTAGGCTCTTACATCATCCACTTACTGTAAGGGTGCCTGCGAAGCAGATATCCAAGCATACAGTCCTGCGCAAAGGGTGAGTATCTCTGATAGTTTTTTTTATATACGTCCAAATATACACGTTCTCTGAAGACATTTACCTAATACTTTTATGAATGTGATTACTACTGTTTTAATGGCAAAAACAGATGCCGTACTTTGGGGTAATTGCGACAAATCCGGGGGTTATTGCCAACTAAAAAAAAAAGTGCTCTTTATATGCATGTTGCCAAAATAGCACTTTTAGCTAGTGGGCGCAATTAACCCGGACTTGGCGCAATTATCCCAAAGTACGGTATTTATTTTGAACAAGGCATCATAAATGATTTAATAATCCAGATTTGACTTTATACTTTTTTAATAATACGAGTGAGGCACCCGGCATTGCCCAGTCGAAACATTGTGAACTATTGACAAAAGGTTTGAAAGGTTAAACATTAAGCCACTTTAAGCTATAAATGGTTAATTTTGCGCGTGCGCAAAAGTAACAGAAGGAGTAATGTGTTATTCGACTTACCTGATCAAGGTCAACCGTTTTGTTTTCAATTTCGACTGCTTAGCAGCAATTTTTACTGGCTAAAACTAAATTGAAAGTGTACTACCGGTCCAAATACTCTATGTATCAAATTTCAACTCTGTAGACCAAATATTCAGAGAGGAGTTTGGTAGAGACTTTTTGCATGCACACACACACATACACACACACACACACACACAACAACAACAAGATTACTTATATAATTAATGAGAGATAGAGAGAGAGAGAAATTCATTCACCTTCATGAAATCGCTCACATAGAAATGACTGAATATATTAAGGTCATTTAAATAATTTTTTAATGCAAAAAGTAGGCTTTTAATATAAATGTCAGAGCGAAACAAAACTTCAACTTTTTAGCTATATAGGTTAATGTGTAACCAAATATAATTAATTTATGATGGTATGGTAAGAGGTCTGATTCCATTATATGTCAAGAAAGAGATGAGGATTACATGCCAGTATGTGACGTCAGAATAAGAAGTCTCGAATGAAACGTGGCAAGGAAAATATTCAGAGACTGTTTTCTTTTTTCAAAACTTGATTTCATTCGTCTCTCCGTAACGTGTAATAAAATAAAATACCAACAAATGATTGAGAAAATAAGTGTTAGCATTTTTCTTTTATTTTGTTGCGTGCCGTTAAATATGCTGGTATTATTAGAAAGTTAAGCCCAATCAAAACGTGGATTCCATGAACAAAGCTTCTTTCTTAGAACTGCACGCCTGTGGAACTCTGTTCCGTCTGCCTGCTTCCCACCTGACTACAACTTGGATGTCTTCAAGTCCAACATTAACAAATTCCTAATGAACCGCGCCCTTAAGTAAACACTTCATCAAATCTCCACACTAACATACTGTACTTGCAATAACCCTTATCCCTGGTGGCTTCCGGGCCTTGATAAGTGGTGACCACCGTGTAAAAAAAAAGAAAAAGAAATTCCCAACTGTTATGTTCTCGCAATTCTCTGTATCAACCCCCAGTGCACATCTGTCAGAACTTACTTCTACCAAAGAGACCCCCCTCTCTCTCTCTCTCTCTCTATATATATATATATATATATATATATATATATATATATATATATATGTATATATATATATATATATATATATATGACACACAGGCTTTTTATTTGAAAGACTTACTGCATCTCATTTGAATATTTCCGGTAAGTCTCGTTACCTCACGTGCCCACCATAAATAACAGGAGCGGCTATTTTTTTCTTTATCCCTTTCCTGAAACGGACGACACGTTGTTCAAATTTGTACTACTTTTTAATAACTTGAATTTTTGCAACTACAAGAAGAGAGACGCTTCGGCTTTTATATTATCATTAGTTGTATATAACTGGCGTTGCCAGATTGAAAGATATTGGCTGGTGGAGAGTTTAGTCACATAGTATTTAAGAATATCCTGATGTCTTAGATTTTCTTTCGTGTAATATGCAAATGAGATTACTTCTCGAAAGTAGATTTTCTTTGAATAAATAGTATACGTAGAAATCACGTAAAAATAAACGTTTGTAAACGATCGTTTTCAGTGTGAAAATTAATTTGTGAAACTGTGTGCTTTTTGTACATATTAATCAAAGTGGGAACAAACAGACAGAAATAGACTTTATTATAATAGATTATGACCACTTCGTCACGATGGCGGCGGATGGTGGCGATCAGGCTGGCTTTGGTGTTGTTGGGAGGTCATGTTAGTGATGTTCTCGAAGTCGTTCAGCGGGTTCAGGTCAGGGGAGGAGGAAGGCCAGTGAGAGAAAGGTACAAAGTCATAGCACTCCTTTTGAAGCCAAGCCTGTGTCTCTTTGAACTTGTGGGCCGGCGCCGAGTCCTGCTACCACCCCCAGGGTTTGCCAGCAGCCACCCGATTGCATCAGAGGATCACCACACACTTCAGCACGTTGAGATACACTTTAGTATTGACTTTAGAATTCAAAGATGTGAGGCGGCACTTGAAGCCACATCAAAGAACATAATTGTGGTTGAAAACTTTGTTCTCGTCATCCTCGGAACGTTCTTGTTATGCATGGTAATCCTAATCCAGCGATGCAGTCCGAGAGTGTTGGCAATGGTCCTGTTGGATTGGTAGAAAGTATTAGATTTACAGCGGCACATCTCTGATCTCACTAGTTGAACACTGTGTCACTTTCAGACATGATAGTAGGCTTCTATCACTCTTGAGATTTGTACACAACTAGTCAACTAGTAAATGGTCTGCAACAAAAGAAAACCGGTTTTTATCAAATAGAAATGGAATCATGTCGTCTTTTCTGGGGTGATAATTTTATCATTCCATCCTGTAGTAAATAATAAACCAACACACATCTCAGATTGGGTTATAAGACTGCCAATTCTGTTGTCCATCTTTGCTGTTCACTTCTCTAAGCCAGACTGCATATTAATGTACAAGCTATGAATTGGATATTTTTTCGTTTATAAAAACAGATTTTCAAAATAGAATTTTCAATATGGAAATTTTCCATCTAAAGACATGAGTTATATTTTGCTTGTTTTTCGAGTCAGTCTGTTGCCAATCGCTGTGTTAATTGTTTTATCTATGAATAAAAATAGGGGACAAAAAATATCTTCTATTTACAGGAATGGTCAAATGTCAGGCAGGTGAAAAGTCAGTCTTTATTTTGGGGGTAGGAAAAAGTAATTTCTAATTTTAAGAAACTAGCTACAATTCGTTATGCTATTTTTGTTCCTGTTTCAAAATATTTTAATCATTCAGAAAAAAAAACAAAATAAGTAAAACGATATAGTTTTAAATAGCTGGAAAACGCATCCTTAGTAGGGGCCCATTGAGGTTGTGTTATTTAATGATTGTAACATATTAGACCCCAAAATTCCACAAAGGGATTCAAGACAACAGGTATGATCATCCTTGCCAACAAAAATTAATATTATAATTTCTCTGACGACCAGCGGCCTCTAGAACCATATATATATATATATATATATATATATATATATATATATATATATATATATATATATATATTACTTTAGAAAAATGCGAGCAGGAAAAGTAATATGGCTCAGCTTAAACATCGAAAAGTAAAGAACAAGATATTCTAGTAAAAAATATAATAAATTTATGACTTAAAATATTGCAGCATTAAGAACTAATTATATAATGTTATAAATTGAATTTTAAAAAAATTCTTAATGCTGCAATATTTTAAGTTATAAATTTATATTTTTTACTAGAATATCTTGTACTTTTCTTTTCCATGTTTAAGCTTAACCATATTACTTTTCATGCTCGCATTTTTCTATTGTAATTCATGATCTTTTAAGAGTTCCAGTAAATTCACTTGTTCTTTGTTTAATTTCAGTCTTATTTTTTGCCCTCATAAACATAAAATACGCATATGTAAAACAATGTATGGCACTTGTCTGCTTTTATTCTCTCTGTTTCACTTGTTATTTCTTTTTCCCGCGAGAGCGGTGAATTAGTAGCAACACTAGTCGCTGAAGCGATGTGGTTGCTATGTAAACCAGTCATAAAAAACGTCGGTCACCTCCTTACAATTTTTTACGATTTTGAACACCATAAAATTCATCATAACTTTTGTTTTACCGAACGAAAATTGAACATATTTTTTTCACATTATAGCTGAGAATGTGGTCTATAAACTGTAATAATTGTTTGAAATTTTGCCGCAAAAAATGAGTGAGCGGTGCAGCTTTAAAGCAGTTCTAAATGACTAAAACTGCCACTTAACCATATATTCAAACACTACCGTATACTATATATATGTATATATATATATATATATATATATATATATATATATATATATATATATATATATATATATATATACTACCAAATATACTC
Source organism: Euprymna scolopes (assembly GCF_053919585.1). Taxonomy (NCBI): domain Eukaryota; kingdom Metazoa; phylum Mollusca; class Cephalopoda; order Sepiida; family Sepiolidae; genus Euprymna; species Euprymna scolopes. The sequence continues at coordinate 41,291,647 of NC_136484.1, read as the reverse complement.
ACACTTGGCGCAGGATTATGCTGTATGCTCAGGTATCTGCTTTATGGACACCTTTATAGTAAGTGAATGTTGTAAGAGCCACACCAAATATGACCTTCACCTTTGACGTTGACCTTGGAAAATGGTGATATATCCCTTAATATATATATAGAATATTTGGTTGGTTGGTTAGTTGGTTGGTTGGTTGGTTTGTTTTACGGCATATCAACCCTTTTCGGGTTATTTCATACCGAATCCAAACATTTTGAAGAAAATTTTTAATAGAATATATTTGTTGTTTTCAAGTCGTATTCTATTTAACCCATAGTTGGGACCCTAGCAGGTACTACCACTCCGGGTCAAAGTGGACCTGGGAGCAATGGTAATTAAAGGGTGGCTCCTCACTCCCAAAAACCCGCAAGCTGGGGCCTCACCACTGGATATAGTTTAAGGTCATATTCAGGACCAAATATATAGAAGAGCCTATCTTTGCAACTCCATAATAAGGAAATATAATAAGGAATTTTTTTCATATTTATCTCGTACTCCTTGTACGAGATAAAAATATCGTAAATTTAATTCTACAGTATTGTGGCGTCTTTTACTTCATATATATAACTATTTTATCTATAATAATTAATATATATATATATATATATATATATATATATATATATATATATATATATATATATATTACTTAATTATTAAAGATAAAATAGTTATCCACGAACATGTGGTTCACCATATCTACGGCTCATTAGCGTTGCTGACTATACTCAAACTCAGTCACACAACCATAGAAACTGTGGTCTGATGCGTTACCACTATGTAACGAAGGCCTGGCTGAAATTATGCGTTTGTTTATCACCTTAAAGTTATGTCAAATTTTGTTGTTATTTTTCAAGCGAAAATTATATTTGGTATGAGTTATTCCCTTCGAAAGTTTAAGAAGAATCGGCTCCCTTAAAACTGAATAGACACCACACAATTTAGGGACGTGTATGAATACAATTATGTACATATTTCTATTTATATAAACACATACGCACATATTTTCGTTGTTTATACATTTACTAAACGTGTTTTGCCACATCTATGGATCATATATATATATATATATATATATATATATATATATATATATATATATATATATATCTGTGGAAATCTACTTTATTTTCGTATAATATTTACCAATCCTTATTTAAGAAGCTCAATGTAATTACAGAGCAATATAGTGAATAAATGACAAAAGTCTATATTCCAAAGTTCATAATGTTGACCATCTTACAATTTATTCCTTTAATTCAGTTGACATTTGCAATTCTTGAGAGTATCTGTTTCATAGCACAAAATCAATCACTTAATTATTATATCAATTCATGAATCTATTTTTCCCTTAACTCATCAGAAGAAATAGCAACAATCAATCCATCAAAAGGAAATAAAATGCGTTTTGACATGATTGAAATCCGAAAATTGGAAGAGAAGCTGTAAATACCTTATAATATGTTTCGATTACGCCATTTTGAATTTAGAAATAAAGTCACTCAACCCATCTATTCGTACTAACAAATTCTATTAATTTATATATATTCTGCCAAAAATGTTCTATTTAATAATTAGTAAGTTTATTAATTACAATTAATGTATCCATATTTATGGAAAATAACATCAATAATTATAATCTATTACACATGTTTGCAGATACGAAACTAATATATATATATTCATGGCTATCCAGCAGTGCCTGGGGGCATAATGATGATGACAACCTCCTGTCTTGTAATGGCGTTCTGCATCCAGATGTCTGCTGTGGCAACGCAGTTGAAGATAGATTTACATCTCCAGATGCAGACCTTGGCAGGTGATAAGGAGACCTAGGTTTGTCCAGTTAATCAGGTCTCCCTCTCGGTGTTGCAACGAAAAAGCAATCAATATAGTCAGAGCCAGTGCAGCTGCAGGAATTGCCAGAAATTTGTTGCAGTGCTTCACCATCAGGATTCCAAACCAGATTTTTTGTCGGGTTTGCTCCCTTAGTTTTTATTCCCAAGGCATACACAAGGCAGTTGAGTTATTTATAGATGGTGAAAATTTGAAAATATTTCCAATTTTGACCAAAATAACAGAGATTCACATCGTATTTATGATTGTATCGAAATCAAAGTGAAATCATTAAATTCTTAAAAAATGTCGATCAAAAAAAAAAACGGTACAAGTTTTAATTATTTATATTATTTGTATTCTTCAAACTACTGTTCTCATCTTAGATGTTATTCTCACAACAGTTTGGCCAATGAAACCTCCGACTTTCTTCAACATCATCTTATTAAATGCAGAAATCTGGTTGGAATTTCTAACAGAGCCATTCATTTAAGCCATGTGAGCTTGCTATCGTTTCGTCAGCAATAACTGGGAAAAAGTCTTTAATAATTTGTAATTGTATTCTTAGTATTTCACGTACAGGGTGGAACGATAAAATTGTCGCCCTAGAAAACACGACGGGATTCCATTTCTGTTTGATGAAACCCAGTTTTTTTTTTTCTAATAGTTTTTCATCTAATAGTTGGCCAGTTGTGTACAAATCCCAAATCATGTCTGCAAGTGATAGTGTTCAACAAGTGTGATCAGAAATGCACTGCTGTACAACTCATACTCTCTACCAATTTAAGTTACGAAAGCAGGAACATTGCCAGCACCCTCAATTTTGACGTTGTATCAAAATAAGAGCGAAATGTTTAAGTGATTCTTCTAAAAACGTTCATTGAAATACAACCATAATCACAATGAGGATCTCCACCGTTTTCGTAAAAAATTGGAAATATTTGAAAATTTTAACTGTTACAGAATCCGCGCGTCTTTCACCCAATTTTTTTAAGAATAATAATAAAGTTTTCCTTTTTATTTTGATACAACCATAATTACGTTATTTTCATAAAAATTGGAAATATTTTTTAATTTTCTCCACTACGCCCGACTCTTTAATAAACAATAAAACAGAAGAGTTTAAAGGTGATGTCTAATGGTTAATTATTTGTTAATGTTAACACGGGTCACTTAAAAAAAATTTATAACTTGCTAGTTACAGAACTAGTTAGAAACATAAGAATGTGATATGAACGTGATACATAAAATGTTGAAAATCAGATATGTAATTAATAAGGAAAAGGACACAATCGATAAAAAAAAAAACACTTGTACTGCGAGCCAGGAATAAAAAAAATAAAATGTGACAGAGTTTGTTGATAATGTGATTTTTTTTTCTTCCTTTGAAGATTGTAATGCTGGGTATGGGGCAGTCAAACCAGTTGCCAACATTGCCCCGCTTTTCATTGAAACCAACCGAGAGCTCTTTTTAGTATCCTCGCTGTTCCCTTAAGTGCAATTGTCTGGATCTCTTTTGCACTTGGTTCACCAGGAATATTAGTTTAGGTAGGATTCAGGTTCTTCTTCATAAGCCCTGTGGAACCTATAATGACTGGTATGATTGATATCTCCTTCAGATTCCAGTTTCTTTTCATATCATACATCAGACCTTGATATTTGATCTGTTTCTCTCTTTCAGTTCTGTTCAGACCGCCATCATTAGGAACACTCACTTCAACCAAGGTTGCAACTCTCTCTAACTTATTCCATATAACTATGTTAGGTTTCACAGCAGCATTTTCAAGGTAGGTGGCTGTAGGGATTACATGGTCGTAATGTATGGTATATAAGTCATTTCTAATTGTTCTTTCAGGTTGATGTTCCCAGGACTTGCTGCTACACTGGATGTTTAATTTTTTACAGATGGCCCAGTGGAGGTACTTGCATACTCCATCATCTGAGTGCAGGTGAATGTGACCAAAAGAGATTATGTCTTTAACGACTGCAACCAAGGCCTACTATAATAATACGGCCGTATATGTCACATTGAGAGGCAATTTTCTAAAAGGCCATTGAAACTAAGACAAAGGGAGGTAACTCAGAAATTGTTTTCTATTCAAACATTGTTTCAGATGTTAATGCTTAGATAATTAAATAATTATTTCAGGTTTTAATATTTGAAATAATGCTTAAATGAATTCTACTTACATATTTTACTGGTATCCTGTCCAAAGTAAAATGTTTCCATTAATTAGATTATTTTCCCTTTTATTTCTTTATAATACACAACAAAACAAAAACAAATTAATTTTTATTTGTCTCCCCTGACTTTTCCAATAATTTTGTTGCTTATAAATATGAAAAAAAATATTGCTTTGACTACAACAAGTTATTTGTTTTTTAAAGATTTTATTAGAATATCTTTTTTTTAAGAATATCAAAATATTTACAAAGCACATGAATATAAAGATTGGAAAGGAAGTAAATTGTTTTTCACTCTGTTACAAAATTATCAAATCATTAACTGCTATCTTTCTTACAAGAGGAATTTTAAAGTATCTTTACAAAGCACAAGAAATTCAATAAAAATTGTAAATAAAGGTAAATGTTCAACAGTAAATTTCACTTTTATTTTGATTGTTGCCGCTTTTTAAAAATTTTTAATGAATCTTTTCTAATTTCATCTGACGAAAGTTTTTGCTTGTTGTTATAGAATATATTTATAACAATTTTTGTTGCAAATTTATGTACTTTTTCAATGTGTTTCTCACATGTAAATACATACTTTGGCGAATAAGTTTTAAAAATTATTTCTGCAGACATCCTAGTTGTAGACTGACCATGTTTTTCAATGAATTGAGAAGAAAAATCCAAAATTGCAAAGCAAGAACAAATAAATTCAGCAATCTGTGTGGATGGAATTGTCAAACCTCATCGAGATAATAAATTAAGATAATGATTCTCAGTGATCTCCGTATCATTGCCAACCATAAAAGTAGAACAAATATCACAGTTAAAGCGCTTCAAAAGTTTTTTTTGCAACATAACCAGCAATTGAATATGCTACTTCTTTGCTGTCAGGTGATAAACATAGTTCATTTATTTCTGACTCATGTTTGGACAAAATATCCAGAAGATTATTATAATTTTCATTCTTTGACAATGGATTGAGGTTTTCCTGCCAAATGTTAATATTTTCTTTTAAAAGGGATCTACAGATTAAAATATTTTCACTGCTATAAATCTCACGAAGACTCATTAAAAATCTCCCTCCACTCATTTGACGATACTGTGAAAATCGCTTTTCAAGGGGATTACTTTGAAATCTACGAGTGAGAATATATTCATACCCATCATTCAGCAGTTCTTTCATAAGCATTGCTTGTGCTCTCAAAGTTGTGACAAATGCTTTGCTAGTCTGTGCAGTGAAGCAAAAGTCAGAAATCTTTGACCAAACTCGACCCAGTTAAAAAATGTTTGGTAAAAGTTGATTTTATTATCACTTGCAGTAACAGCATTATTCAAAAAATTAGGGGTAAATCTTTAATTAGAATTGGCTATAGTCCACCAGCACCATATCAATTTAAGAAAATTTGCAATGTCGGTCCGTTCTGGAAAGTAGCTTTTACAAGCAGCAATTGTTGTCTCGTGGAATACAGCAATAACCAAATTGACACTTTACTTATTGTCACAATGATGTAATGCCTTGAAAGTTAGTTTTGGTGCTTTTCGTAATGTAGCATCCAAAAGGCATGCTGGTTAGAAATTATACTACTTCAAGCTTGAAACCATCATCCTTCTCCATCCATCAAGTAAGTACACTTTCCACACTTTTTATGGTGACATCATAGTCAAGATGTGACGTTTTTAATCTGGCAAAGGTTTTACTCATTTATTACCATTTTTTCTTCACTTTGAAATAACCTTTCTATTTCAGACATAGTCTAGTCATCAAGTGGTCTTTATCATCTCTGCCTTTTGGTTGGAAATTCAACCATCTAGCAGAAAGGAAACGGAAGAGGAAGAAAGCACATGCTACTATCGATGAGGATGATTCATAAATCAGGGAGAGTGCTGAGAGCTGGTCAAACCAATCACCCCATAGTGATGAAGACAATGATGCTGAACAAGGTCAAGAAATAGGCTATTTGGTTGTGGTGTGTAGAGTCGCCTTTGTTCATATTAGGTTTTTGAAAAGACACTGTAGGCCAGTTATACTGTTAATTGTACTTCTGATATTCAAAGGGAATAGAAGGAAGATGGGGGTTCGAACTCCCCTATTTTTCATACATGTTGAAATTTTTTTTTCATTATTTTTTTTGAGATGTTAAACTGTTTTGCCCTATATGTGTGTGTGTGTGTGTGTGTGTGTGTGTGTGTGTGTGTGTGTGTGTGTGTGTGTGTGTGAACTTTTCCTTCAGTCAAAACAATTATTTTGTCTTTGGCAACCATTTTTGTAAAGTAGTTTGTTTGTTTTTGTTTTACGGCATATCAACCCTTTTCGGGTTATTTAATGCCGAATCCAGTGATTTTGAAGAACAATTTTTTAATAGAGTACATTTGTTTTTTTTAACCCATAGTTGGGACCCTAACAGGTACTACCACTCCGGGTCAGAGTGGACCTGGGAGCAATGGCAATTAAAGGGTGGCTCCACACTTCCCAAAGCTTGCAAGCTGGGGCCTCACCATCGGATATAGTTTAAGGTCATATCCAGGAGCTGTAAAGTAGGAGTCGGAATTACCTCAGTTCACCTTACATAGTGTGATGATGTATGGAAGTGAAAACTAGCCAATAAAGGTTGAGGATATGTGTTGCATGAAGAAAAATGATACGAAAATGACACAATGAATGTGTAGTATCAGTTTTAAGGGCAGGCTTTGGATGACTTCTGAGGAAGTTGGTAGTTTGAAAGAGATTAACCCATTTGTGTGCTTGAAGAGTATCATAGTAATATAAGATCTACCAAATTCTTAAAACGCATGAAATTTGTAGTCTCGCTTGTGATTAGATTGATGAGTCTTTAACACAAAGGAGGAAGAAATTTCTTTTGGAATTTTATATTCCAAAGTTCAAGTATTTGTTATGAGATCGCATTACTCAAACTGTATTCTTGCGAAATGAAGATAATAGATAGCCAAAGACGGAGCGATTAAATAAAAGGTAAAAAACGAAACAACATTAGCGATTTCAATTTCGTTCTCAAATTCACTTTAATCATTGTTATATAGAAACTCACGCTTGACATTTGCAAACAAAGAGGCATTAACTAATAATACAAATTGCTTTATTTTTCTGTCGATATTGTAACCCGGTTTGGAATATTACATTTATGTCTACGTATATAAATGCAGGGCAGCAGTAAAAGATGTATACATATTTTAATATTTCTTTTCAGGTTTAATTTTAAACAGATTGTAAGAAACTGGTAAACTATTTATAGTACCCTCGACGTATATACTCTCGACTAATCTGATGAATCGGAAAAGTCTGAGTCGCACGACGATGTTTACTCTATACAAGTATGAACGCTTCTTTCTTAGAACTGCCTGCCTATGGAACACGGTTCTACTGGCTTGGTTTTTGACCGACTACAATATTATTGCCTTCAAGTCCAATGTAAACAAGTTCGGAAAAGTCTGCCGATGTTTACTCTACGCGGGTCTAAACGCTCCTGTCTCACTCCTTCCAGCAACCTGCTTTTATGGTGCTCAGGCGCACCTCAAAATCATGTGTGAGATGCGATTTTTCGAGAACTGTTCGAGACCGTCGATATCAAAACACCACGGTCGCCATCTTTGATTTTTTCGTTTTTTTCTTCTCAGCCTGCACGACAAACAGACACGAGCACGTTTTTGCGGTAAGCCTTCTCTATTTTCCCCACCTCATTTACTAAATGTCGGAAAGCCTTCTACTCTTATAGTTTATTCTCTCGGACTGCTAGACTTCGGAATCCCCTCTTTGTTTCCTGCTTCTCTAAAGCTTTCCGCAGAAATTTAAATGTAATGTGAACAGACGTCTCGCTGCTCAACTTCCCACAGTTCCCTGTTAGATGCCATCCTTACGTTCCAAGTGGTAATATGTCTTGTTTGGAGGTGAAAAGAAGTAAAAATAAAAAAGCACAAGATCTCAACAACAGTTTAAAATTTAGAGAGTATTCTTGTTTAGATAACACCAGAGCCATACTAGTAAAACTACATGGCCAGCATTTACCACCCTCACACCGGGAGAGGATGGGACACAAGGTCGGAAGACGGGAAAGAAAAATGCAGCACTCTGGCCCTGGAAAAATAAGTCTAAGTAGCCCCATTACCATTCTTCAGAGATGGCATCACAGACAACAAGCGATAAACTTGGTCTTCCCAAAAGTCAGGAGGCAAGGCCTTGGAGGATGGAATTCCTAGGGCTACAGAGAACATTTTGCACCAGTCCGATAGCAAAAACGCCATCGAAATGGTCCAGTTTCTGTTGGACTGATTGTCGAGGTTGGAACCTTGACTTACGTGTACTACAAAGTATACTGACCACTTGGCCATTTTGGCTAAGAATAAAGTTTAGTATCTGTTCTGATCATACATATAGTCTATTCTATCCTCTGTCAGTGGAGGAGAAGTATTTTCACATTGAGGTAATTTTTATTTTTATTTCAATTCAGAGAGCTATTTTTGGTGGAACTGAATGTTAATCTTGTGTCTTATTTTGTTCTTGTGTGGGGAGTGGAGGGGGGGGGTTAAAGTAAATTGGAACACTAACAAAGCTGCAAAAAATGCAACTGCAGGAATCTTTTGTGTCTGCTCACATGTACCATGCCATCTGCATTGCTGTTGTTGTATCTCATTTTTTGAAACAGGTCAAGCATGCATGTTTTTAATCCCTGCTAGAACAGCTTTATTTTCAAACTAATCATATATAGGTCTGTTCCAACACAATCAATAAAAACACGATCCTCAGCTAAAAAAAGATGCATGGACAATGTATAATAAAATGAGGCAACAGTGTTTTATGCTTTTGCAATCAACAGTGTAGGAAGTAATAACTACTGCTGGTCGGGAGATTCGAACCCAATCACAAACCTCTAGGCCAGCTTTGTATAGCAAAATCAAACAAGCATATGAACCACAATCTTCATCCTTTTTTCCTTTAAAATTTAAAGATGGCTTATGACCTTCACCGAGGTGCACGACTTATATGACCTTCACCGAGGTGCGCGACTTGACACAAAAAAAAAACTTCTTAATCAACTGCTAACGCACGCGTCACTGTAACGTCCAATGACAACAACAACAACAACCTTCTCACTCGACCTGCCTTTTATACCACTCTCTCAATCTCTCCTCTTGCGCATGCACCCGGAGATTCCTGACAACCTCGAGACTTCCGCTTATAAAAACCCAAGTTCTGTTGTCGCGCATGCCTATACAAGGCACAAACACGTGGGCGTTTGTTTTGTTGGTAAGTACTACATGGCTCTGTTTTGATGAAGGATACAGACGGTATCATGTTGTGACGGAACGAACATTTTACAGATCTGTTTGATAATTGTTATAAATGAAGCAGATTTCAAGTTTGCCTCAACACAATATTTTTAAGGAAATGATGGTGGACACTTGATGAGATAAAATGCACTATCAAGTAAGATTTATACTAGAAAAGTACCAGGTTTGGATGGAATACCAGTAGAGCTGTTACTCTTTGGCAGTGAAACCATTTCTAGAGCAGTGCATAGTCTAATCTTGCCACGTGGCATGGTAGTAATGCCGCTCAAGATTGGACAGATGCAATAATGCTACCACTTTACAAAAAGAAAGGACAGAAATCGAAATGTGGTGACTATAGAACATCATGCTGTTGAAGCTGTAGGTAAGGTGGTGGCCAAGATTCTGTTAAATTGACTGCTTATGTATATATTGCCTCTGCATCATTCCTTAAAGTCAGTTAGGGTTCAGAAATTGCCATTGGACAATTGACATGATTTTCTCTGCTCGACAATTAATGGAAAAATGCGTGGAACAACAGGTATTGTTATACCAAGCTTTCAGCACCATCAATCGTGATGTACTTTGGATTATTGTAGGCAAAGTTGGATGCCCTCTCCATTTTGCGGAAATGTTAAAATTGCATCAGCGCATGAAGGCTCGAGTGAACATTAATGGCAAATTGTCTGAACCAACACCACTAGACAATGAATTCAAGCAGGCTGACATATCAAAACCCGCACTTTTTTTCAACTTACTTTGCCACAGTGCTTGTTTATGCTTTTAAAGGCAGTGATGTTTTCGAACTTCTAATAGGCTATTCAATCTTTGAAGCTTGAATGCAAATTCAAAAACGTTCCACGCTATAGTCCAAGAGGTTTTATATGCAGATGACGCAGATCTTGTTGTACACAAAGAGGAGGACATGCAGTTGACAATGGATAAATATGCAGCTTACAATAGATTAATTCTCAAATGATTGCACAACTTTCGGTCTGACCATTAACTTGAGAAATACCGTTGTCATGTATTCACCTCTATCTGGTTTGCCATATGTGGAACAAACTATTTTGGTCAACTGGAGGAGATTGAAAGTCGCTGAAATACATTTGTAGTTTGCTGAACAGAGATATTAGATGCTGAAATAACTTAAATCTCAGGTTAGTTCTGCTTTTGGTAAGCTTGATAAACGTGTCTGGTCGGATAGAGAAATCAGTGTGAAGACAAAGATCAGTGTGTATAAGGCATGTATTCTGACTTGTCTACTGTATGCATCGGAAACCTGGACTACATACTGAAGGCATCTTAAAGCTTTGGAAAGGTTTCATCAAAAGTGCATCCATAAAATACTGAACATCACTTGAAAGTCCTTTACTCCTGACACTGTCGTCCGTGAACAATCCAACAAGCATAGCATAGAAACGAGGATCATCAAAACTCAAATGCGTTGAACTGGGCACTTAGTGAGGATGGGAGATGGTAGGATACCAAAACAACTGCTTTGTGGTGAGCTTTACATAGGAAAGAGATCGCAGCATAAACCTATGAAAAGATTTAAGGATGCACTGAAGAATAGCCATAAGCTGATGTTAATTACTGGGAAATTCGAACTGTGGATCGAAACAAGTAGAGAAAATTAATCAATGGAGGATGCAGAAAAGCATGTTAAGCATGCAGTATTAAAACGTGCTCTCAGAAAGCAGAATGAATTTTTAGTTTCTGCCGACTTTCAACAACAACTGAAAAGTACAATTTATGTCAGATTTCTTTTATCCAAAACTGGTTTGGTGAACCATGTGAAGTCACACAAGATTAGACAAAACCAACAATTTTGTGAGGATGTGCTGCCAAGTATTGTTGTAATATCTGTGAACTGGTTTGTAAATCCACAAGCAGTTTAAGGTGCATAATATAGTCTCTCTACAATAACCAGCAAATATTACGAAGTTCCCCTGCCACATCTGTGAACGATTATGCTAAAGCAGTGTTTCCTAAAATGGGCGTTATCCGGGGATGGTCACGCAAAACCAGGCGGTGTGTGTGTGTGGGGGGGGTAACCAAAGAATAGGCAGTTGGAGGCAATAAAAAAATAGGCAGTTGGGGGCGACAGTATAGCAGTTGTAGCTGCTGCAGGTCGTCCAAAACTGTTTTGTTTTTTTGTTTTTTTTACATGGGGGGGGGGGTCACCACTTATCAAGGCCCGAAAGCCACTCAGGGATAAGGGTTATTGCGTGTACAGTAATCAATGAGATAGTATTGTAGTAATCATTAGTATTGGGGGTTTTGATAGAGTGTCTTACTTAAGGGGGCGGTTTGTGAGGAGTTTGTTTATGTTGGACTTGAAGACGTCCAAGTTGTAGTCAGGTGGGAAACAGGCAAGCGGCAGAGAGTTCCACTGGCGTGCACTTCTAAGAAAGAAGCTTTGCTCATGGAATCTACGTTTAGATTTAGGCACAGATAGAGAGTGGGGAAAATTATTGACAGTAGTTTCAGCCAGATGGGTGTTTCTCGTGAAAGATTGGCGAGGGGGGGACGAGGGATTGGAGCTCGGACGAGCACCTGCCCTGAAAATAATGAAAAAACAAAGACAGGCTCGCAACGTCTCTTCTGTGGGAGAGAGGTTGCAGGGTAGAGAAAACGACATCCCCCACTAAATCACGAAATCTATTTTGTACTCTGTCAAGGCAGGATAGGCTGTTTTTAGCAGCTCTTGCCCAGATGTGGCAGCAGTACTCCATCATTGGACGTACTTGGCTTTTATACAGATAGAGAATTGCATCAGTAGTGAGATATCTTCTGGAGCGGTAGAAGGATCCCACCATTTTCCCAGTGTCCCTGGCAACAGATTTGATGTATGTGTTCCATTTCAGATCAGGAGTAAAGGTCAAACCCAGAAGCTTGTCAAAACATGGAGCCTCCCCAAGATGAGAGCCATCCGTTTCAATTGATGCCAGATGGGGATCAGAGCGTTGATGATGCAAAGATAGAAGCTTAGTTTTGGATGAATTAAAAGTAACCAACCACCTCTTCCCCCATTGTACCACACGCTCAAGATCAGAGGAGAGAGAATTAGAGAGAACTTTGTCATTTACGGCCTTTGATGTGTTGCCGTAGATGGTCGTGTCATCAGCATAGATGTCAACGAATGATTTAAGTATGTGTTTTGGGAGATCATTGATGTAGATCAGGAAGAGAGTTGGGCCCAGGATGGACCCCTGGGGGACTCCAGCATTAATACTGTGGGCCTCTGATTTCTGCCTATCAACCACTACTCTTATGAACCTGTCAGAGAGAAATGATTTAATTATTGAGAAAACATTTCCAGTAATACCGTAGCTGGAAATCTTGTGAAGTAGGCCCTTATGCCATACCTTATCGAAGGCCTTTGATATGTCAAGAGCAATTGCTCTTTGTCAAGAGATTCACTAATCCTATGTGATATAACCGTTAGCACATCTGCTGTAGATCTTGCAGAGCAGAAACCATTATGAATATAAAATTTCAAAAGATAGGCCACTCTTATACCCGGAGATTAAGGGGTCAGCTCCTGTCGAAAGTAAAAGATAGTTTTCGGTCAAAATAAAAAGAATAAAAAGATATACTGCTCTTTAACCTAAGGATTAAAAGGTCAACCTTAATCGAAAGTAAGTGAGAGTTTTTGGTCGAGATAACAAGAATAATAATAATAAATAGTAGACCACAATCTCAACTCTGTAAAGATGGATTGTGGCTTTAGACTGCATGCTAAATGCATCATATATATATATATATATATATATATATATATATATATATATATATATATATATATAGAGAGAGAGAGAGAGAGAGAGAGAGAGAGAGAGGGAATAAATAGGCAAACTTTTTATGCTAAAGAATACACATATATGAAAGTGTATGTGCATATATATGTGTGTGTGTGTGTGTTTTGTAAGAATGCAACGATGCAATTGTGTGTGGATCTTCTGAACGTCTGTGTGTGTGTCTGATCACGAATAGGCTCCTATATGGTTGACTATTATAGAAAACTGATTACATATAATGATAGAAGATGTATCGAGACACCGGAATGGGTATGTTTGATCTGGCATAATGATGATTAATTAAAATTGTGGGGTCTGCGTACGCGCCTGGTCCACAAAGTATGGACATAAAAAATTTAAAAATTAAAAAAAAAACGTTTACAAGTGTTTTTGATGTAGATGTACATAATAATACTTTGATAAGTATGTTTTAACTTAAATAGGGATGGTATAATAAAATTGTGGGGTCTGCGTTCGCGCCTGGTCTCCATAGAATGGAAATAGGCACAAACTTTAATAAAGACTTTTGATATCTATCTGCGTAAGTATACTTTGATAATCATGTTTCAGTTTGAAGAAATATGGTATAATAAAATTATGGGGTGTTCGTTCTCACCTGACCTCCATAGAATGGAAATATGTCACAAAGTTTAACAAGGTTTTTAATATAGATCCACAGAATATTGTGATAAGTGTTTCAGTGTGAACAGGTATGGTATAATAAATTATGGGATTTATCTATTTTATTTTTACTTTCATCATATTTTACTTTGGTTTTGATACTCCCAAATTCGAAGCTATCTCTTTACAACCCTTCCATTTCATAACCTATCATACTTTCATAAATCAGAGTCCATCATTTTCTGTAGGCTGTTTTTGAACCCAGTCAACGACGGGTACTTCTGCTAGTATATATATATATATATATATATATATATATATATATAATATTCACATCCTTACATCATTCGTAGACATTTTTGCTGACGACACTACCATCTATGGTAGCACATCTAAGACAGTAAACGACCAAGTTCTCTCCGATTCTCTCTCCTCTGATCTTGATCACGTGGTACAATGGAGAAAGGTGTGGCTGGTTACTTTTAATGCATCTAAAACCAAGCTTCTATCTTTACATCACCAACGTTCTGATCCCCATCTGACATCAATTAAAATGAATGGCTCTCGTCTTGGAGAGGCCTCAAGTTTTGACAGGCTTCTGGGCTTGATCTTTACTCCTGATCTTAAATGGAATACGTACATCAAATCTGTTGCCAAGGCCGCTGGAAAAATGGTCGGATCCTTCTATCGATCCAGTAGATATCTCACTGCTGATGCAATTCTCTATCTATATAAGAGCCAGATACGTCCAAGGATGAAATACTGTTGCCACATATGGGCAGGAGCTGCTAGAAAAGACTTGTCCTGCCTTGATAGGGTTCAAAATAGACTTCGTGGCCTGGTGGGAGATGTCCTTTTCTCTTCGCTGCAACCTCTATCTCACAGAAGAGATGTTGCGAGTTTGTCTCTGCTTTATCGTTATTTTCATGGAAAGTGTTCAACTGAGCTTCAATCTATGGTCCCCCTCGCAAACTTTCACAAGAAACACTAGACTAGCTGAAAACATTATCAATAATTTTCCCCACTCTTTATCTGTACCTAAACCTAAGCATAGATTCCATGATCAAAGCTTCTTTCTTAGAACTGCACGCCTGTGGAATTGTCTTCCGTTTTCCTGCTTTCCAGCTGTCTATAATATGGTTGTCTTCAAGTCCAACGTGAACAAGTTTCTGCTGAGCCGTTCCACTTAAGTTAACAAATTTACCGAACTTCCATTACTATTGATTACTATATTGTCCTTTTGACTACTCTACACTCTTTAACCCTTATCCTTGAGTGGCCTATCGGTCTTGATAAGTGGTGACGCCTATGTAAAAAAAAAAAAAAATATTACACAAAATTTATGTCCGCAAGGTGTCGGTTAACTTCAAAGGAAGCAACACTCCTACTGCGGCTCCTTAAGATATTGGGCTCCCACGCCTGTTCTTAATCTTGTAACTCTCATCTTTTAATCATATCCAACCGGAACTGACCTGGTTCCAATAAAAGCAATGGCCGGGGTTTCTTTGTACTAAGTAAGTCGCAGTCAAAGATTTTACCCATTAATGCTTCAATTCTTGCCCCTCATGAAACTTACCTACTTTCAGTAGAAAGTTTTATCATGTTTCTGTATAAGTAGCGCTTGTCAACCTGACCAATCTCATAGTCAACAAACAACTAGGCTACATGTTTCGTTTCCAAAGCTCGTCTCAGGTATGTGGATTTTCATATCAATTTCCATCCTGTAATATTCAGAATGTTTTAAAATACTAAAGATGTGACAGAATAGGAGTCTATTAATGTAAGAACACAACCAAACGGTTGAAAAGGGCTACTGTGCAGTGTATAATAAAAGTCGAGACCTCGGAAGACAACAAACATGGGATTTATTTTTTTTTATTTTCTTTTTCCAAAAAAGCTAAACCTGAAACGTTAACTTAATTCTAATAGGCCTTTTGGCATATCTTTCCATTTTATACATGTTTATACTATTTCATGAACACACGCACATTCATATATATATATATATATATATATATATATATATATACACACAAACATATACACAAAAATACACTACACACACCTAAGCTTTATATATATATATATATATATATATATATATATATATATATATATATATATATATATATATGTTTTTATTTGTTTTTGTTAGCGATACTCTTGGAACGAATTCAATTATTTATACGAAAGTGCATTTTTACCTAAATGCGAGTTGAGAATAATTTTCCCTTTGACCAATTTGGTACCCCCTAAAGGAGGAGCGGCATATATATATTATTTTCTAAATATAATTATCCACTGACACGTGTTTCGTAGTCTACGACTTATCAGAGTGGCTGAATCTCGAATGATATATATCTTAAATATTTTTTGTAGAATAAAGGATAACAACCCAACAGCAAACAAAAAAGGTGTGGAATATCTGAAATCGGCACCACACAACCAACTGAAACCTATGTATAGCAAAATCAAACAAGCATATGAACCACAATCTTCATCCTTTTTTCCTTTAAAATTTAAAGATGGCTTATGACCTTCACCGAGGTGCACGACTTATATGACCTTCACCGAGGTGCGCAACTTGACACAAAAAAAAAACTTCTTAATCAACTGCTAACGCACGCGTCACTGTAACGTCCAATGACAACAACAACAACCTTCTCACTCGACCTGCCTTTTATACCACTCTCTCAATCTCTCCTCTTGCGCATGCGCCCAGAGATTCCTCACAACCTCGAGACTTCCGCTTATAAAAACCCAAGTTTTGTTGTCGCGCATGCCTACACAAGGCACAAACACGTGGGCGTTTGTTTTGTTGGTAAGTACTACATGGCTCTGTTTTGATGAAGGATACAGACGGTATCATGTTGTGACGGAACGAACATTTTACAGATCTGTTTGATAATTGTTATAAATGAAGCAGATTTCAAGTTTGCCTCAACACAATATTTTTAAGGAAATGATGGTGGACACTTGATGAGATAAAATGCACTATCAAGTAAGATTTATACTAGAAAAGTACCAGGTTTGGATGGAATACCAGTAGAGCTGTTACTCTTTGGCAGTGAAACCATTTCTAGAGCAGTGCATAGTCTAATCTTGCCACGTGGCATGGTAGTAATGCCGCTCAAGATTGGACAGATGCAATAATGCTACCACTTTACAAAAAGAAAGGACAGAAATCGAAATGTGGTGACTATAGAACATCATGCTGTTGAAGCTGTAGGTAAGGTGGTGGCCAAGATTCTGTTAAATTGACTGCTTATGTATATATTGCCTCTGCATCATTCCTTAAAGTCAGTTAGAGTTCAGAAATTGCCATTGGACAATTGACATGATTTTCTCTGCTCGACAATTAATGGAAAAATGCGTGGAACAACAGGTATTGTTATACCAAGCTTTCGGCACCATCAATCGTGATGTACTTTGGATTATTGTAGGCAAAGTTGGATGCCCTCTCCATTTTGCGGAAATGTTAAAGTTGCATCAGTGCATGAAGCCCCGAGTGAACATTAATGGCAAATTGTCTGAACCAACACCACTAGACAATGAATTCAAGCAGGCTGACATATCAAAACCCGCACTTTTTTTCAACTTACTTTGCCACAGTGCTTGTTTATGCTTTTAAAGACAGTGATGTTTTCGAACTTCTAGTAGGCTATTCAATCTTTGAAGCTTGAATGCAAATTCAAAAACGTTCCACGCTATAGTCCAAGAGGTTTTATATGCAGATGACGCAGATCTTGTTGTACACAAAGAGGAGGACATGCAGTTGACAATGGATAAATATGCAGCTTACAATAGATTAATTCTCAAATGATTGCACAACTTTCGGTCTGACCATTAACTTGAGAAATACCGTTGTCATGTATTCACCTCTATCTGGTTTGCCATATGTGGAACAAACTATTTTGGTCAACTGGAGGAGATTGAAAGTCGCTGAAATATCTTTGTAATTTGCTGAACAGAGATATTAGATGCTGAAATAACTTAAAGCTCAGGTTAGTTCTGCTTTTGGTAAGCTTGAAAAACGTGTCTGGTCGGATAGAGAAATCAGTGTGAAGACAAAGATCAGTGTGTATAAGGCATGTATTCTGACTTGTCTACTGTATGCATCGGAAACCTGGACTACATACTGAAGGCATCTTAAAGCTTTGGAAAGGTTTCATCAAAAGTGCATCCATAAAATACTGAACATCACTTGAAAGTCCTTTACTCCTGACACTGTCGTCCGTGAACAATCCAACAAGCATAGCATAGAAACGAGGATCATCAAAACTCAAATGCGTTGAACTGGGCACTTAGTGAGGATGGGAGATGGTAGGATACCAAAACAACTGCTTTGTGGTGAGCTTTACATAGGAAAGAGATCGCAGCATAAACCTATGAAAAGATTTAAGGATGCACTGAAGAATAGCCATAAGCTGATGTCAATTACTGGGAAATTCGAACTGTGGATCGAAACAAGTAGAGAAAATTAATCAATGGAGGATGCAGAAAAGCATGTTAAGCATGCAGTATTAAAACGTGCTCTCAGAAAGCAGAATGAATTTGTAGTTTCTGCCGACTTTCAACAACAACTGAAAAGTACAATTTGTGTCAGATTTCTTTTGTCTAAAACTGGTTTGGTGAACCATGTGAAGTCACACAAGATTAGACAAAACCAACAATTTTGTGAGGATGTGCTGCCAAGTATTGTTGTAATATCTGTGAACTGGTTTGTAAATCCACAAGCAGTTTAAGGTGCATAATATAGTCTCTCTACAATAACCAGCAAATATTACGAAGTTCCCCTGCCACATCTGTGAACGATTATGCTAAAGCAGTGTTTCCTAAAATGGGCGTTATCCGGGGATGGTCACGCAAAACCAGGCGGTGTGTGTGTGTGTGGGGGGGAGGTAACCAAAGAATAGGCAGTTGGAGGCAATAAAAAAATAGGCAGTTGGGGGCGACAGTATAGCAGTTGTAGCTGCTGCAGGTCGTCCAAAACTGTTTTGTTTTTTTGTTTTTTTTACATGGGGGGGGTCACCACTTATCAAGGCCCGAAAGCCACTCAGGGATAAGGGTTATTGCGTGTACAGTAATCAATGAGATAGTATTGTAGTAATCATTAGTATTGGGGGTTTTGATAGAGTGTCTTACTTAAGGGGGCGGTTTGTCAGGAGTTTGTTTATGTTGGACTTGAAGACGTCCAAGTTGTAGTCAGGTGGGAAACAGGCAAGCGGCAGAGAGTTCCACTGGCGTGCACTTCTAAGAAAGAAGCTTTGCTCATGGAATCTACGTTTAGATTTAGGCACAGATAGAGAGTGGGGAAAATTATTGACAGTAGTTTCAGCCAGATGGGTGTTTCTCGTGAAAGATTGGCGAGGGGGGGGGACGAGGGATTGGAGCTCGGACGAGCACCTGCCCTGAAAATAATGAAAAAACAAAGACAGGCTCGCAACGTCTCTTCTGTGGGAGAGAGGTTGCAGGGTAGAGAAAACGACATCCCCCACTAAATCACGAAATCTATTTTGTACTCTGTCAAGGCAGGATAGGCTGTTTTTAGCAGCTCTTGCCCAGATGTGGCAGCAGTACTCCATCATTGGACGTACTTGGCTTTTATACAGATAGAGAATTGCATCAGTAGTGAGATATCTTCTGGAGCGGTAGAAGGATCCCACCATTTTCCCAGTGTCCCTGGCAACAGATTTGATGTATGTGTTCCATTTCAGATCAGGAGTAAAGGTCAAACCCAGAAGCTTGTCAAAACATGGAGCCTCCCCAAGATGAGAGCCATCCGTTTCAATTGATGCCAGATGGGGATCAGAGCGTTGATGATGCAAAGATAGAAGCTTAGTTTTGGATGAATTAAAAGTAACCAACCACCTCTTCCCCCATTGTACCACACGCTCAAGATCAGAGGAGAGAGAATTAGAGAGAACTTTGTCATTTACGGCCTTTGATGTGTTGCCGTAGATGGTCGTGTCATCAGCATAGATGTCAACGAATGATTTAAGTATGTGTTTTGGGAGATCATTGATGTAGATCAGGAAGAGAGTTGGGCCCAGGATGGACCCCTGGGGGACTCCAGCATTAATACTGTGGGCCTCTGATTTCTGCCTATCAACCACTACTCTTATGAACCTGTCAGAGAGAAATGATTTAATTATTGAGAAAACATTTCCAGTAATACCGTAGCTGGAAATCTTGTGAAGTAGGCCCTTATGCCATACCTTATCGAAGGCCTTTGATATGTCAAGAGCAATTGCTCTTTGTCAAGAGATTCACTAATCCTATGTGATATAACCGTTAGCACATCTGCTGTAGATCTTGCAGAGCAGAAACCATTATGAATATAAAATTTCAAAAGATAGGCCACTCTTATACCCGGAGATTAAGGGGTCAGCTCCTGTCGAAAGTAAAAGATAGTTTTCGGTCAAAATAAAAAGAATAAAAAGATATACTGCTCTTTAACCTAAGGATTAAAAGGTCAACCTTAATCGAAAGTAAGTGAGAGTTTTTGGTCGAGATAACAAGAATAATAATAATAAATAGTAGACCACAATCTCAACTCTGTAAAGATGGATTGTGGCTTTAGACTGCATGCTAAATGCATCATATATATATATATATATATATATATATATATATATATATATATATATATATATATAGAGAGAGAGAGAGAGAGAGAGAGAGAGAGAATAAATAGGCAAACATTTTATGCTAAAGAATACACATATATGAAAGTGTATGTGCATATATATGTGTGTGTGTGTGTTTTGTAAGAATGCAACGATGCAATTGTGTGTGGATCTTCTGAACGTCTGCGTGTGTGTCTGATCACGAATAGGCTCCTATATGGTTGACTATTATAGAAAACTGATTACATATAATGATAGAAGATGTATCAAGACACCGGAATGGGTATGTTTGATCTGGCATAATGATGATTAATTAAAATTGTGGGGTCTGCGTACGCGCCTGGTCCACAAAGTATGGACATAAAAAATTTAAAAATTAAAAAAAAAAACGTTTACAAGTGTTTTTGATGTAGATGTACATAATAATACTTTGATAAGTATGTTTTAACTTAAATAGGGATGGTATAATAAAATTGTGGGGTCTGCGTTCGCGCCTGGTCTCCATAGAATGGAAATAGGCACAAACTTTAATAAAGACTTTTGATATCTATCTGCGTAAGTATACTTTGATAATCATGTTTCAGTTTGAAGAAATATGGTATAATAAAATTATGGGGTGTTCGTTCGCACCTGACCTCCATAGAATGGAAATATGTCACAAAGTTTAACAAGGTTTTTAATATAGATCCACAGAATATTGTGATAAGTGTTTCAGTGTTAACAGGTATGGTATAATAAATTATGGGATTTATCTATTTTATTTTTACTTTCATCATATTTTACTTTGGTTTTGATACTCCCAAATTCGAAGCTATCTCTTTACAACCCTTCCATTTCATAACCTATCATACTTTCATAAATCAGAGTCCATCATTTTCTGTAGGCTGTTTTTGAACCCAGTCAACGACGGGTACTTCTGCTAGTATATATATATATATATATATATATATATATATATATATATATATATATATATATATAATTCACATCCTTACATCATTCGTAGACATTTTTGCTGACGACACTACCATCTATGGTAGCACATCTAAGACAGGAAACGACCAAGTTCTCTCCGATTCTCTCTCCTCTGATCTTGATCACGTGGTACAATGGAGAAAGGTGTGGCTGGTTACTTTTAATGCATCTAAAACCAAGCTTCTATCTTTACATCACCAACGTTCTGATCCCCATCTGACATCAATTAAAATGAATGGCTCTCGTCTTGGAGAGGCCTCAAGTTTTGACAGGCTTCTGGGCTTGATCTTTACTCCTGATCTTAAATGGAATACGTACATCAAATCTGTTGCCAAGGCCGCTGGAAAAATGGTCGGATCCTTCTATCAATCCAGTAGATATCTCACTGCTGATGCAATTCTCTATCTATATAAGAGCCCGATACGTCCAAGGATGAAATACTGTTGCCACATATGGGCAGGAGCTGCTAGAAAAGACTTGTCCTGCCTTGATAGGGTTCAAAATAGACTTCGTGGCCTGGTGGGAGATGTCCTTTTCTCTTCGCTGCAACCTCTATCTCACGAAAGAGATGTTGCGAGTTTGTCTCTGCTTTATCGTTATTTTCATGGAAAGTGTTCAACTGAGCTTCAATCTATGGTCCCCCTCGCAAACTTTCACAAGAAACACTAGACTAGCTGAAAACATTATCAATAATTTTCCCCACTCTTTATCTGTACCTAAACCTAAGCATAGATTCCATGATCAAAGCTTCTTTCTTAGAACTGCACGCCTGTGGAATTGTCTTCCGTTTTCCTGCTTTCCAGCTGTCTATAATATGGTTGTCTTCAAGTCCAACGTGAACAAGTTTCTGATGAGCCGTTCCACTTAAGTTAACAAATTTACCGAACTTCCATTACTATCGATTACTATATTGTCCTTTTGACTACTCTACACTCTTTAACCCTTATCCTTGAGTGGCCTATCGGTCTTGATAAGTGGTGACGCCTATGTAAAAAAAAAAAAAAAATATTACACAAAATTTATGTCCGCAAGGTGTCGGTTAACTTCAAAGGAAGCAACACTCCTACTGCGGCTCCTTAAGATATTGGGCTCCCACGCCTGTTCTTAATCTTGTAATTCTCATCTTTTAATCATATCCAACCGGAACTGACCTGGTTCCAATAAAAGCAATGGCCGGGGTTTCTTTGTACTAAGTAAGTCGCAGTCAAAGATTTTACCCATTAATGCTTCAATTCTTGCCCCTCATGAAACTTACCTACTTTCAGTAGAAAGTTTTATCATGTTTCTGTATAAGTAGCGCTTGTCAACCTGACCAATCTCATAGTCAACAAACAACTAGGCTACATGTTTCGTTTCCAAAGCTCGTCTCAGGTATGTGGATTTTCATATCAATTTCCATCCTGTAATATTCAGAATTTTTTAAAATACTAAAGATGTGACAGAATAGGAGTCTATTAATGTAAGAACACAACCAAACGGTTGAAAAGGGCTACTGTGCAGTGTATAATAAAAGTCGAGACCTCGGAAGACAACAAACATGGGATTTATTTTTTTTAATTTTCTTTTTCCAAAAAAGCTAAACCTGAAACGTTAACTTAATTCTAATAGGCCTTTTGGCATATCTTTCCATTTTATACATGTTTATACTATTTCATGAACACACGCACATACGCACATTCATTCACTCAAACCCTCCACCCACACGCACAGATATATATATATATATATATACACACACAAACATATACACAAAAATACACTACACACACCTAAGCTTTATCTTTATATATATATATATATATATATATATATATATATATATATATATATATATATATATATATATGTTTTTATTTGTTTTTGTTAGCGATACTCTTGGAACGAATTCAATTATTTATACGAAAGTGCATTTTTACCTAAATGCGAGTTGAGAATAATTTTCCCTTTGACCAATTTGGTACCCCCTAAAGGAGGAGCGGCATATATATATTATTTTCCAAATATAATTATCCACTGACACGTGTTTCGTCGTCTACGACTTATCAGAGTGGCTGAATCCCGAATGATATATATCTTAAATATTTTTTGTAGAATAAAGGATAACAACCCAACAGCAAGCAAAAAAGGTGTGGAATATCTGAAATCGGCACCACACAACCAACTGAAACCTATGTGTCTGATGCGTGAGAAAGTGTTTTCAGACGAAGCCATGGAACTTTCGAGACTTCTGGAACATTTGACAAAAATACACTCTGATAAAACAGACAAAAATATAACATTTTCAATCACTTCGAGAAAAGTTCCAGAAACGAAAAACTATTGCAAATATGTTTTCTCGCACTTCACAACAATCCACTGATTATTTGCGTACTTCATAAAACATATTTGCTGATTGATAGATCTGGCAAGCCTCATAGGATTGCGGAGGAACTTATTCTGCCCACAGTAAGAGTTGTACGTAAGTCACCTGATCAAATTATAGAAGCCATGCCTCTCAGTTCAAAGAAGAGTAGATGAAATGGTTGAAAACATTGAAGAAGAATTGTGCAACATTCTTGCCACAAGAGAATTTAACTTGCAGTTAGATGAGTTCACTCTACCAGGAAATGAATGCTTGCTTCACGTGTATGTTCGTTTTATCAAAGATGAAAAGTTGGTTCAAGAACTGTTATGTGCAAGACAGCTTAAAACAGACACTACAGAAGAGTCTGTTGAGAATCTTTTCAAAGATAAAATCATCCCATTTTCTAACATTCTTGCATGTGCAACAGATGGAATACCATCCATGATAGGTTGTCATTGTGGATTCATCAGTTTCTTGAAAGCCGTATCTGGTGTGTTTACAGTGCAATCCACAGGCAGCATTTGGTAGCAAAAAACTTAAGTGGTCGACTTCACAAATCAATGAATATTGTTATCAAATAAATAAGATCAAGGCACATTCTCTCAATTCCAGACTGTTTCGACAGCTTTGCATTGATAATGATGAAGAGTTTGAACGTTTATTGCTACACACATAAGTTAGACGGCTGTCAAAGGGAAACTACCTGAAACGTTTATATTCTTTGTTTGATACAGTTGTAGAATTTTTCTAAACCTCTAATACTGGGCTCTGTGATAATCTAAAAAAAAACATAAAGAATGACATTGCCTATTTGTCAGATACATTCACAAAATTCAATGAAGTTAATTTGCAATTGCAATAGAAATGATGTCAACCTTATCAAAGTCAAATCTGCTGTCTCCACTTTCTTGTCTAAGTTTGTTATTACAACGAAACTTAAGCCGTCATGAACTCTACCAGTTTCCAAGCCTCTGTGAATTGGAAAAAGAAAAGAGCATATGAGATGATGACCTTCAAGAGTTACAAAGAGACAAGAGTTTAAGAAATTGTATCAAAACTTTTGGCTATAATAAAAAGATCTCTGACTTCTATACAGAATTCTGGAACAAGGTGAAGATATATTTTATTGCTAGAAGAGTTACAAATAGACATGTCTGAAAGATTTCAGGATCTTTTATTGGTAAAAATACCAGACTGAGTAATCCATCCATTCTTAGATATCAGTAGTGAGGAAACAGGAGAGGCAGTGGAAGAATAAATCGCAATCCAAAATGACATTCAGCTAAGTCTGAAGTTCAAGAAGCCGTATCAAAACTTTTGGCTACAAAAAAAAAGATCTCTACCTTCTATCCAGTATTATGGAACAAAGTGAAGATGTATTTTATTGTTTTTCCAACGTCATATTTGGTAGAATTGGGCTTCGGTGCAGTTGTCTTTCTTCTTTCCAAGCAAAGGAACAGACTTAGAATTATGGAACGTGGGATCTACGTCTTCTTAGTGAGTTCCAACCAAATGTGCAGAAACTAATATCCCTGCACCAAGTACACACATCCCATTAGCAGCAATTGTGAAATTGTGTATTTGGGTAATTAAATTAAATATTTTTGAAGCAGAAGCGCCATCTATGTGCCCATGGACGCCCGACATCAACCTGAAGAGATGGCAAGCTTCCGTAAAGAAATAGCAATCATCATATATAATATTGTACGATATAATCGCGTTGACACACTGGTTTTTGTCAAATCATCGAAGTTAAGCAACACTGAGCCAGGATAGTATCAGATGGGTGACCATTTGGGAATTTTAGGCGCTGCATGTGCTCTCCGCTTATCTTGGCATTGTTTCCAGTCGTTCTAAACTTCCA
Organism: Euprymna scolopes; assembly: GCF_053919585.1. Taxonomy (NCBI): domain Eukaryota; kingdom Metazoa; phylum Mollusca; class Cephalopoda; order Sepiida; family Sepiolidae; genus Euprymna; species Euprymna scolopes. The sequence continues at coordinate 41,266,090 of NC_136484.1, read as the reverse complement.
CTTGCCACTGGTATTTAAAAACGCCGACTCAGGAGAGGTGTGGTTGGAGATTTCGCAACTCTTGCCACAAAAATTCAATGCACAGGCACCAGTACAGTGGGTATGCATAGTCTGTCAAGATTTGAAGGAAGCTTCCATATATATAGTAATCCACAATCAGACTGTTTCGCTGTATCAGAGCTCTTCAGTGTGGCTACATTTTTACTACTTCGAATCGTATTTAAATATATATACAAATAATACCAAGTTCATTTTAGATAGCTCAATAGTGCAATACTAGAACTATAAATATTTCTTATAATTCACTGTGTTTCAAGGAATAGCCACTCATGTTTTTCTGTTCATTTCAAAGCGTTAAGTTTTATTTGCAACGTTTGCATACAATTGTTTCCGCCCATAGCTGGTATATAGGAATATAATAGTTCATTAATTATAATTGTGTCAATTTGGCAACTCATCAGCGCATAAAGAAAGTATAGAAAAATCAATTTCCAAAGTTCTCAACAGTCTAATAAATAGGCCACCTTTATTGCTGTTCCGAATTGTAGTCCTTTCAAATGTGTTCAAGCATCGTATATTCAGGTGTCTGATAAGTTGCTTTGGTGGCTGCTCGCTCGACAATTTCCAAGTCGCAGTTCAATGTTTCTTAGTCGGATCTATTTTCATTGCGACAGCAGTGCTGATGCTGATAGCTGCATTTAGGAAATTGGCCCCACCGTGCTTCTTTATATGAACACATATGGCCAGAGCTTGCCTACTTTGGAAGTTAAATTCTTAAAGCCAATGAATTCATACCAGCATGTAATACAGACGTTAAACTGCTGCTAAGCATCATTGATTCATTTCCTAAGAATCAGATGATGATGGTTGACATTCGTTTCGCCGATACTTTTCTAGTTAGAACGTTGTGGTATGCATTGCAATATGATCGCTGACATAAATTAATGAAAATTGATACATTATTGTTTTTTTTAAACAGTAACCTACGGACATGAAGAGGGTAGGGCCCCGAAACATGCATGTCCGAGTGATATAGTGGTCGATATGCAGGAAACTTCAGACTTAAGTGGATTCGAACCCGTCCCACCCAGGTTGTCAGTCCGTGTCGGTACGCACTTAGCCATTCTCACTTCCTGCGGCTGCTGTTATTGTTACTGCTAATGATGATGATGGTCATCATCATCTCTCACTAGTATGCTTCTAAGCATCATTGATACGTTTACTAAGAATCAGATGATGATGGTTGACATTCGTTTCGCCGATATCTTTCTAGTTAGAATGTTGTGGTATGCATTGCAATAGGATCGACATAAATTAATAAAAATGGATACCGAGTTTATTTATTTACAACCATAGATTTTATTTAAAGGGGTAAAAACATTTATACATTTTTTTATACAGAAAGTACCTTTTGGTAGAACATGTATAAAGCTATGCGTGTGTGTACGTGCGGATTTGTTAATCTCTGCAATCATGAGCAGACTGAGATTAACATGTTTATTTAATGTGGTTACAGAGTTCATTCAATGATTGCACCGTTCGTTTGTTCATGATTTTTGTAAGGTTAAGCTTACCTCCGTAAGACTGTATTGGTCGCAGTAGTTCTTTCATTGCCGAGTTGGTTTGCATGTGTAACCAAACTTAGAACATGTTAGGTGCGTGCATCAGTATTGCGTGTCACGGGAATAAGAGTAAGAGAAATAAAGAGAGACATAAGAGGAAGTTGATATCGACACCTATGGGCTGAAACATGCAACTTCTGCAATTAAGGGGCGATAATCGTATGTGTCTCAAACTGAAAGTGTCGTACATTTTGTCTGTGTGTTCTATATGCAGGAAGCTACAGACTTATGTATCTGCACAATAATTATTTATATAAAAATACATACAGGGGGGGGCCATGTGCAGGTTGCCAAGTGAAAGTGTTATTGTGGAACGAAGTGGATTCGAACCCGTCCCACCCAGATTGTCAGTCCGTGTCGGTACGCACTTAGCCATTCTCACTTCCTGCGGCTGCTGTTATTGTTGCTGCTAATGATGATGATGATGGTCATTATCATCTCTCACTAGTATGCTTTGTAGTTCTCTACGTGTGTAACATAGTGCAGGTGCATGTATGCAAATGCATGTGAAATGATGTCATTGGTAGCAAAAAATAAAGACTTTAAAAAGAAAATCACGTTAGAGACAAAAAGAACGTTCGAGATCATGTTCGAGGTGTGGATGATGTTCGAGGAGACGATCATAGGAGTGACGTCATACTGGTAACGAAAGAATAAGGAAATAAATGTCGTTGTACGACAACAACAACCAAAAAAAAAAACGTTGAAGTTCTTTTCTATCCTTCGTCTGCTTTGCGACTGAGACACCAACGTGGTGGTTCCCGGACAACGTTGCACATGCATACTTTTATGTTGCCATATTTTTGTTCTGTTTGACGCAATTGCCGGTCAATCTCCAATGTATCGGTCACACGCTTAATGCTTGGCATTAAAGTCAGTCTAACCCTAACCCGAACGGCTTAAGGAAATCGTTGGTATTGTCACAAAACTCACTAAATTCTATTTGTTCAAATAATTCGACGATTAAATTGATCGTTCCGTTGGCAAAATGTCTTCCAAATTTTAGTCTAGTTCGAGTAAAACAAAACAAAATCCTCGACGCTTTCAATGATGAGTTTGTTTGCCAATAACTTAAGATAAAAATTAAATGAATTTGTTTCTTAGAATGAAATGAGTGGTTTTTTTTCTCTATCTTTATTTAACCAAGTCTGCAGTAGAAATGCCCTTGAGAAAACGTCTCCTCTAATTATACGGATACGCTGCTCATCATAGATTCTATCGTAAACATCTAAATTGGAGACAACACACTAGTTACTTCCTGAAAAGTTAAAGGTTGAACATAAACATCCTTCTATACTTATGCTCTCTTTATCAATCTCCCTTCTTTCTCTATCTTTCTCTCTCTCCCTCTTTCTCTCTATATAAGAATAACAGTATAGTTACATTCCAAGATCCAAATATTTATTTTTTATGCAAAACAGTTCCTCCAGCATGTTAAACATTTCGGTACATTTTTTTGCAGAGACATTTCCTTATGCAGAAACAAACGGTTATCTTGGAATGTAACTATACTGGTGTGCTTTTATATATGCTCTGTTCTTACATTAAACATGCATTGAGTTTCTAATCAAAAAGGATTGATATACGCAAAGAGTGAAATATAACTGAAAAACAATTTACTAAAACAACAACAACCACACACACACACATATATATATATATATATATTATTTTTTAAAAACAGTAATCTACGAACATGCATGTTTCGGGGGCCTACCCCTGTTCATGTTGTCCGTAGATTACTGTTGTTTAAAAAATAATAAATAAATAAATAATAAAATATTATTTGTTTGTGTCCAAATAAAAATTGGGCAACTTTCTCAAAAAAAAAACAACAAAAAACACCCGATCTCCAAGGTGCCGACGCTAACCTTAATATCGTTTAAAAAATCAACAACAAAATCTACGTATAATATATATATATATATATATATATATATATATATATATATATATATATATATATATATATATATATATATATATATATATAGTAGAGATTTAGAAGGCTATCACAATGCGAGGAATGAGATATAGCCGTTGTTGGTGAGAGAAGACGAAAACAAGTGGCGATTTACAAATCAATAAGATTTTTTTTTCCGAAATATATTATGGATATTGTCACAGACATAACAAGTAAGACATTTGTATTTAATACAACTGAATAAATATACGTATATATAGACATATATTTATTTACTTATTGTTTTGTAAATCGCCACTTGTTTTCCTCTTCTTCCAACAACATCGACTATATCTCATTCCTCGCATTGTGCTAGCCTTCTAAATCTCTACTACATACCTATCTCACACAATGCTTCAAACAAACTACATATCAATTATATATATATATATATGTGTGTGTGTGTGTGTGTGTGTGTGTGTGTGTGTGTGTGTGTGTGTGTGTGTGTGTGTGTGTGTGTGTGTGTGTGTGTTGTGGTCTAAAATGTACAAGAATAAATTACTCACAAGCAGCAAACTTTCTGTTTCGACCGTCAGGGGAAGGAAATAGATGTGATATTAATTTGCCTATGTGGGAGTAGAGAGATTATAAAAAAAAGACCGAATTGGAGAGAACAGGGTGTCGAATCTCAATCTAATAGATCCCGCTTTGTCGACTAGTCTCCAACCCCTGTTCCATCACTGCAATGTTGCATCCCTGTGCCTGTTTTACAAGAATTTTAATGGAATGTGCTCTGATGAAATTGCACTTGTCCTTCTTCGACGTACATATCCCCAACAAACCTGTTTAGCAACAAAATCTCACCCCTTTACTAATGAGATCCCTAAATACTAGAAAGCTTTCTACTCTAATACAAACACTGAACTTTAAAAATCCCTTCTTGCTACCTGCTTCCCTAACTGTACTGATATGCAGAAGTTCAAATGTAACGCGAACCTACATCTTGTTAATATTTCTTAGGTATGGTCCCAATTAGTAACCCCTTACGTCCAAGTGACGATATGCCTTGTTTGGGGTGAAGGGGGGGGGGGAAACAAATATTGTAGCCAATGTAAATCGCCATTAATCTTGAGTTTTGACAAGCTCAACGTCATAATTTTTATGTAATTTCATTTGCGATTTTCCCCAGTTTAATGTGTTGATCTGATACTCTTTGATGACAATAAACAATATGCAGCATTTTAGCTCATTAATGGGTCGTCTATTTTTAACTGAATTATAGTTCTCTTTTAATCGTCTAATCAACAATAGGATTGACAAAGAAATATGATCTCTCTGGAGTTGGCGGATGTTATCCGCTTTTATGAAATATTATGTCAGTTAATGGAAATTGAACAATTGATTAATTATCAAACTATTCATTCATGCTTTTTTTCTCAAACTAACGTGTCTACAAACGACATAACTACCCGGCCTGAAAACGCCAGCTAAATTAGCCCACCTTGATTTAGCAAGACGAAACTAGAACGGATGGAAATCCTCCAAGAGGTAATTCCTTGTTTCTTTATCTCGGGTTATTTCTGGCAAACGGCGATAACTGTGTTAGAGTTAATGTCTCACGTCTCTGAATATTCATCTATACGGATAAGTTTAGAATGAACAACTTTTTACAAATTATTTTTCTAATAAATAAATATTATATACTTTTTAAAACGTACTCACTTTCATTTTATTTAAGCTGGGGATGGGGCATCCTAATGGATGCCAAACATTCACCCACTATCTCATGCATTCCAACTAAGAAATCGTTTTAAGATTCGAACTACCCCTTTAAGTACATTTGTTTTATTATATTGTGCACTTGGTTCACCTGGTATATTTGCCAGGTAGTTTTGATTATTTTTTTTTTCATGAGTCTCGTTCCTAATATAATTACTGGAATGATAGAAATCTTCCTAAGATTCCAGTTTCTTTCTATGCCATACACATTGGTATTCGTTATCTTTTCCCACTGAGCTCTGCCAAGCTCAGTATCATTGGAGACACTAACTTCTACTAAGGTTGCTTCTTTCTCTTTCTTGTTTCATATAACTATGTCAGGTTTAATAGCTTTTCGTTTTCTGTTCATGGAATTGCATCATTTTATTTCACTCATTCATCAGCCAAAACCAAGCATAAAAATAATTTCTTCATAAATCAAGCTTGGAATTCACCATTGGATTTCCTAACTAGGGGGAGGATTCAAAAAGGAGCCTCTCATCAATAAAATTTACAATTCTTTATGCAGTCCATCCATATTTGGTACAAATAAACTTCAATCTATGATCGACTTGCCCACCAAGTGTCAGTTATGATGTTCAACCGTATTTGTTTTAACATTGATTAATAATAAGAGTGATCTACTGTCTTGTCGCCACTCAGAGCAAGTAATAAGTGTGCAAAGGGGACTTTGTGTAGAGCATAAGATCCAATTATAGACAAAACAGGAAAGCAAAATGGTGGCAACCATGTCTGATTATATCCTGGCGGATCTCATGAAGTAACGTGGAATCTCATTACTCATATACAAATAAAAGCTTGAATCAAAAACCTGTTTATAACAAAAGGGGGCAGGTTTGGAGTCGTGAGTTTAGATCATATTATGTGTATGTACAATATTGAAATGTGTATATACAATATTGAAATGTGTATGTACAATATTGAAATGTGTATGTACAATATATATTATGTGTATGTACAATATTGAAATGTGTATGTACAATACTGAAATATGTATATACAATATATATTATGTGTATGTACAATATTGAAATGTGTATGTGCAATATTGAAATGTGTATATACAATATTGAAATGTGTATGTACAATATATATTATGTGTATATACAATATATATTATGTGTATATACAATATTGAAATGTGTATGTACAATATTGAAATGTGTATGTACAATATTGAAATGTGTATGTACAATATTGAAATGTGTATGTACAATATATATTATGTGTATGTACAATATTTAAATGTGTATGCACAATATTGAAATGTGTATATACAATATATATTATGTGTATGTATAATATTGAAATGTGGCGACACTAACCGCAAAAATTGTTAGGTGAAAATATAAAATAGTTGACAATCTATTTTTGAAAGTACAGAATAGTTAACAGTTTATTTTTAGAATTAATTAAAACAAACGCACCTAAAAACAATATGTAAAATTTCTATTTCTACTATTATATAAAAGGAACCGTGTGTGTGTGTGTGTGTGTGTGTGTGTGTGTGTGTGTGTGTGTGTGTGTGTGTGTTCTCTATGGATTCGGAAACGGCTGGGCTGCTTTTTTTTTTTAAATTTCACACGAAGATACTTGATTTGTCTGAGAGTGTTCTTATGTAAGTTTTTGTATCGGAATGCATCTGATAAGTATCGTAAATGGATTGGTGAAAAAATCCAATTAAAGAAGGAAGTCAGATTTCGACCAAAGTTAACACTTTTATACAACCTAACATCGCAGGTGCATTTTAGAAGTTTTATCACCATAGAAGCAGACAGGCTCAGCCTATACAAAAAATAAACTGTGGATTCTTTTCTAAGACGGAGGCGCGTTCAAAATGAATGTCTCTGTTTAGAGCATAACTGTACAAGTACTTACTTATATTTTAATATTTTTTAGCGGGAGGGGGGTCATTTTTAAACTTGTGCAATTTAACAGTCCAAACAAATTCTGTGTTTACTTTTTCCGTTTTTTTTTGGGGGGGGGGTATTTAATTTTAACACTTGCTCAGTGTAACATTTCCAAACAAATTCTGTGTTTATATTTTAAGACTGTTGTCATTATTTTTTGGCGGAGGGGGTGCGGAAGGTCTAGTGGCGGAACGAAGCATGAAAACCGCGAATTTCAAAACGAAACTTCCTTCCTAACAATAACCTGCTGCCATCTTGATTCAAATTAGCCAGGTAGCTATAAAAGTAACTTTTATTGGCTACGGTAATATTTATTTATTGTATATTTACTTTTTCACGCAGTCGTTTGTTCACTTTTTTGCTAAAGCCCCCATAATTCAAAAAGGTTCCAGAGTTTCAACATAAAGATACAATTGAAAAGGTCAAAGTTTACATCGGCTAAAGCATTGTATAAATAACGATTAACATTAGAATAGTAGTCCAAAAAAATTGCCATAAAAAATTATCAAAGACTGGTTTTCAACAAGTGTTACTTTGAGGATTTAATAACCACATACGGTATATCAACACTTTTTTAAGTGTTGATACACCGTAAAACAGAAAAAAAAAAAAAAAAAAAAAAAGAAACACATTACCTTTTGGCGTAGATAGTTCAGAACGAAAGTTCAAAAAAAAGGTTGGTCCGTACAAACAACTTGTAATAATAATAAATTGATTCGACTATTCATTTTATAAAGTGCACTTTACAAAGTTGAAAAATTAAAAGATTTAATTTTTGTCTTTGTTTTTTTGTTGTTGTTGTTGTTGTTGTTGTTGTTGCTGTTGTTGTTTGCACAGGAATTTAAATGGTTTTCTTTGTTTTTGTTTCTTTCTTTTATAAAATATTTTGGTCGTCCAACCGAGTGCAAGTTTGGCTTTAGTTTCGTATTCATATGTTTCCCCTCAGGATTGAAGGCTATCTACAGACTACCTAGATCATGTCTCTTTTACAGACAAAGGTAGGTGCGGTTGTTGTTGTTTTTTTTTTGTTTTGTTTTGTTTTTTTTCTCGTGAAAATAATAATAAAAAAACTAGTAGAAACTTTTTCAGTCTTCTTTTCTCCTTCTGGCATTTCGGAAGCGTATGTGAAAAAGTCAACAGAACCATAAAAACTTGTGTTTTGTGTTTTCTTTTTATACCATTATTTGTTTGCTCAAATGTATTTACTCAAATGTTCAGAGAACAAAAATACCAGATGTTATTTATTGGAAATGTGGAGTTCATTTATTTATTAAAAACTTTTTTCTCTGTGGCTTTCCTTTGAAAGCGATACGACGTCACCCCAAAATCCAAACAAACTTTGGTACAAATACACTATAATAGCGAAATTCAACATTTTTAAAAATGAATTTCAAGGCAAACCAATGATCTCTACTTAATTATTATGTTACAGTAATGAATATATCCAAAAATTACGAAAAACGATAAGGCAGGAAAAATATAAAAGAAACCATTTTTTGATGAAAATAAGTGAAAATAAAATGTTTGGCTAAAAAACAACGGAGAGTTCCAAAGGGAAGTAAGTAGCGTGTAACTATTGCAAAAAAAAAAAAAAAAAAGAAGAAGAGAGAGAGAAGGATGGTGCGTTTTGCCTTGTTTTTAGCATAACTGAGTTACTTCTCTTGTTATTATGTCATATATTCCCAAAGAAATATGACGCCGGTTTTTTACAATAAAGATCGAAAACTCGTGTTTTTTTTTTTGTTTTTTTGTGTGTGTGTGTTTTTTTAATAATGCGAGAATATTTAAATACTTCTAACGTGCCAATTAAATATATAGCATTGCTTCTAGTTGAAATTGATTCAAACAGCCAGTAGATGTCATTTTTTTTTAAATCGATTCTGCCGTTTTTCGAATTTCGTTATTTTAGTGCAGTTGCACCCAAACTTTTTAACTCGGCAGAAATTTAACCTAATAATATATATATATATATATATATATATATATATATATATATATATATATATATATATATATATATATATATATATGACGTACGTTCAGTCTTGAGAAACAAGGGATACTTCCAGTAATCGAAAATGCGCACGTAATTGTGAAGCAAAGTTTGCGCAATCTCTGACCACACCTCTTCTATATCGATTTCAGAACGAGTGAAAACAATACCGAGATAACCATACAGCACCTAGTGTTCTCAAATATTCACCCATTTAGTATTGGCCAGGCTCAACGTCGCTTTTGAAAAGAAACTTAAAATTATAAACTGAATTTCAAATTAAAACACCCGAGCTTAATATTAAAGAAATTGAATTTCAAATTAAAATATTAGGTTGGTACAAAAATAATGTCGTTTTTTGACGTTCAACTTTAAAAGATAATAACTCATTTCATAATAAACTTTATTAATCGAAATAAGAACCATTAGAATCGACGAATTTTCGCCAACGAGAAACAAATTTATTTATCCCATTAGCATAGAAATCCGAAGTTCTGGAATCGATGAAATCATTGAAGACCGATTCGGCATCATCTCGGTTTTTGAAGCAATTTTCGCGCAGGAAGTTGTCGAGATGCGGCGAGAGGTCTGGTGAATATGATGGATGAGGCAGAGTCTCGTATACCAATTCGTTCAGCTTCTGCAGGGTCAGTTGAGCAACATGCGGGCGAGCGTTGTCATGAAGGAGAATTAGTCACTTTATATTGACCAATCTTGAGCACATACGTTGGAGTTTCTGGTACATTTCGTGAATTTATCGGCAGTACTTTTCCACCATAATCGTTTCGCTCGAATTTAAGAAGCTGTGATGGATGAGACCGACCGCAGACCACCAAACAGTCACCATAACCTTCTTTTGGTGCAATTTTGGCTTTGGGAAGTGTTGTGGAGCTTCTCCGGCATCCAACCATTGTGCCGAACATCGCCGGTTGTCGTCACAATCGACGTCACACATTACAATCCACTCAAGAAAGGGTCATTTTTGTTGCGCAAAAGGAGCGTAGAAAACACCTCAAAACGACGATGTTTTTGATTATCGTTCAATTCATGCGGCACCCATTTATTCAACTTTTGACTTCTCTATTTGATTTAAATGGCGAACGACTGTTGAGTGGTCGACATTGAGTTCAACAGCAAGTTCTGTAGTTTTGCGAGGATCTGCTTCAATTAATGCTTTCAAATGTTCGTTATTAACCGCAGTCAGCCGCGGCTGCGACCGTCTTCATCTTCAAGGCTCTCGTCACCATTACGAAATATCTTGAACAACTATTTTGCCACACGTTCGTTAGTGGTTCCTGGGCCAAACGCATCATTGATATCACGAGCTGTCTCGGCAGCTTTTTGGCCTAGTTTAAACTAGAACAAGGAAATCGTACGGATTTGAATTCCTTGCTGTTAAGAAGCCTGCAAAAAACAAATGAGGAGATTGACAACGGTAATGAACAACACGATTCGATAGAGCGAAAAACGTGCTTCAAAATTATGGCTATGTATATCAATGGATTAATTCAGAAATAATATATAAATGCAACACATGTGAGAAAACGATATTGTTTTTGCACCAACCTAATAACTGTACTCGAAATACTAACTAGACTTTAAATAAATATACATAAAAAAATAAACTGCTAAAATTTAAAGAAAAACTTTGAATTGAACCAACTGAACTTAAAAGTAACAACAGTCCTTTGAACTAAAACTGAATTTCAATTAAAATAATTATACTTCAACTAATTTTATTCGGTGTAATCACATTGATACACCGGTTTCCGTTAGATCACCGAATTTAAGCAATGTAGTACAAAAATGAATGTGTTCTCTGCTCATCTCGGCATTGTTTCCAGTTCTCCTGGACTTCATCTTGTCACTGGACTCAAGCAGGGCCGAGTCAAGAGAAATGTGGTTGAGGATTGTGCAACCCTTGCCTCACAAGTACACTTGCAGCTACCTTGCAGGAGTTAGGCATTGTCTTTCGTGACTGAACGGAGGCGATGACTAGAATTAAAACAACTGAACTTCAAATAAAAACAATTAAAATTAAAATAACCACAATTAAAATATCTGTAGTTAAAATATGCAACTGAATCTAAAATTAAAAAACTAAAATTTAAATAAAATCAATTTTATTTAAAACTGGCTGGGCACGTGAATTTCCAGGCTTCCAATAAATTCACTTGTTCTTTGTTTAATTTCAGTCTTATTTTTTGCCCCCATAAACACATATGCAATAACAATGTACGGCACTTGTCTGCTTTCAATAAAATCCCCCAATTATCTCCCTTTCATGCTTTCATTCTCTCTGTTTAACTTGGTACTTTTCTTTTCGCGAGAGCAGTGAATTGGTAGCAACAGTAGTCGCTGACGCGACGTGGTTGCTATAGAAAGCAGTCATAAAAAGCGTCGGTCATCTCCTTATGTTTTTTTACGATTTTGAACATCAGAAAATTCATCATAATTTTTGTTTTACTGAACGAAAATTGAACATTTTTTCCGATATAGCTGAGAAGGTGATCTATAAACTGTGATAATTGTTGAAATTTGGTCGAAAAATGTGTGAGCGGTGAGGCTTTAAAGCAGTTCTAAATGACTAAAACTGCCACTTAACCATATATTCCAACGTAGTAGTGTTTGAATGATAAAAATGTTATTTCAGACTGGCTGGTCCTTGAAAACTCAGGCCTCAAACTCCATATAAATATTTTTACTCGATCGTTTACTCAGCTATAAATACTAATTGTGTTTTTTTTTTTTGTGAATATAAAATTTATAAGTAATATCTACACCTTAGTATTATTTCATAACTATGAAAGAACATCCTTGCAAAAAACGTACTTACATGGATACGAGAGATTTTTTTCGGATGAGGGTAATTGTGTGTACATACACAAACATTAGAAGGGAGGTAATATTTGATATGAATGAAATAAATATATGCTTTTCAGCAATACTATCATTAACAGTACACTTAAGAGGAAATATGAACAAAAAAGAACATGGAAACGGGGCATGTGCATTTGGCGTAACATAACCATTTAATATGAATGATTCAATCTCTTAATCCAAAAATGAATTCAAGCTGTGGGCTGCTTATAAAAATGTAACAGCGCGGACGCGTGTATGGCAACAGCAGCAGCAGCAGCTTTACAATAGCCGATGTATGCAAATGACCGGGCTGTATTCGAGGTGACGGCACAGCGAGGAAGAAGGAAAGAAAAAGATTATAAAAAGAAATACATGGCCCAAGAAAGACAGATATAGACGTATTACGCACATGGCCCGAGAGTGACAGGGAAAGACGTGTCCTAAATATGTCTGAACTGAGAGAGCATACCATGTGTTTGACACGGTAGAATCTTGTTAAGCACATTGGAGTACAAGACAACTTTTGAAGAAGAGACAATGCGTTATTCTGGAAGTACCTGTCAATAAATGTCTGTTATTTCAACTAAGAACAAAATTGGTCGAATTCTTTCCTTGTCCTTATTTCCTTGCGGCTCCCTGAATCCAACGTGTGGGCTCTGAGTGTTGGCATGTAAGTGTCGCTTTTCGATGGTTGTAATCATGCAAAAAAGTAATCATAAAATTTGTCTTGCATTAACTGAGAAGCATAAATTTGTTATTATGCGACATATATGAAATAGAATGTCCAAAAATGAAAGGATAATTTTGCCTGAGCGATTGTGTCCATGATATAGATGTTTTTGTGTTGAAAAACGTTGAATTCTGTTATTCTGATTTGCCTCAAATACTAAGTTGTTGGAATTTTCTTCACCAACAACTGTGTGTCTCCACGTACATATTTGTTATATTTTATTCTGGTTCATATATTTTATTCTCCTTATTTTCTACCTTTGTTGAATTTGGTTTCATACCTTTTAATATTCATACGAAACTACCATTAATTTTGAATAAAGGGCAATGCTAGCTTCTTTGAACTGACGTCACAAAATCCAGCGTGAAAATCTCCCTTTTTAAATCCTGTCGACCAGGAAAGTTGGCGTGTGCTTCATTGTCTGCCGTGGACAAGGATTCCTGAGCCTGTCCTTCTCGGGGAATTCCCCTGTAAGAAGAAAAAACGTGTCGTGACGAGGCGAACTCTTCCCTACAACTTTATGCATGTAGCGGCGGTATGTGCGTTTTCAAAGGAAAGAAATTTGAAATAATTTGTAATCCTTTAAAGTGATAGTTTTAAAAAAGGCGAACTACTGTACCGTCTATTTACGAATTTATGAGTACATTCCATTGAATTTTTGTATGCGTTCCTAATTTTTACATATTAATGGTAGTCGTTCGTGAAAGCAACGTATATAATTAATGAACCAGTTTGTTTTTATAAAAGTATGCTCATTTTGTTACTTGGTGTTTAATTTGTTCTTGAATGCCCGCAAAGGGAATAATTTTCAACCTCTGTAAATACCTCTTTCGACTTTATTACTTTATCCCACCCCTTTATTTTATCCTTTTGATTTTTGTGTGGGCTCTCTTTTCTAGTTGAATTTATCTGAAAACTGCAATGTGTCACCTTTACATTGTGTAAGACTAAGTAAATAGATACTTGAAGAAAAGATATAAACTTAAATGAACTCAAATCCAATCAAAGGCCTTTGATATGTCAGGGGCCATCGCTCTAGAAGCGAAGACCCATCTATAAATTCACTGATGTTGTGATATTACAGTCAGTGCATTAATTATTGATCTTTCAGGAGCAAATCCATATTGCTTGTCACTGAGTAGGCTGTTTATGCTGAGGTGATTGATAACTTAATGATTCATCATTAATCCAAGCAATTCAGTCATGACTGATTGGTCTGTACCAAGATGCAGTGGACGGATTTATAGTATCTTTATATACTGGGTAGACGAGCAGGAATTCAGGTGATAGGTGTCACCGATTGCAAATGATTGACATTTGATGCAAAGTTCTTAACAAAATTTATAGTTTTATCGGATGCTGCGAAAATCACCTATGGTCCATTGTTTATGATTGGAATAGAAGCCACGTATCGGTTATTCATCAAAACTCATGCCCAGCCACTCGAGACTTAACAGATTGAGCATATGATTGTCTTGTGTTTTCTGTAATCCTTTTGCAATGGTTGCTGGTAGTCCTAAATGCGGCTTTTATTCCAGAACATCTATTCGTTAAAAGCAATTGAAATAGTGGTTTCTATGAATAATGGCACTGGAATATTCTGGAATGTACTACAATTGGCCAACTCCCGGCTTTCCAGTCGAGTAGTATCTGTTCTGTAATTTGTCTTTGGTCAATGTAGGGAAAACCCTTCATAGTTAGACAATTACTATTTATTTGGAAACTGCCAGAGTGTCCCCTCTTGAGTGGAAGCTGCCCCCCCATTAAAAACAACCTTGTGTCTAATTTGCTTTCGTGAGGAAGCAAATAAACCACAGTTGGCAGTTTGGTTTCTATTCCTTGGAAACTATAAATCTCTCAATACTTATGGTTAACCACTCAGGTAAATTGGATGCGATGAGGAGACTCTTTTTAAACATGGAATGGAGAGGAATTTTTGATGTGAAATATATGAAAATGTCTCAGCCATCGAGTATCAAAATGTGTAATGGAGAGACTTTAAAGGTCTTGTTGCACTTTATGATCATATATTGAGTGGACTAGTCATTCAACAATGTGAACATTAAAGTCAACACAGATATGAATGCTAGCAAAAGGGTGACTTTTGTCAGAAATGTTCTCAATAACAGTAACCCCATCAGTAACTGAGCGATAGAGAGCAGGGGTAAAAACTGATGCTATGCGTAAGTGGAATACAGAAACACATATATTCATATTATTTGGATTCATTGGGCTACTTTTCTCATCACAAGGGTTCGGTTGATGCGGACCCGTGGCTGTGTGGTTAGAGTAAAGGTTCAATTCTCAGTGTAGGCGATCGAAAGATACAATTGCGAATTACTTAGGACCTTTATCCACTCATAGAGGACGGAACAAGGGTATGCTACCCATATAAATAAATAAAGGATCCCGTCAAATTCCAGAGTTCAATAGAAACATTATAGAGTTCAACAAGATACATATGAAGAAGGTCAGAGGTTACATCGACCAAAACATTGTGAAAATGACACTCAAGATGAGAACTGTAGTCTAATGAATCCAAATAATATGAATAACCTATCCTCATCTTAAAAATTCAGAAAAGAAAAACATATAATGTAAATTAGAGTCTTCATAAGAACTGCCCTGATCACATGGAATACCTTCCTCTTTTGTACTCACAGATTCCGGTTTCGTGGATTTTAACCTCTAGAAAGTTGGAAAAGGAATCCTGATAGTTAGTATTTAGGGTTTATGCTTGAGTTTTGATTTACGACTTGGAATTTAGATGAGTTTAGAGCAGAATGCAGATAGAATGAACAACAAAATGTAAATTTGAGAAAGAATGTCTGGATGAGGTAGAGGCATTGGTCATCTTAATACAATAACGATTTAGTTTGAAGGTATATTACTTGCCTCTTTATGACGACAGAAGTAGACACAAGATCGATTTTTTTTTATTGGGGATGAATTCCAATTCCCCAAAATATGTCACCTTTGTGTAATCAAAATAAAAAAAAATACATCAGTTCTCCTACACTGACCGAGGACAAATAGATTAAGTTTAGAATCAGAACAGATATTATACTTTGCTCCTAGCCAAAAGGTCAAGGAAAACGAAGGATTTGTTTACAAGAATACTAGAATCTTTTGCATTAGTGAGGATATTGAGTTGAAAAACTGTATCGGTGATTCTTATAGAAGAAGACACGTGTGTAGTCGAATGGAAATGTGTTTGAGAGGGAATGTAATTTGCAGCCTACTTGACATGTGTTTCATAGTTTTACCGATAGTATTAATGGAAGAATTATCATAAACAATCTGACAGAATGGCAACGAGGATCCCTTTCATCTATATGATTATTAAACTCGACCGTCCGAGCGTCATTCCTTGCTTGCTTCATTCTTGTTCGCAACGATCCGAATATTCTATCTTTTAAAAAAGGGAGGACAGGTGAATATATATATATATATATATATATATATATATATATATATATATATATATATATATATATATATATATATATAAAAAAAACTTTATTCGATTGGCAAGATTTTAGAATAATTATAAAGAAGTGAACCATCGCGTAAATTCAATCAACTAAAAAATGGAAAACGGGGTGAGGAAAAGAAAAATATATATATATATAATGGGGCAAGTTATATGTACAATTCAATAAAATAAATAAAAAAAACGATCGTTAAAATATCGTGTATTTTAACGATCGTGTATTTTAACGATCGTTTTTTAATCGACTTATTTATTTTATTGAATTGTACATATAACTTGCCCCATTATATATATATTTTTTTCTTTTCCTCACCCCGTTTTCGATTTTTTAGTTGATTGAATTTACGCGATGGCTCACTTCTTTATATATATATATATATATATATATATATATATATATATATATATATATATATATATACAATATATATATAATATACAATGTATATGTAATATACAATATATATATAATATAGAATATATAATATACAAGATGTATATATAATATACAATATATATAATATACAATGTATATGTAATATACAATATATATATAATATACAATATATATATAATGTACAATATACAATATATATACAATATACAATATACAATATATACATATAATATACAATATACAATATATATATAATATACAATATATATATACAATATACAATATATATATAATATACAATATATATATATATAATATACAATATATATATACAATATATATATAATATACAGCATATATACAATATATATATAATATATATAATATATATAATATACAGCATATATACAATATATATATAATATATTGTATAATATATTATATATAATATACAGCATATATACAATATATATATAATATATTGTATAATATATTATATAATATATATAATATACAGCATATATACAATATATATATAATATAATAAATATAATAGATATAATATACAGCATATATATATATATATATATATATATATATATATATATATATATATATACCTCTTCACATATACTTTTTCATAATAAAGTTAGAACCCAGAATTAGATGGAATCGAGCAATTGCATCGACAACGGACAACGCCAGACCCAAAGTGGGTTTCGATGAACTGCATCTCATCAGTGGCGTTCTCCCACATAGGCGTGAACTCAGGTCGTCGCACGCATGAAGTGTGCAATACTGACGACCTAACCGTATGGGCCACGGCGCAATTTATTGGCTATGCCTCGATTATAATTTTTATATTTTTTATCTAGTTGAGAATAGGCGGAATGTTAAGGGGAGAAATCAGTATTTTTGAATAGCGAAGTGTCATGGAAGTTGTAAGTGTATGAGTGTGCAATCCACTTAATAAGGATGTCAGGTCAATATAGAAGTACTCCCAATCATAGGAATCTCCGGATCTGTGAGGTATGTGACCGGGCTCTGTTGTTCAAAGAAGATCTCGTTAATCACATCAAAGTTCTGTTGCCGTTGGTTTCATCCAAACCAATAACCGTCATCAGTGTCGTGTCTGTTTGAGGGTGTGCAAGTCGCGGGCAGGACTGAAAAGTTATCTTTGGGAACATTGACATTCAGTGCCTGAGGGATTGGCACTCGTCTAACAAGACGTCGCAATCATCTTATATGCGCCTGGGCGTGGCTCAGAGGATACGGAGTGAGGATTACGAGTTTTATGTTTTGGTTTCGATTCTAGCTGATAGCACCCAAGTCATATATATATATATATATATATATATATATATATATATATATATATATATATATAGTTTTAATCTCGCTATAGAATTGTCTGTATAATAATAAATAGTAAGTTATATCCATTAAAATATCATATTTGAACGTATCTTAAGACCGAGCAACAATTTCAAGAGGCTCATATTTTAGCTTGATCCTTAATAACTCATTCTTTTATCTAACGAAAAAATAGTTTTGTCTTTTTATCAATTCTCCTTGCCAATTCCTGTTGCTAGTTTACTTGATGAACTTCGGCTGATCAAAGAAAACGGAAAATGAAAAGCGTTTGTTTTTTTTTTTTTTTTTTTTTGCAGTGAACATTTTAATTGACACTTGAGAAATGATTCTCCACATGAGTTATTTCTATTCTCTGTCATCATCGTAACGGAAAATAAAGAATCGGAAGGAAATGAAAGCAGAATCAATTTAAAGCACCTGCAAGAAGAATACAAAAATAACGAAAAGCGCAAATAGCTGATTCCAGTCACACAAGGCAATTTCATAATTCTAGGAAAATCCAAAAAGTTTGTTGCATTTACACTTGCCATGTAAAACTAACGAATCTAGACTTTTATATATATACTAGCCTGGAAGCCCGGCGTTGCCCGGGTGTTTGGAGGTGTGTGTTGAGCAAAAAAAAAAAAAAAAAAAAAGAAGTGGTAGTAGGCAGGCAGGCTCGAACCCGTATTGCGAAGGAGGAAAAGAACGTGAAAAGAAAGATATGGCGCCCTTGCCTTTGCATCCATCGCCAAACCGGAAGTGGCGAAGGTTTAAATTAACGTTAGTCAATCGAAAAAAAAAGGATGATTTTCGAAAATATTGGCGAAAAAAGTGACCCATCCCCGTAGAAAAGTGGCCAGTTAAGGGCGAAGGAATCAGTTTTTAGCTAATTTTTCAATATGTGTCGTCCGAAGAGGCGAGCTTCAGAACGATATTGATCTTGTGAAAATCTGTCGCCTATGTCGAAAGTTTTAGGAAGACATGATATACACACATTTAAACAGACAGATGAGATTTATATTATTGTTAAAGGAAAAGGGCTGTCCCCTTTCGGTGTAAATAGGAAGAGTATCAGATATGTGAAAATGAGATTAGGATAAACCTAGAATCGAACCCTGTAGGCAAAGTTAAGAAATGGAATGTTAGATATTAAATCTATTGTTAATTCTTTTAGAAATGTGAATATGTCAGTAAAAGTATGAACAATGCAAATTAAATCATATTGTTAAAAATAAGTTAGAGTAGAATTGAGGATTCTTTTGTTTGTCAAGAGTGTGTTGGACAAACATACGAAAAGCCACGTGAAATTAATCATGTTCGAAAACACACTTCTGACATCATAGACAAAGGACATTTATCTATATAAGATATTATTGGTTCGGATTTTAGCCAGTCAGCAGCCAGAGAGAGTCAGTTGATCAACTAAGAGTTGACATAGAGTTGGAGAGGAGAGTCCCTTAGAGGCGAAGGGTAGAAGATTAACCATGTAGATCCAAATTTGAATTCCTAACGTCAATGACCGGTCGATCAGATGAATAAAGAAGTCATCATTATGTTGTAACTGTTGTCTTGTGTCACATCCTTCATCACGAACGAAAGGTAATTGTGTTTATCATCTTATAATGAACATTGTGTAACCCTTCGAAGATTATGTATCTCCCCTCCTCTGTGTTAAGAACTGACATCATATCACCCTCTCCTCTATATGTGTTGAGAAGAAGCATTCCAGCCTGATATAAATGTCTCCCATCAGAATTGTCATCACCACCGTGTATACAAGCCCCGTAATATGAACCCCAATATGAGTTCCCGTTAATGTAATACACAAGATACCAGAAGATACTTTGTGTGTGTGTGTGTGTGTGTGTGTGTGTGTGTGTGTGTGTGTGTGTGTTTTGCGTTTATGTTTTGGGATTACATCGTATTTTTCGTCGATTCTTTTGAGAAAGGATGAACCATCTATAGCAAGTATTACATATTATTTGTGCGTTTTAAGGAAGAAAACATAACAAATGAAGAAATTCCTTCTTCGCCCACCATATTCTTCAGATCTGAATCTCAATGATTACTTGTTGGTTGCAAACCCCACAAAAATGCCCCAGGGGAAAAGATTTAGCTCTAATTAAGAAGTGATATTGGAAACTGAGGTTTATTTTAAGACCAAAAGCAAATCATTCAACAAAAATCGCATCGAGCTGTTAGAAAAGCGCTAGAATCAGTGTATCACACAAGAAGAAACCTAGGCACTTCTGCATGTAAGTGACATGAGGCGAATGTGTGTTAGTGTCTGATGTCGCTTGTCAGCCAAAGAACAGGGTCGATAATTCTTCCTTTTCTAAAGTGCGTGCAAACTAAAATTATATTTTGATACAATCTTTCTGTACAAAAAGCAAATTATTCTTACACCTCTATAAATGTTTCATGCTTTTAAAATTATATTTTGCTTCATTATTATAGAACCTTACCGTAAAAAAATTATAAAAAC
>NC_136484.1:41235560-41240560 GCF_053919585.1 Euprymna scolopes | reverse complement strand
CAATAAGGCTTCCCCTAACACTCTATAATTCCTCTTAATCTTTTTCATTCCTAATGAACTTTACGCTAGACGCCGCATCCCCACCATGCTACCTAGCACCTTCTCTACTCTTCTGATGAGAAGCGTTAGGCTTCGAAATGCCCTGGCATAAAGTGTCCCTTCTATCCCCCAAATTTTGTCTGTATTCCATTATTCAATAAATGATCCATTCTATATCTACCTATATATAGTTTTGTGTCTTCATTTCACTCTCTTGTTGTCCTATTGTATAAGGTCCAATAATTATTGTTGAGCTTGGCATTATCCGGATAAGTCTCCTTTTGTGGAATTGATCTTTCTCTTTTCTCTTTTAGTTAAAGCTATATATACATACATATATATACATACATATATATACATATATATATGCATATATATACATATATATACATATATATATACATATTTATATATGCATATATATACATATATATATACATGTACATATATATACATATATATATACATATATATACATACATATATACATATGTATACATATATATATACATATATATACATATATATATATCTCCACATATATACATACATATATATACATATATATACATACATATATATATACATATATATATGCATATATACATAGATATATACATATATATACATATATATGTACATACATATATATACATATATATATACATACATATATATACATATATATATACATTTATATATATACATATATACATATATATATACATATATGTATACATATATATATACATTATATATACATATATATACATATATATATGCATATATACATAGATATATACATATATATACATATATATGTACATACATATATATACATATATATACATACATATATATACATATATATATACATATATATATACATATATACATATATATATACATATATGTATACATATATATATACATTATATATACATATATATACATATATATATGCATACTCGTGCTGGTCAAAAAAATAGAACATCATGTTTTTTGGCGCTAAATTCTTATTGTGAACGATCTGTGAGATGTAATTGGTGCTAAAATATCATGCTAAACTAACTGAAATAGTTGTTTTACGACATAATTTTTTTTTGTCATATCAATTGCAATGTCAGTTTTTGAATATTTCGTGTTTCAAAATAATAGAACAATGCAGGTAAGTAAACAAAATAGTTTTGTTATTAACACAAATACAAATAAAATTAATCAATATTTAGTAGCAGCACCTTTTGCCTTGATAACGGCATCAATTCGCCAGGGCATGGAATCAACAAGCTTCTTGCAATCATGTGTAGACACTGAATCCCATGTGTTCTGGATTGCAATCTTCATGTCTGCAAGGGTAGCAGGTTTTTCTTTGCGGAGCTACCTCTTCATCTGGTCCCACAAGGTTTCAATAACATTCAAATCTGGCGAGTTTGCCGGCCATTCAAGAACAGGGATTGATCGTTCTCGCAGCCAGGAAGACGTGGTCTTGGCAGAGTGTGCCGGTGCCAAGTCATGTTGAAAAATGATGTCTGTAGCCTCCCTGTCAAACTGGTTATTCAACACTGGCAGTAAATTAGCTTCCAGTATATATTGGTAAACTTTTGCGTTTACAGTTCCTTTGATGAAGCATAAATTACCAACACCTTTAGCACTCATACAGCTCCAAACCATGCAAGACTGCGGGAACTTCACAGACTTCTTAACGTATTCTTGGTTATACCGTTCCGTGGTTCTTCGCCAAACACGTGGCCCTTGGTCGCCGCAGGAGATACAAAATCGAGACTCATCTGAAAAGATCACACGCCGTCATTCGTCTGCAGTCCAGGTTTGGTGAGCAATTGCCCATCGCAGCCTCTTCAACATCTGCTTCTTGTTAAGGAGCGGTTTGGTGGCAGCTATACGATTTCGGTATCCCAGTTGCCGGAGCCTTCGGTAGGTAGTGCTTCTCGAAACGTCAGCACCAGAAGCCTGTTTCCACGCTTCAGTTATGTGACTTGTTGATTGGAATCGACTTTTCTTTGCCACCTTGTCCAGTTCCCGCTCTTGTCTTTCGGTGGTGCCTTTCTTTCGTCTGCATTTCTTGCGATTGCTGTTGGAAACACCCTCAGCACCTTTCTGGAGCACTTCGGTCACCACCGATCTTGAACATCCTACCTTGATTGCGATTTCCATGTGCGTCTTTCCTTCTGCCCGCAAATCAAAGATACGCTGCTTCTCAGGCAACGATATGTCTTTAGAGCGACCCATAATTATAAAGTATTATTAAATCGCTTTCAAAATCTTTTTAAACATATAAAGCTCGCTTAGAGCGAGAGCTTCTTTTTGTCTGACTTGGCAAAAAGCAAATGGCGGCCTTCAATGTTTCAACTTGTAACCAGACTCAGGGGAAGTCACCCTCATTGGTATCTTTCCAAGAGGAGTCCATGCTACTATCATGAGGTTTAAGGGGGTAACTGGTTGGGCCTCTACAAAACAATATTTGCATTTTTTTTTTTTTTTTAGTTTAAGATTACTCAACGACAAAATGTTCTATTAAATTGAAACGTTGACTTTTCTAATGTGACAATAAAGTACTCATTGTCTGCCATATGCACCTCCTCAAATTATTAAAAATAGTTGCAATTGTTATTTACATATAAGATATCTCGCCTGTACAATTTACAAGTCGAAACGGAATGATTTTACAGTTTTATACATATGTTCTATTTTTTTTGACTAGCACGAGTATATATATATATATATATATATATATATATATATATATATATATATATTGACCAGCACGAGTATATACATATATATATACATATATATATACATATATATATATATATACATAGATATATACATATATATATACATATATATATACATATATACATATATGTATACATAGATATATACATATATATATACATATATATACATATATACATATATATACATATTCATATATATACATATATATATATACATATATATACATACATATATACATATACATACATATATATATATATACATATACGTAAATTGAATAAAATCACAACCTACATGAATAGAAATTCACTTATTTTGGCGTTAAGCTCTTACAGCTGTTTCGTGAAAGGATGGACACTTACCTCTCGTCCATAGAACTGTAAATCTTCCATCCAGTCACTCCTCAGAGACGCTTGCAACTATTCCCAACAAGTTTTTCAATCCGTTGTGAACACGTTTATTTTTTCCTCAATATCAAATGGAGCTCGTATTTATACTTAGTTTTTAGTTTCGTACAACCCTTACAGTCAAGAACATCTTCCTATAACTTAGTTTTTAGCCTATTTTGGGGGCACTATTTTAAATGAGTCTCGCTTTTTAAGGATATTCTAATTTAATTTTAGCTTTTATTTAGATTTCGCGGGTTCGAGGAACGAATGAGAAATCGATCAAACCCTGAATTCAGGATCCAGGATAGAATATGTACAATTAAACATGGATTTGGGGTTTTCAAAAAATGGGGGATTATGCAAAAGTTAGTAAAACAATAAAAATTTCGTTATTTACGTCTAGTTAAAACTTGATAATATTTACATGTAAAAAATAAAATGTGATAAATGAGTAATTTGGAGAAGTATGAAGCTAACGATTATAATAATGAGTTAAGGAACTGACAAAAACAACATTGATTTGCGGTTTAAAAAAAAAACCGAAGATTATATTAAACTTTGTAAAACAATAAAAACTTTCTTTTTTTACGTCTAAAAAAAAGCAAAAAAAAACTTTAGATCTAAATCACTTCTAAAAATAATGTGACGAAAGGATTTAAAAATTATATAACCTCTAGGTTCACTAGGAATTTAAAATGCTACATTAAACCAAGTTAGGTGTTTCTGTAATTCTATCTTGTATTATAATTATTCATTTATTGTGGGTATTCCTCTTTATCTATTATAATTATAATTTAATTTTACATTATCTATAGTCTTAGTTTTTTTTTTTTTTCGTTTGTCATTAAAATATGATAAGATTCTAGAATGCATAAGTCATTATGCGTTTGTCATTAAAATATGATAAGATTCTAGAATGCATAAGCCGCACCTACCTGATTTTGATGGATAGTATTTTCTTGCTTTCCCTATAATGGACCATTTTAGTTCATACTTTATGTTTTTACTTATGAGATCTCTGACCCTTTCCCCAAGGGCAGTATCGTTTTTAATTTTCATATTTTTATTCAGGTTGTTCTTTATTTGGTTATTAGTTTGGTTGGTTCTATCAATATTATTCACATTATTTCTAATTATTATTAGATATATATATATATATATATATATATATATATATATATATATATATACATATATACATATATATACATATATATATGTACATATATACATATATATACATATATATACATATATATATATGTACATATATACATATATATACGTATATATATACATATATATATGTACATATATATACATATATATACGTATATATATACATATATACATATATATGTACATATATACATATATATGTACATATATACATATATATACGTATATATACATATATATACATATATATACGTATATATATACATATATATACATATATATACGTATATATATGCGTATATATATACATATATATGTACATATATATACATATATATATACTTATATATATATACATATATATATACGTATATATATGCATATATATACATACATATATATGCATATATATACTTATATATACATATATATATACATATATATATATACATATAATATACATATATATATACATATATATATATACATATCTGTATACATATCTATATACATATCTATATACATACATATATATACATATATATATACATATATATATATATACATACATATATATATACATATATGTTCCAGACAAAGTCGCTATAATCAACAGGAATGTTACTGTATCGG
>NC_136484.1:41170560-41230560 GCF_053919585.1 Euprymna scolopes | reverse complement strand
TATATACTCTGATACACGAATTTAAACACGTATATATAAACAAGAAACGTATATATTTAATATATACCCTCTTCACTATACAACATTTAGACATCTTTTATTTTAATCAATAATCCTATGTTTACTTTACATACTTGGGCTTATCTTACGATGTTTCACATACACCAAATCGGAAAACAGAAATCATGAACCCATGAATTCTTCCCAAATGTCTTCATCAATAAAACGAATGACAGGAGAAAAGAAACAAGATAAAAATGACTACAGTTAATTAAAATTTTATTGTTTCTTTCACCTCTATAGACTTTTCCTTTCAACACATTTGGAAATTGTTCACTCTCGTCACTGGCCATTTCGTGCGTCATTAGTCAAAACCAATTTTTCTTCCCTGACTTGTTTCATTACTATTAGTGTTAAAGTAATGTTATTTCCCTGTCTTTCTTTGAAAAAAAAAAAAAAAAAAAAAAAACTTGTTTGCAAGGGAGATAATTGTAAATATGATTTCAGAAAAGTTATTTCCCTTTGATTTGAATCGGGGTAGATCGAGAGTCTTGGGAAATTATGGAGTGATAACATGTTTAATTATGAATGAAAAAAATTTTTTTTTAACCTTTTGGAAAAGAATAAGTAATGTTAAAAAAGCTAAGAATATATAAAAAAGGGAGATCAAGATGCGTTAACCCTATGTCTACTTCAGAAACATGCAGGGAAATCTGGCAATGCCTCTGTAAATCTTGATTATATCACCCCTAAGATGCAAGGCTCAAAATACTGTAAAGTATTATGAAAGTATGAAAAAGAAAAACATTCATGTACCTCATGCATATCTCTGGAGTAGGAGGCAGCAGAACAGCACCAAAACCAACAAAGTCTATACGACTGTTGAAATATCTTGTTTCCTGTTAATTGAGGTATGTCTGGTCTAGACTTTACATTCTCCTTTTAATTTACGGCTAATCAACTACCGGGAAATACAGGTCTACCCAGGAATAATTTGCAGGTCAAAGTGCTCTTCCACTAGGATGCTGACTTTTCAAATCTCACTTTCTTCTTCTTGTGTCACATCATCCCATTGGGATGAAATATAAATGACTTCAAGTGATGAATGCGGAATAGAGGATAGTGATGCGTTGAATTACAATTAAAAAGGTAGGTATTTATCGTAATAGTGATTATTTCTTGCTTCTCCAAATTCATATCTGTTGAAGATTTTGACTTTAATTGTATTTCTTTAAGTACTACCTTTGAGGAAAGTATTAAAAAAAAAAATTGCAGAATTATTTCACTGATTGAAAGAGGATCAAGAAAAAACATAAAACCAGATTTGACAATAAAAGTGAACAGACATTCCGCCTTTTTGTTCCCACAGCTTGGTGATGGCGAGTTTATCGAAACTATAAAGTGGAATATGTTTTAAAAAAATGTTGCGATTTTATTTGTAATAAATTGCAAACTACAGAAAAATCCTTTCGAAATCAGTTGCCAAGTCCGCTGGAAAAATGGTTGGTTCATTCTACTGCTCACTGTCGATGCAATCTTCTATCTGTATAAAAGCCAAGCACGTCATAAAATGGAGTACTGTTGCCACATCAGTGCAGGAGATACTCGGCGCACCCTATCCTGTCTTGATAGAGTTCAAAACCGGCTTCGAAACCTAGTAGGCGAAGCCCTTTTCTCTTCCCTGTAACCTTTATATAGCCCCTCTTTGCCAGACTTTCACAAAAAACAAAAACACTCGACTAGCTACAACTACTATCAACAATTTCCCTCCCTCTCTATCTGTGCCTAAATCTAAATACCGATTCCATGAACAAAGCTTATTTCCTAGAACTGCCTGCCTGTGGAACGCTGATTCGCTGACCTGCTTTCCAGCCAATTACAATATTGTAGCCCTCAAGTCCAATATAAACAAGTTCTTGTTGAACCGTTCTCTTAAATAATCAAATTCTACTCAACTTACACCATTAATGATTAATACACTAGCACCTTATATTCATTAACCCTTATCCTCGAGTGACTTCCGAGCTTTGATAAGTGGTAACTACTATGTAAAAAATTAAAAAAAAATTTTTTTTAAGTTAAATCCTCAATTTTTGCTGCAATGGCTTTTCGATTTGTGAACTACTAGCAAAAGAGAAGGAACAACGTTACGCAAATATCAACCGGTGGACGCACTTTTCAGCGATTCTGAAGACTTGGTAACTATATCCATTCTTGTTTATACATAAACAGATGACTTATTTCCAAGACAGACTGTGTATTTATCCAACCAAATAATATGTATGTTGTTTGTTTTTGGGGTTTTTTTTTTTTTTTGCTTTTTTTTTTTTTGCTATAAATACTTACTTTATTTTTCCCCCCTCTGAGACTTTTCCAATTTCTAGTGACAGCTAGTTAACTGAAGCCGACAACGACATTATAATGGAAATGGTGGCATGTCTAGAATAATAGCCTGTTAAATTTGATTATCAGAATTGTTGTCTTTTGGAAACTTGAGCGGCACACAGCTGAAATTCGATAAAAGAATTTTAAACAATAGTTAAAACCGAGTAGACCCAATTCTACGAGAAACTTCCTCTATCTAATTGAAGTATTTATTACATACTTTTAGTTTTATGATGATGTACTTTCAAGGGGAAATTGTAGATGGAAAAAAAAGTTATGTTTTTTTTTTCAGGTTATAAAACCAATTTAGAAGTAAACAATCAGTTTCGAAAAGAGAATAATGAAAGACTCTAAAAACAAACAAAAAAACATTATTTCGTAGCATCAGAAGGTCGTTTTACCAAACAGCAAGTTTTCTGATGGTGAATTAGATATCAACATGGACTGACGATCTGAAGTGCGAAGTTCGAATTCTGTTGGTCCTATAGCACCACGTTCGCTATAGATGTTGGAAACTATCATTTGGTTCTTCTTATGAGGGCTTGTTTTTTTTACACAGGAATCACCACTTATCAAGGCTCGGAGGCCATTCGAGGATACGGGTTAATGTGTATACATTAGTCATTATAATTATAGCATAGTAAAAATAAATAGTAGGAATTTTCTAAATTGGATTACTTAGGGAGACGATTCATCAAGACCTTGTTTACATCACATATTTAAAATAATAAGACCTTGTATACATCACATATTTAAAATAATTTTACCTACCCTCGGACGGGTAATTAAAATAAATTCATGAAACAATTTCACATACTATCGGCAGGTATTGTACAACATGTTAAATAATTTCTCTTTCCACCAAGGCTACCATAATTTTAAGAAAACTGAAACAATTTTTCGAAAGTAGAGCATTAGACTTTCCAAATTAGTACATACATACATCATCTTGGTTAAGTATTAGGCAACCATTGTTTCATCATAAATTTCAATATTACTGGGTTTTTTCCTTCGTCATTATCGGCACTAAAATTGTAAGAAAAATTATGACATTTTTTAACAATGTATCAGTAGGATCTTAAAATTAATGCATAAATACATTGACACAGTTAGTCATTAGACAACCCTTGCTTCATTATCAAATTCCACATTACTGTGTTTCATTTTAATTCCCCACTACCGACACCAAAATTTTTTTTGAAAAATACTTCATTTTCTGAAGATTACTCAGTAGGTTTTACAAACAAACGCACAAATTTGTTAAGTTTAGTGATTAGGCAACCCTTGCTTCACTACAAAATTCCACATTACTGTGTTCTATTTCTCCCGACTACCGATGCCATATTTTTAAGTGAAATGATATCATTTCTGGAACATAACTGAGCAGGTTTTCCAAGTAATATAGAAATGCATTGACACGGATTGTGATTAGGCAACTTTTACTTTACCACAAATTTCAATATTAATGTAGTTATCCCCTCCCACATACCAACAACATAATAGTAAGAGAAAGTATATCTTTTCCGGAATATGATTCCACAGATATTCTATATTTTTTAAATATGACATTGTGGGACATTGCTTTGTAACCTCAAAAACGGACATTACTCTCTCCAAAACAACCCCGAAAGAGAACTCAAGAAATTGTTTAAAATTAACATAATCATGCTTGTTTCTACCCCCCCCCCCACTACAACCATCACATAATTCCCGGATGATAACATTAAAAATTCAAAAAATATGCATCACCCCCTACAGAAACTGGCCTAGTAAACTTTCATAGAAAACCAACAATATATATGAATTTATCTAATTTTGAGATCGTAAACTGTTTCAGCCATATCCGGAATCGGCTTCACAAATAAAGTAATTTTGAGATTGAAAATTGTTTAAGCCATTTCCAGGACAAACTTATATATATACAGGGTGTCCACAAAGTCTGGCTACATTATGTAGCCAGACTTTGTGGAAGCATCCTGTAGATTATGTAGACAGACTTTGTGGGCACCTGTATATATGTACACACACACACACACACACACACAACACACACGCGCGTGCGCGTATATATATATATATATATATATATATATATATATATATATATATATATATATATATATATATAGGTGCCCACAAAGTCTGTCTACATAATCTACAGGATGCTTCCACAAAGTCTGGCGACATAATGTAGTCAGACTTTGTGGACACCCTGTATATATTCACTTGTAATCTCTTTTTCAAAGATAGAATCACCTGATCGTCGAAGACAAGATTCCAGCAAGCAAGCCCGAACGGTCCACAGAGTTTTATAATTCTATACATATTGATTTCTACATATCAGGTTTCTGGTGTAAACAAACACTATTGGATATTCCATACTGAAACTTAGTGGACATGTTAGTCATAGATTGAAGCGTATTTATACCAGATATGGTTTGATAGCAGAAAAGAATTTTGAAATTTATTAATGATTCCATTTTAGATGAGTTACGTTGTATTTGGAATTATCTTTTCGAAAGTGCTTCTTCTCTTTAGACGTGTCACACTCGAACTTGATGTACTTCACAGCGTCAAAGGGAAGACCATTCAGTTTAAACTTTATCTTGGTGAAGCAGAAACCTCGCGGCTGAATATAGTGAGTAGGATCGGCTGTGGGCTCACCATTGCACTGTAGACACCTCAGTAGCATGCAGTGGAGACCAGAATTGACAGTGTTATTCTTAGGAATGAAAATTCACAGGAGAAAAAAAAATGGTGGATACTTCCCATTGAATGTCGTCCCGACCTCTCATCATTGTCCAGCCTATCTAATTTAACCTAATTAATCAATGAGTCATCCAAAGTTACTTTATATGCCACAACATTAACGCTAATGAATAGGCAGCCATTTTCCTGCGGGAGGGTTGCAAATAGCATCAAAGATTGAGGCGAATGGGTGGCGGGCTAATCTAATTTTATTTCCCACCTAAATGAATGAAACTGAAAGGTTTCAAGTTTGTTCCTTTCTTTAATTTCGCGAATTTGGCGCTAACCTTGAAGGAATGTTTAAAAAAAAAAAAATTAAAGTAATAAATAGAAACGTTTTGTGCTTTTAAACTTTAATTTTTTAAGTAAGAATTTTTTTTTTTTTTTTTTTTTTTTTTTACTCAGGAGTATGTCCATTAAAATATCATTTTACTAAACAAAAAAAAAAAAAAAAAAAAAAAAAAAAAAAAAAAAAGTGACCCGTTGGGTCATCTGTTGAGCTTGGGCTATATTGTTTGAATCAAGGAAAGGTGAGTTTGTGAAGCCAGTTAAATTTTTTAGAAATAAAAATAATCTCTTTTTCGTGCTTATTATATCCCCCACCTCTTCTCAATCTTTTTCTCTGTTCCCATTTCTACCTACGTATTTGCCGCTGTTGTCTGTCTCCCTTTTGTTAATAATCGAATATTTAGGTCTTTTTATCATTTCCACATCTTTATTACCTTCTTCTGCTAATAAGCAATAAGTGAGTGGATGGCGAAAGGCAGAGTGATAGATTTCGTATGGAATAAGAGCAAGGATTAAACAGGGTACAATGAGAGAGGCCGAGAATGATAGATAGAAACTTATTAAGGGGTTGGTCACATGCTGAGTTAATTGCAAATTGCACCAAATTAGAACAATAAAAATGAGTACCTATTTCAAACATAACTCAATCCCAAAACTAAAGGATATTTAAGCATGCATTCTGTATAATAAACATTTATAGGAATAAAATATCAAGGAAAGAATCGTTGATTAACTCAAGCTTAGTATAATAATAGATTTATATGTATTAGGCTGTTCAAAAATACCAACTGATTTCAGAAACTTATTCTTAAACTCATTTATTGTTTTTATTGAAATATCGACATCAAGTGCCTTAGACATTGCTTTGGCACTGACATATTTCAACAATTGCTTTCAAACGTTCATTGTGAAGAGTGTATTGCTGCCCTCTGCCTTCTTCAT
This sequence comes from Euprymna scolopes, assembly GCF_053919585.1. Taxonomy (NCBI): domain Eukaryota; kingdom Metazoa; phylum Mollusca; class Cephalopoda; order Sepiida; family Sepiolidae; genus Euprymna; species Euprymna scolopes. The sequence goes on along the minus strand of NC_136484.1, from coordinate 41,224,197 downwards.
CTTCAAACATCATATTATCTGGACCATCTTTGTACTGCTCAATCACTTGTCAACCATACTCCCAATGCTCCGTCGGTAGTACAAGGTGGAATGATAAAATTGTCGCCATAGAAAAGACGACGTGATTCCAATTCCATTTGATGAAAAACGTTTTTTTTTTTTTTTTTGTTGCAGACCATCTACTAGTTGGCCAGTTGTGTACAAATCCCAAGAGATATGAGCCTTCTATCATTTCTGACAGTGACACAATATTCCACGAGTGAGATTGGAGATGCGTCGCTGTACAACTCATGCTCTCTACCGATCCAAGTTATGACAACATGACCATTGCTAGCACCCTCAAAATGCAAATCCGGATGATTCAACGCTTGAGGACACATCTCAATGCATCGGATGACCCTTTCTGGCCATAGTTATGGTCTTTGGTGTAGTTTCAAGTGAGAGCCACATCATGCCACCTCACATCTTCGAAGTTGGCTTCAAAACCAATATCATAGTGTACCTGGATGTGCTGAAGAATATGGTGATGCGCTGGTGCAATCAGGTGGTTGCTGGCAGACCCTGGGTTTGGAGCAGGACTCAGCGCCAGCTCACAAATCCAAAGAGACTCAGGCTTGGCTTCAGAAGGAGTGCTACGACTTTGTACCTTACTCTTCCCCCGACCTATAACATCACTAACATGACCTCCCACAACAACAAAGCTAGCCCGATCGTTGCTATCCACCGAGTATTCGCCGAGCTCTCACTGGTGCTGGTGCAAAAGGCATGCTCCCAGTTCTTGACCTGTATCGAGGCGGTGATTGAGGCTGAAGGCTGCTACATTGAATAGATATCAGCTCTACTGCATAATCAAGTTACCTGAATTGATTTTTTCAATAAAAGCTTTAAAATCAATCTGTAGAGTTGTTTTCTTTAGGGCGACAGTTTTATCGTTCAACCCTGTAATGGTTATCTAATAAGTATTACCACCGAACTTGAATTCACGTAAGAAAGGCTACTCATTTATTGCTTGTTATTAAAAATTTACATTTTACTAGCAAGGAGACCAGACATTGTCCGGGATTGAATGAGTATCAACAAAATATTCCATACTCCCATATTTTTATTGTCATCGAAATCAGTGAAATAGACCATTTTTTAACCAAATCGGTTGATTGCCTGATCTAGTTAGGACCTTCCCCTACAGTGTACCGGGAGGATGCTTCACATGCTTCCACGCAGTGACGGTCTACAATACATTGTAGTCTACATTGCATTGTAGAGAACCTACTATTGATTTTATGAAATTATCTATAAATAATGCCATCATTTAAAATTTTAAATGCAAAAGTCAAGTATCATAATTCAATGGTGCTCTAAACAGAAACATTTATTTTGAACGCGCCCCTGTCTTATCAAAGAACCAACTGTTGATTTTATCAAATTTATTTTTACGTAATTACTTTTTTAATTATTTTAAGTTAAATGTACGAAAGTCAAGTATCATGGTTCAATTGTGCTCCAAAAAGAACATTCATTCCGTACTGACGCCTGTTTTATAAAAGAATCTACAGTTGATTTTATAGGCTGGGCCTTTCTGTTTGTGCGGTGATAAAACTTCTAAAATGCACTTGTGATGTTAGGTTGTTTAAAAGTGTTAACTTTGGTCAAAATCGGACATCCTTCGTTAATTGGATTTTTTAGACTATTGATTTTTTTATACTTATCCGATGCAAATTCTGATACAAAATCTAAAAATACTGCCAGATGCATCAAGTACCTTCATGTGAGATTTCAACAAAATCGGCCAAGACGTTTCTGAGTTCATAGGGAATGAACTCACGCACACGCGCACAAAGTTCCTTTTATATAATAGCAGAAATCTAAATAGAGATTTGGTCCGTCAATCACAATTTTTTGTTTAAATTTAATAGATACAAAATTTATCTAATTTCGAGATATCTGAGCTTTGGATTCATTTAAAAATGGAAAATATTGCATTAATAGTAGACAATAGATTTCATAGATACAAAGGATGCCATTATCAGAAATCAAAAACGGAAACCTCGAGATGTTCAATCCGCACTATTTGGACTGTCTTATATTAAAACGATCTCCATCAACATAATTTAAAATCATAGTTCTGTAGGACTGACCTGAGTCATCTCTAAAAGCCAAGAAGTAGGACGAAAATAATACCATTCCCCAAGAAATAATAGTTTCTTAGCCCCTCTCTTTCTCTTTCTCATAAACCGAACATAAACCAGAAACTGCTATCCAGAGTCCCTCATCATGTCTCTATCTCTCTCTTTTTCTCCTTAACCAATCCCTAGCCAGCATGACAGGCGAGTAGGCAGTACACTCTTAGCCCCGAAACCAACGAGACGTTTGTTGCCGGTGAACATTATTAACAAGAGGTGTACTCATTCCAAAATGTAACAAAGGCTTTCTTTTCTTTTAAAGGTTAACATTTGTGTTACTTTTATTATTCCAACAACAACGAATGAAGACAAGTGCCAGCAAGTGTTACAGTTCTCTCTCAGATGCTGTCATACATACATGTGTGTACTACCTTTTTCCAAGGACTGAGAACAATTCGTTAGTTGCAATCAAAGCCATTAATTAATTTCCTAATTAATGTGATAGTGTGCAATTAATTAAGCAAATTTGGATCTTTTAGAAGATGGATGATCTATTTAATCCACTTCAATTTGATTGAATCAAGAGGGGTAAGGCAAACAGATAATTCTAAATGAATAATTAATTCCAAGATCGAGTACATTTCTCGCATTAACGGAAAAGGTTCCAGATTTATTTAACTTCACGCCGTAGATGTACAATGTTTTTATATATTGCTTACGTATATCAGTCGCAAGGTTAACTAATTTGCATATTGGTTTTGAAAAATGACAGCCTATTAATTAACCATTAATTGTTATTGATTTTAATTCATTTCTTGTTTTGATTTTAAAATAAGTCATTCTGTTTAACAATATTGTTTTATCGACGAATATTTAGCATTTGTGTTCAACAATATTGTTTTATCGACGAATATTTAGCATTTGTGTTCAACAATATTGTTTTATCGACGAATATTTAGCATTTGTGTTCAACTACTTTTTAATGGGACTGACTTGGTTTTCAATAAGTTGCAATGTATAACTAAATTTCAAGTGAAAGGGTAAATTGACTCTTTTTTATTTTATTTTCTTTACGGTCACAATGAAAAGATTAGTAAACTTGTATCGAAATTATGACAAAATTAATATTTTTCTGTCTATCTAAATAAATGAGAAATGTTTTATTTCGTTTTTACAATAAAATTATGAATGACATGTTTATTATTTAAAATTAATGTTTCTTTCCACAGAAGAAACGTTACGAGCCTTTCTCTACTCTCTCATTATTTTCATGGCGAGCGCTTGACTGAACTCCAATCTATGGTTCTTCCTTGCCGGACTTTTACAAAAAAACACTCGACAAATGACAACGATTTCCTCCAATCTCTATCTGTGCATAAATCTAAACGTAGATTCCATGAACAAAGTTTCTTTCCCAGAACTGGCCGCCTATGGAACACTGTTCTGTTGGTCTACTTCCCAGTTTAATAAAACATGGTAGCCTTCAAATCCAATGCGAATAGGTTCTTGTTGGGTCGGTCCCATAAATAATCAAATTCTACCCAACTTAAACCATTAACAATTACTACACTAGCATCTCACAATCATTAACCGTTATCCTCGAGTCTTAATAAATGGTGACTCCGATGTAAAAAAAAAAATTTATGTTTCAAATATTTCAAGTAATGAATTTTGCCAAATGATAGCGAGCCGGCAAATCCAATTATTGTTTTAGTTAATCAAAGTATGTCAGACCATATTAACAACAAATATTTCTAGTTAAGTCACTTCCTCGAAACTGGTGAGAGGTGGCAACCACGACTCTGTCACACGTATATCTGGTGTTATATCTACTTAAGTTCTATTACTTTCTATTGTCACGAACACCATGCAGAGTTGATTCTGTAACATATTCATGATCTTTATCCATAATATATCCTGTTTACATAAGGACAGATCTACCTAAAAATAATATATATGAATTGATATTTATAGTAGTCATTATTATCATAAAGTTTCACTTTATCGTCGGACAGTGACTGAGGCTGTGTAATAAATTGCGAACAGACGGGCTTACCTGACAAACGCTCGAGGTGTGCACTCTGCAAAGCGGGCACGTCCAAAGAAAAATGGCAAGATGGCGGCGGCCGGTTAATATTGCCAAGTAATCACGCAAAATCTCGTGTTCTCTCGCACACACGAGAGTTCAGCTTAGCATAAAAACGGGTCACTGTGAGCAAGAGGGGAGAAGGAAAAACGTAGTCAAGACAAAGACGACGCTTCTGACGACTGAGAAGAAAAAAGAAGAAAAAGAGCAAGAAGTAGAAGAGGAAGAAGAGAACGATACATGAGAAGACGAGGTGTGTGCGGTTTTGAGTAAATCGAAACAGACAGAAAAAAAACTCTGATTACAGAGGCATCCCACGGGTCAACATCAGAGCATTGTCTCGCTTAGAGGACAGTTTGCGAGGATGTGCTATAGACACCGAGCGTCCTGTGCATAGCCCCACATGTGAAGGTTATCCTGTGTTTTGGCAATCACTGCTCAGGCCCAGTTGAGTGTTACCCACCATTTTCAGGAGAGCTAAGAACCTGCCGGAAGAGTCTCATTGCATTGTTGCTGTCTCTGACTAACTCATTCTACCAACGCAGGCGGAAAGACGCTGGTGTTGTTCGTTCAAGGCCTGTGATAGTGGCAAGAGCTTTGCCATTTATGGTAGTAATATACCCCAAATATTCAACACACAGATTGAACGGACGTATTTTATTTTATGCATGGCTAAGCATCTCTATAAGATAATCTACCCATCAGTTGGTCTGTCACACTTATGTTTGGCATAGCATTTTCGTCTGCTTAACAGGCACATTGAATAGACGCATCTTAGGAATATACGCTTCTGTTTTGTTATTATTCCAATGGTTGCTGAGCAGGGAACTGAATCATTGATGGATAAAAATAATGAATAACTGAACATCAACTGATTATTGCCTTCTACGGAATAATTAGTGCCTATTTATCTTTCAACATGAAAGAAAGCGCAGGGAAAATGGGAAAGTTTGCGTTTTTTTTTTGTTTTTTTTTTCAAATTGATTGGAATATTGTGAACAAAATTGTGAAGAAAAAACATAAAAAAGATTGAAAGACTGAAAAATTAAAACAAAATTCTTAAAATTAAAAATATGATTTTTTTTTTAATTGATTAAAAATGAAAACGTAATGTAAAGTGAAGAACCAAAGAGATTGAGTTACAAGAAGATTAAGTGACTGAGGAAATTTAAGATAACGAATTGAAGATATATAGCATAATCACATTGACACATCGGTTCTCGTTAGATTATGGTGCCGTGGTTCCTGACTTTGGTAGAGGCCATTTTGGAGCATGTTTGAGTAGGACTAAAGACTACACTCACATTTTTTTTATTGCATTTTAACCCCAAATAAGCGCAGAGTGCCACTTTGATGTAGGGGGCTACTATCGGGGACAGTTGTTGTAGAGATACTATGTAGGGAGTTGAGCAGCAAGATGTCTGTTCACATTACACTTGAATTTTTGCTTGTTGGTATAGTTGGGAAAGCAGGAACACAGAAGGGAGCTGCAAAGTCTAGCAGTCATAGTGAAAAAACTATTAGAGCAGAAGACTTTCTGGAATCTGGGGATCTCTACTGTGTAGGGGTGGGATTTTGCTGTTTGTCGGATTTGTCAGGAGTATTTATTCTGGGGGACTACAAGAGCTTGTAGTTCGTCGGAGCATCTACCATTAAAATATTTGCAAAACAGGCAGAGGGATGCAACATTTTGTCGCTGGGACAGAGGCTGAAACCTAGCTGACAGTTCGGGATTTATTATGTTAATGGCTCTTTTGAATTCTGTGCAGGAGTGAGAGACTAGTAGCAGATGCGTCAGCTCAAATGTGACAACAATACTCTATACATAACCTTGTAGAGGTACAGGTTACTTTCAGGCATAAGTAATTTTCTAGTATGGTAGAGCGAACCCACCTTCCTCGCAGCAGCTGCGACAATGCCCTTGATGTATCTGCTCCAACTCATGTTTCCTGTGAATGTTAAGCTGAGAAGTTTGAACGAAGTACTTTCAGGTAATGCATCATTAGCCATAGCTATTAATGGTTGAGGTTTCTTGTAATTATTGAAGGAAACAAACTTAGTCTTGGCAGCATTAAATGTAACCATCCATTTAATATAAATTGGGGGGGGGAGGGTGAAAACTTACGTTTTAGCGAAGGGAGAAAATGAAGAATATACAGGGTGAGTCCCGGGAAACGGGTGTTTTCAAGGAAATCAAAACTCTATGAATATTTCAACAAAAAAGTTTATGATGTACATAAAAATATTTACTGAACTATGCCATTATGAAATATTTAGAAGCGAAAAATTATGTCTGAAAAAATGATGGCCATTTTCATGAGCAAAAATTTGAAGCCACTCTCTGAAGTTAGCCTCCACTTTCAATAAAGTTTCTTCGCCTATACTTTGGATATTTTCACGTATTGCAGTCTTCAATTCTCCAAGCGTACAAAGTTTCCCAGCAAAAAATCCCCACAAATAAAAATCGCACATGGAAAGATCGGGCGAGCAGGGAGGCCACGGGAGATCTCCAAAGAGTGAAATGACATGATTAGAGAATGCAGCTTGAACAGTAGTCATGGACGCTCTCCCTGTATGAGCAGAGGCGCCATCTTGTTGAAACACATTGATGCCCTATTGATTCCTTGTCTGCAAAGCTCAGGACGGAAGCTATTTTCAAACCTTTCCCCTATCCTTTACTCAAGGAGAGCAAGGAGCGTTCTAAAACATCCGTTTCCTGTGACTCACCCTATATATATATATATATATATATATATATATATATATATATATATATATATATATAGGTAGAACATGGGTGATGTCATTAAATCTAGTATTGAGTTGATTGCAAGAAAACAATCTGTGTCAGCATTACAAAAATGTGTTTTATCTTAAAATATTATTACATAATAACGAGAAGTCATTCCGAGTTAATACTTATTTTACTTTAATTATTTAAACAAGAGAAATACTCGATTTAAATCTGTAAACATTGCTTATAAACTAACATGACTGATATGTGATACCGTGGAACTGTCTTCAGTTTTCCTGCTTTTTAGCTGATTACAAATCTTCAAGTTCAATGTAAACAAGTTCTTGATGAGTCGTTCCACTTAACAAATTTACCGAATTTCCATTACTAACGATTACTACATTGTCCAATTGACTACTTTTATTCTTTAACCCTTATCCTCGAGTGGCTTCTGGACCTTGGTGATAAGTGGTGATGCCTACGTAAAAAATAAAATAAAAATAATAAGCTTCTACAAGACGGCCATGTTTAGTGTTTAAGTACTGTTCACAGATTCTCGTGTTTAATTGATTAAAATAAATATTAACTCGAAATGACTCTTCGTGTAATAATATTTAACATAAAAAAAAAAACATTTTTAATGTCTACACAGATTGATTTCTCGTAATCAATACTAGATTTAGTGCCTTTACCAGAACATACAAGCATAATAAAATGAAAATTAAATGAAACGGTGGAACAATAAGCAACGACTAAAAGATCAAAGATGGTCACATTCAATGCTGCCAAGACTAAACTGGTTTCCTTCACTAATTACAAGAAACCTTCTCTGCCACCAATAGCAATGGCCAGTGACTCCCTGTCTGAGAGTACATCTTTCAAACTGCTTGGCCTAACGTTCACAGGAAACATGAGTTGGAACAATTATATTGAAAACATTGCCAGGGCCGCTGCGAAAAAGGTAGGCTCTCTCTACCGTGCTAGAAAACTACTGACACCTGAAAGTATCCTGTACCTCTATAAGGCCACCATTCGCCCATGTATGGAGTATTGTTGTCACATTTAGGCTGGTGCATCTGCTACTAGTCTCTCGCTCCTAGACAAGGTTAAAAAAGAGTCGCCAATCTGATAGGCCCTGAACTGGCATCTAAGCTTCAGCCTCTGTCCCATCGACGAAACGTTGCATCCCTCTGCCTGTTCTACAAGTATTTTAATGATGAATGCTCTGGCAAACTGCAGACACTTGTGCCCCCACGACGTAGACACCCTCGACAAACCCGACAGGCAGCTAAATCCCACCCCCACACAGTAGAGATCCCTAGATGTAAAAGATCTTTCTACTCCAGTAGTTTCTTCCCCAGAACTGCTAGACTCTGGAATTCCATTCCAGGTTCCTGCTTCCCTAACTGTACTGACATGCAGAAGTTCAATTGCAACGTGAACCAACATCTTGCTGCCCAAATCCCAACATAGTGCCCCAGTAGTTGCTGCCTCTGATAGTAGCCCCCTACACCAAAGTGGCAATGCGCCTTGTTTGGGGTGAAAATGTAATTAAAAAATAAATAAATAAAAATAAACAGAATTTTAGGAATGAAAAATGAGAAATACAAAAGTTTATATGAAAACATGCTTATATAAGAAATAAGAATATAAAAGTAATTTAATGTTAGTAAATGTTCATAGTAAAAATGTTCCTTGTATGAATATGTATGTGTTTGAGTATTTGGCAGCGTGGTATTCTGTATGTGTGTGATTTACCTTTAGTCTTGTAATGTGTGTTTATGTGTGCGTAAGTGATGAAAGGCTGGAGGCATAAGTTATTAAGTTCTTCCACCTTGCCATTCCTGCCAAAGGCCGACGTGGAATGTTCAGTAGACCTTCTTGTGTTCCTTTTCGTTAGGCTGGTGGAGTCTGAATAGTTTAATTTATTTGTCTCTTTGCTTTAGATGAGTTTCCAATTTTGCACTGGCTTATTACATTCACATGTACGTGTTACTTTTAGAATGTTGACATATTTCCATTGGTTGGAATTAGTTGGAAGTTTACACGTCCATGACAACTTACTACCTTTTGGGAGAGGAGAAAGAGAGAGTGTAAGTAATGAAAGTCTTTGTGCATTTTAGCGTCTGTAGAGTTCACTTCATGATTCAATCAGCACAAGATCATCAGATTTGGGCGATGTGGTGCTTAGCCAATACAGGATATATGACTATTTGGAAAAGATAGGCAGCTTACCATGACCGGGGTTATATATGCGGCTAGATACTGCTTGTGAATTTGATATTCCCTATAAACTTCCTTCTTCCAAAGAAGCTGGCATAGCCCGACCAAGATTAGATGCCAAATCAAGTATTAAATGTTCGTTCTTTAAGTGGAAGAAGGAATAACGAGGGAAAAGAGAAAAAAGTAATACAACTAGTAGTACTACACAAATTAAAAAAAAAGAAAAATAATAAAAGGAGAAAGTGAAGTAAATGTCAAAGTAAAAAATAAGGAAGGAAAAGAAAACGTAAAAGCAGAAATAAAATAAGAAGCAAAGAATGGGAAAAAGAAAAAGAAAAAAGAAAAGAAAAAAAAAAAATAATAATAATAATAAAAAGAAGAAGAACAACAACGACGACGACGACAACAACAACAACAGCAACAACGACGACGACAACAACAACAACGACGACAACAGAAATGACAACAGAAACAACAACAACAGAAACAACAACAACAACAACAACAACAACAGAAACAACAACAACAGAAACAACGAGAAGGAGAAGGAGAAGACGAGAAAAAAGTAGAAAAGATAAGAAGGAGGCAAAGAAAAAGAGCAAGAAGAAAAATGATTAAACGAAAAGAAAGAAGGGGAAAATGACGACAAAGAAGAAGAAAGAAAGAACAGAAAAAAGAAAGAAAGAAAAGCAGAAAAAAGAAAAGAACAAATAAAGATGTTAAGATAATACGAAAAAGATAAAATGAAGATGAAATAAACTGAATAAAATAAATTTGAATTTAGGTGAAGATTCCGCTTTTCAAATTTCATGTTCTTATGTCTAATATCCTAAAATGAAAAGACACAGACACAGATAGAAAGATAACGATCTCTGAAATATACAATTAGCTACGAAATTGTTCGTGCACGCATCAATATTCAATATTTTTTATTCATTTCTTAGAATTTATTGCTCGATGCCAAGATTTAATGTTATGCAATACATACAAAGGAATATAAAAGCCTATTTTTTTCTACGATTATTTGGTCATAGAAACTTTATAAGAAAAATCAAAAGTCGAAAAAACATTAAGCTATCGATTTATGTAATTATAAGGAATTCACGTTTTTATTTTATGCGTGAAGAATTTTATAATATTCATACAGTAGAATATTCTAGAATGTTTGTAGACATGTCACTGTACAATGGACAAAATAACAGAATTCAGTGTCGATTTTAAAGCAGAGAACGTTGATTTTCGCAAATCACAAAATAGTTATGATACTAATTCTAAGCTACCTCTAATCGTATGGTAGAATCTGTTATAAGAAAGGAAGAGGAAGAGAACGATCACACTTTCGCTGGAAGGGTACTGAGAACACTGCATGCTGGGCGGGGAGGGGGTCTTATTGCCACTAATATTCCCCAAAACATCAATAGTGGTTGCCAGCGAAAGCAAAATTTGCAATTTTATCAAAAGAGTTTTTTTTTTTTTTTTTTTTTTTACACGGGGGGGGGGGGTCACCACTTATCAAGGCCTGAAGGCCACTCAGGGATAAGGGTTATTGCGTGTACAGTAATCAATGAGATAGTATTGTAGTAACCATTAGTATTGGGGGTTTTGATAGAGTGTCTTACTTAAGGGGGCGGTTTGTCAGGAGTTTGTTTATGTTGGACTTGGAGACGTTCAAGTTGTAGTCAGGTGGGAAACAGGCAAGCGGCAGAGAGTTCCACTGGCGTGCAGTTCTAAGAAAGAAGCTTTGCTCATGGAATCTACGTTTGGATTTAGGCACAGATAAAGAGTAGGGAAAATTATTCACAGTAGTTTCAGCCAGACGGGTGTTTCTCGTGAAAGATTGGCGACGGGGGGACGAGGGATTGGAGCTCAGATGAGCAACTGCCATGGAAATACCGATAAAACAAAGACAGGCTCGCAACGTCTCTTCTGTGGGAGAGAGGTTGCAGGGAAGAGAAAAGGGCATCCCCCACTAAGCCACGGAGTCTATTTTGTACTTTGTCAAGGCAGGATAGGCTGTTTTTAGCAGCTCTTGCCCAGATGTGGTAGCAGTACTCCATCCTTGGACGTACTTGGCTTTTATACAGATAGAGAATTGCATCAGTAGTGAGATATCTTCTGGAGCGGTAGAAGGATCCCACCATTTTCCCAGCGTCCCTGGCAACAGATTTGATGTACATGTTCCATTTCAGATCGGGAGTAAAGGTTAAACCCAGAAGCTTATCAAAACATGGAGCCTCCCCAAGACGAGAGCCATCCATTTCAATTGATGCCAGATGCGGAACAGAGCGTTGATGATGTAAAGATAGAAGCTTGGTTTTGGATGCATTAAAAATGACCAGCCACCTCTTCCCCCATTGTACCACGCGCTCAAGATAAGAGGAGAGAGAATTAGAGAGAACTTTGTCATTTACGGCCTTTGATGTGTTGCCATATATGGTCGTGTCATCAACATAGATGTCAACGAATGATTTAAGTATGTGTTTTGGGAGATCATTGATGTAGATCAGGAAGAGAGTTGGGCCCAGGATGGACCTCTGGGGGACTCCAGCATTAATACTGTGGGCCTCTGATTTCTGCCCATCAACCACTACTCTTATGAACCTATCAGAGAGAAATGATTTAATGATTGAGAAAACATTTCCAGTAATACCGTAGCTGGAAATCTTTTGAAGTAGGCCCTTATGCCATACCTTATCGAAGGCCTTCAATATCTCAAGAGCAATTGCCCTGGAAAGGGCACCTTTGTCAAGAGATTCACTAATCCTATGTGATATAACCGTTAGTACATCTGCTGTAGATCTTGCAGAGCGGAAACCATATTGCATGTCACTAAGAAGGTTGCTTCTGTTGAGGTGGTTGACTACTTCTTTATTTAATATGGATTCCAACAACTTACTCATGACACACAGGAGACTTATTGGTCTGTACTGAGAGGGAGATGACTTTTCACCTGAATTCTTAAATACAGGGCATACTGATGAGGTTTTCCAGGGTGTTGGAAAGCACTTCTCCTTAAGGCAACGCTTAAACAGTTTTGTAAGTATGGGGGCAAGTTTTGGTTGGAGCTTTTTCAGCACTATAACTGGAATGCCGTCAGGGCCAGTTGCTTTACTGGAATCAAGATTCTTGATTAGCTTCGCGACCTCATGCACAGATATTCGATTGTTGCATAGCGTGTTGTCTGTTATAGGAGGAAATACAGGGAGTTGATGGTCATTGTCTCATAGGGTAGAATTAGCTGCAAAGTTCTTGGCAAATAGTCTGGCCTTGTCTGATGCTGACGAGATGACCTCAGATCCATTGATGATAGTTGGGATAGAACACACGCTTCTGTTCAAGATCCTGTTTGCTATTTGCCAGAACTGGTGGGAACCAAGCCACCGCTCAGCTACTTTGCATTTAACAGACTGAGCGTATAGCTCTCTTGCATGTGTTATTACTCTTTTACAGTGGTTGCTGGCAGTCCTGAAAGCAGCTTTAGTCTCAGTACATCTATTACGTTGGTAGCTATGGAAAAAGTGATTTCTGTGTGCGATGGCAGCAGCACATTCTGGGGAGGACCATGGCTGGCTGTTAGGTTTTTGTTGGAATTTTTTGGATGGTATGAATCGGTCTATGCCTACAATTAACCATTCCATCAGGTCTGATACTATAGAGGATACATCCTTTTTAAACATGGAATGCAGAAGAAGGTCAGATATGAATGTACGGAAACGATCCCAGTCAGCCATAGAGTATTGATATACAGTACGGTGGAGAGGTACGTCTGAAGACTTATTACATTTCATTTTTATCTTAACTGATACAACGGAGTGGTCAGAGGATCCCAGAGGAGATAGAATGGGACATGAACACAGCTCAGGGGAAGTTGTGAGGAAAAGGTCTAGAAGGCTTGCATATTGACCGGGTGTATCGAGCACATGGGTGGGTTCGTGAACAATCTGAGTGAGGTCATAGGCAATGGCAAAATCATGATAAAACCTCCCCTCGTCATCGGTTTTATTTGAGTGGGTCAGCCATTCCACATTATGGACATTGAAGTCATCGCAAATGTGAATGTTAGCCGAAGGATGAGCAGACAGGATGTGGTCAATTTTCTCAGATATGCTCTTAAAGATAGTAACCCAACTTTTGTGGGGGCGATAGAGGGCAAATATAAATGCAGTGGTGTAAGCTAGTGCAACCTGGAAGCATATATAAGGTAATTAGGGTGGAAAGCCATCTTTGATGTAGGCACATATTCCATGCCCATGGCGATCTTGGGGATCAGATTTAGATGTTAAGTTGGAGTATCCTTTAATTATGAATTCGTCTAGAGAAGTGGTTGGCCCTATGCTAGTTTCACCTAGAAAGAATGTGTCTGGTTTCGTCTCCTGTAATTGTGTTTCAACCTTTGGAAGGTTGGAACGTAGACACCTGATGTTGGAGAAGGAGACCTGGTAGTAGGGGTCTACGTTGGAGGATGGGGTTCTAGGTTTATTTGTGTTTCTTTTTTGGTGATTTGTCATGATTGTTGAGGTTTTGGGGTTTGTGGAGCAGATCGGTGGACTTAGTTGGAGCAGGACAGAGAGGAAAAATAAGAGAGAAAAAGACAAGAAATTTTTTTTTTTTTTTTTTGTGGCACATAAGATTAAGCCGTAACAATTACCCGCTAGTATGTCATCGAGAGGCCCTACCAGAAACTACTGTATGGTCCAGAATCCATTCACCAATGGCAATACAGCAGCCCCGGTACTTGGCACCTGCTGATAGGACAGCCTTCTTAGTGGTTAATCCAAGGTTCAGGTCCCTGACTATCAGGCGGGTAACGTCAGCCCAGATGAAAAAAAAATAGTCTCCCATGAAATTGAACATTTCCCAAATTATGTTTGCATATTATCTGAACTCAAAAACACGCGTCTTTTTTTTCTTCTAAAGTATGCATTACTTCTAGCTAAAGTTAATACATAACCCTAAAGGTATTACTTCTTAACCAGCTTTTTAAACGAGTTAAAAATAACCAGACTTTTTCAATTTGATAAAAGTTCCATTAAAGCATATTTATTATGGGGTGGTCGAACATTCTGGCATTAGATAGATAATTCAATGTTGAATTTAAAAGAAAGAAATAAAAATACAAAACTCACCAAGATTCCCCACCCCCGACCACCGCCACCCAACATACCCTTTAAATATCGGCATAAAAGCAGACTGACTGGCTGGCATTCCTCCTCTTTACGCTATGAACTCCAAACTAAGTCGAACGCAAAGGTCCCAAAAGCAAAGAAACTTTTCTGTTCATAACTTTTTTAGTCTACTAATCTAAAAACACTAGCATGTTTACTTTTTTATGTTTCCTTTTTCTCTTTTTCCTTATCACAGGTTTGACTTTAATCCTGAATATTTGTCTTGTTTTCTTATCTTTCTCCTAAATCTTTTTTTATCAAAAATACTATTATTAACCAATATTTTATATTTAAAACGAGAGAAAAAAAGTCTCCCATGAAATTGAACATTTCCCAAATTATATTTGCATATTATCTGAACTCAAAAACACGCGGTAAATTTACAGGGAGGAGACCTTTTGTCCACTGATGTTGCCGGGATAAGGGAAACTTGTGCCCCACTATCCACCAAAAACGAGATGCCTGTATTTTTATCTACAACATAAAGTAGGCGGCCAGAGCAGGATGCACCGACAGTTGATGCCACTCTCGTCTGTCGGTTTAGGCTTTTCCCTGCCCCTTATAGTTGCAAGGTGGAATACAAGAGTTGGCATTTTCGCCAAATCTCTTGTGCTTCCAACAAATAGCTTCTTGCTTGCGTTCCCGGGACTGGCTGCGACCTCTTCTGCTGCCATGTCCCTGCTTCTGTTTTAATGATAGTCTGGCGATGTCTTCCGCCATTCTGTCCATACGGGCTTCCAACCGTTTTTGGCCCTCCATTAATTTTTCCAGAAGCTCGTCTCTTCCAGAGGTCTTCACGCTGGATACTGCAGACGATTGTGTGGATAATATGTCTGCAATGTGATCTGCTATGACGGCGAGTTGTTCCACCGGCGTGGATTCGTCCTGAGCAGCGGTAGCCACCTTATACTCCGTCGGGATCCGTTGGAGGAAAATATGCTTAACGATGCTTTTATCCATCGCACCTTCAGCTAATTTTTGTAACCGTTTTAGAAATTGGGACGGCTTGCTATCTCCCAGGGTCTCTTGTTCCAACAACTGCGAAATACGCTTATGTGTGGAAACAGTCACAGCAGGTAGCAGTATCAGAATTTTTGTAGGAATTTTTGACACCCCTAACACGAAACTGCGAATACAATATAAAAATCTCGTAATTTCTCTGTTAAAAGTGGGTTATTTATTTTCTTTATGGATTATACTTCCAAAATAAACTATTACAGTTGTTTTAAAAGTAATAAAAATATTTTTATTTTTTTTTTAAAACAGTAATGAATTTTCCGAACTCAATATTTTTCAATTTTTAAACTCAATATTTTTAAATTTTTAAATTTTAAAAATCTATCAAAATTTTTCTATTGATTCTATTTTTACGATATTTTCAGGGTCAATGTGAAATTTTATGTTCTTTCCAATAAACCGAATATAATATTTTAGACAAACGTTTTTTTTAAATTCACGCCCCCTCATTTTCACGCCCCCCCCATTTTCACGCCCCCCCCATTTTGAAATGTCTATTAAAAAGTAAATAATTAATTTATGTTTAATAGGTTTATATATCACAAATTGAAGAGAAAAGGTCAATAAATAATATATTCAAATTTAAAACAAAAAAAAAAATCAGTTTTTTAGAAATTTACCTGTAAAGTCCGAAGTTTAAAACCTTATTTTATAAGAACACATTTTTTCTTTTTGTCTTTTTTTTTTTTTTTAATGAAACCTTGGTCCTTGCTCCTTTAATTGAAAAAAAAATTAGGGCTTGAATTACATTTTTCGAGGAGTTATAAGCTTAGAAAGATAGGGGGTCGAATAATTTACGCCTCTCATTTTGAAATGTCTATTAAAAAGTAAATAATTAATTTATGTTTAATAGGTTTATATATCACAAATTGAAGAGAAAAGGTCAATAAATAATATATTCAAATTTAAAACAAAAAAAAATCAGTTTTTTAGAAATTTACCTGTAAAGTCCGAAGTTTAAAACCTTTTTAAAAAAAAAAAACACATTGTTTTGTTTTGTTTTTTTTTTAAATAAAACCTTGGTCCTTACTCCTTTAATTGAAAAAAAAATTAGGGCTTGAATTACATTTTTCGAGGAGTTATAAGCTTGGAAAGATGGGGTGGAATTATTCACTATTTTCACGAAATTTCTGACACTGCTACAGCAGTCGTGACTCTCTCCTTAAGTACATCGTACGGCTTTTCTGTAGGTGGAGAGATTATTAACTCTCTTACCTCAGTAATTGTATCCTGAGGTAAAATGTATGCGACGTAACAGAATTTCTCTGCCTGGTTGTCAATCGATTTTTGTTTGAAAAATAAATCGAGTTGAGCAAAAAACAAAGCAGGGTCGTCGCGAACTAACGAGGCATTAACGTTACAAGTTGTCGCCATTTAAAAAAATATTTATTTATTTATTTATTTATTTATTTATTTTACCGCACTGGAAACTACAACAGTCTAGCAGCAGGGCATGGAAAGAAAGGAATAGTAATAATACAACGCGGAGGGTAAGGGGGCACAGACACAGAACGCAACGTACTCGCCCATATCAGCCTATCCTGTATCAGGCGCCGAATTTGACAGGAATACCGACAGCCCTTTCAGGAACGAAATTTTCCTATAAGGGATAATTTAGTTTCGAAAAAAAAAAACTTGTTGCATTTGTTGTGCACGATTAAAACAAAACCCTAGTTCTATCCTTATTCTATCGACAAAAGTATGTAAAGAATAGAAGAAAAATCGTGTTGCTATCTTAATTATGCTACCCTACGAATTTTTATTTAGGGAATAATAATTAGAATTCTAGAAATAAAATTTACATCCTAACTTTTTCTTATTGTTCATAAAAATATTATTTTACTTTTTTTTTAACAGAACTTATTATTATGCATGTGCGTGTACATATATATTTTCTCGGAGTCACCAATTTGTTAGTTTTAAGTGAACAAAAAATATATGAATAAACACAATTGCTCAATTACGTTTACACATTTATTATAAACTGACAAACATTTAAACAACAATAAAACACAATACAATAGCGGCATTTCGATAAGACTCACCGACTGGTGGAAAAAGTTCTCAGAGCTCATCTCGTGGTGGAACGAAGGTTCTCCTCTTCTCGAGAGGGAAAAGGCAACACGTCTGCCCGTGACCAAAGGGAAAAAAACCAACCAGCCTTTGAGCAGGGGCAGATTACTCCTTCCCGGTGTCCTCTAATTTTTAGTCCCCTACACATATATATGTATATATATAATTTTTGTTTTTGAGGGGGGTATTGATATTCATATTAAAACTCTTTTTTTTTCTATTGAAAACGAAAATACAGCTTTGTTATGTATAGGTCAGGCGGCTTGCTATTATGTGTGTGTGTGTGTGTGTGTGTGTGTGTGTGTTCTTTCTTAGAGAGTAATGAAAGTGCATATATAATTACAAACAACACTATTAATCAAGCATGAAACAGTAAGAAATAAAAAGAAAAATATCATCTATTCTTTTTTTTTCTCACATTCATTAATCATTGTCTTTAAATAACTAAAAACATGTCCATGACTTTATAAATCATTTACTTTTCGAATGCAGAGAGAAAATATTAGCAACCAAAAAGGTAGTAAATTTAACTTCTTCCCGTCGCTGAATTTCTAGATTATAAAAAAAAAAAAAAAAAAACTGCTTTGTTGTTGATTGATATTTATTGACTGACCCTGACCACCAGCCATCGATAGCAATAGCTAACTTCTGATAACCTCAATCGAAACCTCAATCGAAACCTCCAAAGAACAATGAGTTCAACGCTTAGCATTATCTTTACACTTCATTGCAGACGTTATCGATTAATCATTTGATTATCGATTAATCATTTGATTATTGATTAAGTGATCAGCAAAAGTCTAATACATAAAATTTTGTTGCCCGAATTTTAAAAAGTGAACTTAAATATTATTTCATAAGGCAAGCTTTGATTCTGACTAGCCAATTTTCATTTTATTATGGTTGTACTATGTTCTTTGCTATAGACTAACGTAATCTGTAAAAATAAAATTAAATTCCGTACTCTTATTGAACAGGAAGATATTTACCTTAAAAGAAAAAAAAACTATTACTAAAATAATAAAATTTATTTCTCTTCAGTCATAGCGTTTCTTGCTTGCTTTCAGAATTATTTACACAAACGTCTTTGAATGTAATGAATTATGGTATTCATACTTGAGTTCTTTTGAATATGAATCCACAAAATATTCACATTAGAAAATTTTTTACAGTTATCTTATTGCATGACGACTGCACCGATAAAATAGTATTTTTGCTTATATTTGCTGATGGCACCACACTTTATAATAAACATGAGGACAAGAACGAATTTATACATATCGAAGTCAATTGCAGAAACGATAACACGACCTTTATATTCTATACTCCCTCAGTCGTATGTCTGACGTCATTTTTGGCTAATAATTATCGGACCGTATTACTTACTGTTAAAAGTGCATAAGGTGTTTATTATCTGTGTTTATTTTAATCCAGGTTCGAAATAATAGTCCTTTGTTTTTTTTAGTTTGTGAAAGATGAAGTTTTCAATTTTCTCTTTGTTGTTTAAAAACAGTCATTGCTATTTTTAACACATGTAGTCGTGGTGTATTTCCGAGAGTGTCGAGTTTCAGCCGATGGCGTGTTTTTGTTTACTACATGGAAGTTGTTAGCTGACAAACTACGGCAGTAAATTTGCTGATGATATCATGCTTTATAACAGACATGGAAGAAAACGAATGGGCACATATCTAAGGCAATGGCAAAAACTTCAGAAAATGACCTTCAGCCTGTAGAAGAATGGAGCCGTAAATGGATGGTAATATTTAATGTTCCTGAGACTAAGTTTCTGTCCATTAATAATATTAAAAAAAAAACATACTCAACCATCGATTTCCATGACCCTACTTGGAAGCTCATCCTTCAAACTTAACATTTGCAGCCAAACATTAGTTGGAATAAATACTTTGACGACGTTGCTAAGACTGCGATAAAGAATTAGTCTCTCTCTACTGTGCTAGAAAATGACTATCCTATATTTTTATAAAGTCACCATCCGCTCATGCATGGAATATTGTTACCACATCTTGACTGGTGTATTTACCACATCTTGACTGGTGTATTTACCACATCTTGACTGGTGTATTTACCACATCTTGATTGGAGCATTTACCACATCTTGACTGGTGCATTTACTACATCTTGACTGGTGTATTTACCACATCTTGACTGGTGTATTTACCACATCTTGACTGGTGCATTTACCACATCTTGACTGGTGCATTTACCACATCTTGACTGGTGCATTTACCACATCTTGACAGGTGCACTTACCACATCTTGACTGGTGCATTTACCACATCTTGACTGGTGTATTTACCACATCTTGACAGGTGCATTTACCACATCTTGACTGGTGCATTTACCACATCTTGACTGGTGTATTTACCACATCTTGACAGGTGCATTTACCACATCTTGACTGGTGCATTTACCACATCTTGACAGGTGTATTTACCACATCTTGACTGGTGTATTTACCACATCTTGACTGGTGTATTTACCACATCTTGACTGGTGTATTTACCACATCTTGACAGGTGCATTTACCACATCTTGATTGTGCATTTAACACATCTTGACTGGTGTATTTACCACATCTTGACTGGTGCATTTACCACATCTTGACTGGTGCATCTACCACATCTTGACTGGTGCATTTACCACATCTTGACTGGTGTATTTACCACATCTTGACAGGTGCATTTACCACATCTTGACTTGTGCATTTACCACATCTTGACTGGTGTATTTACCACATCTTGACTGGTGCATTTACCACATCTTTACTGGTGCATCTACCACATCTTGACTGGTGCATATACCACATCTTGACTGGTGCATTTTCCACATCTTGACTGGTGCATTTACCATATCTTGATTGGTGCATTTACCACATCTTGACTGGCGCATTTACCACATCTTGACTGGTGCATTTACCACATCTTGACTGGTGCATTTACCACATCTTGACTGGTGCATTTACCACATCTTGATTGGTGCATTTACCACATCTTGATTGGTGCATTTACCACATCTTAACTGGTGCATTTACCACATCTTGACTGGTGCATTTACCACATCTTGACTGGTGTATTTACCACATCTTGACTGGTGCATTTACCACATCTGTACTGGTTCATTTACCACATCTTGATTGGTCCATTTACCACATCTTGACTGGTGTATTTACCACATCTTGACAGGTGTATTTGCCACATCTTGACTGGTGCATTTACCACATCTGTACTGGTTCATTTACCACATCTTGATTGGTGCATTTACCACATCTTGACTGGCGCATTTACCACATTGTGACTGGTGTATTTACCACATCTTGACTGGTGTATTTACCACATCTTGACTGGTGCATTTACCACATCTTGATTGGTGCATTTACCACATCTTGACTGGCGCATTTACCACATCTTGACTGATGCATTTACCACATCTTAACTGGTGTATTTACCACATCTTGACTGGTGCATTTACCACATCTTGACTGGTTCATTTACCAAATCTTGACTGGTTCATTTACCACATCTTGATTGGTGCATTTACCACATCTTGACTGGTGCATTTACCACATCTTGACTGGTGCATTTACCACATCTTGACTGGTGTATTTACCACATCTTGACTGGTGCATTTACCACATCTTGATTGGTCCATTTACCACATCTTGATTGGTCCATTTACCACATCTTGACTGGTGTATTTACCACATCTTGACAGGTGTATTTACTACATCTTGACTGGTGCATTTACCACATCTGTACTGGTTCATTTACCACATCTTGATTGGTGCATTTACCACATCTTGACTGGCGCATTTACCACATCTTTACTGGTGTATTTACCACATCTTGACTGGTGTATTTACCACATCTTGACTGGTGCATTTACCACATCTGTACTGGTTCATTTACCACATCTTGATTGATGCATTTACCACATCTTGACTGGCGCATTTACCACATCTTGACTGATGCATTTACCACATCTTGACTGGTGTATTTACCACATCTTGACTGGTGCATTTACCACATCTTGACTGGTTCATTTACCACATCTTGATTGGTGCATTTACCACATCTTGACTGGTGCATTTACCACATCTTGACTGGTGCATTTACCACATCTTGACTGGTGTATTTACCACATCTTGACTGGTGCATTTACCACATCTGTACTGGTGCATTTACCACATCTTGATTGGTCCATTTACCACATCTTGACTGGTGTCTTTACCACATCTTGACAGGTGTATTTACCACATCTTGACTGGTGCATTTACCACATCTGTACTGGTTCATTTACCACATCTTGATTGGTGCATTTACCACATCTTGACTGGCGCATTTACCACATCTTGACTGGTGTATTTACCACATCTTGACTGGTGTATTTACCACATCTGTACTGGTTCATTTACCACATCTTGACTGGTGCATTTACCACATCTGTACTGGTTCATTTACCACATCTTGATTGGTTCATTTACCACATCTTGATTGGTTCATTTACCACATCTTGACTGGTGTCTTTACCACATCTTGACTGGTGCATTTACCACATCTGTACTGGCTCATTTACCACATCTTGTATTGGTGCATTTACCACATCTTGACTGGTGCATTTACCACATCTTGACTGGTGTATTTACCTCTAGCCTCTCGCTTAGACAGTGTCCCCAAAAAAGAATCTCAAATCTAATAGGTTCCACACTATTAACCAAGTTCAAACCTATGTTCCATCGTCACAATATTACGTACCTGTGTCGTTTTTACAAGTATTTTTTATGAAATATGTTCTGCTGAACTTATAGCACTTGTGCCCTCTTAATGTACATACTTCTGACCAGGTTTCCAAGCAGCAAAATCCAACCTCTTTCAAAATTGATGCCTGGACGCCAGAAAGCCTTCTACTCTAGTAGGTTCTTCCGTCCGACTGATATATTTTGGAATTTCCCTTTTGACTGTACTAACTTGTTGAAGTTTAACTGTAATATGAACAGACATCTCGATGCTCAACTCCCCACACTCCCCTGTTAAATATGATCCCAAATAGTAGCTCCTTATGTTTCAAGTGGCAATATGCCTGGTTTGTGATGAAAAAGGGTAAAAAAAAAAACCCAGAAAACCCTATGCATTATCTTGCTCGGATTTTAAAAAATGAACCTAAATATGATTTAAGTTCAGAAATCAAACTTTGATTCTGACTAGCCAATTTTCATTTATTATTGTTGTGCTATGTTCTTTGCTATAGACTAACATACTTGACTATAATTTATTGTTTTAAAAACTACTTAATCTTGTCGAACAGTGTGGTAATGATATTTAACTTAAAAGGAAAAAAAAAAGCTCATCTAATGGGAATACGAGGTGGCTTCAATAAGTTTTTAGACTTCTTCGTGTAGGCACTTTTATTCATAATAAACACATAAAACTCTAGTCCCTTCGAAGTAAAGCATAATATCAAAACTATTCTGATTTATTCACGAAAGACGTTTTTTACTGATATTCATCCAAAACAAGACATAATTGTAAATTCGGAACACTCTAAGTGGGGAGTTGAGCAGTGAAATATCTGTTCATATTACATTTAA
This sequence comes from Euprymna scolopes, assembly GCF_053919585.1. Lineage (NCBI taxonomy): Eukaryota > Metazoa > Mollusca > Cephalopoda > Sepiida > Sepiolidae > Euprymna > Euprymna scolopes. The sequence continues at coordinate 41,201,174 of NC_136484.1, read as the reverse complement.
ATTTCTTCATTTCATAAAATCCTACTTCAGATTAAATAATTCAAACAGGTCAGCAATATTTTTATAGAAGACCAGTGAAGTTACTTTAATCAGCATGAAGACATTTCTAAATTCCAATACTAATAGAATTTTGCCTCTTTTGATAGTAGACGTTTCTTCTGAAGAAGAGAATCCAGTAGCTGGATAAACTATTTCGAAATGTTCAGGTTTCATGTCAAGTCATACTGAGATTACAATAAGATTTTGATTCCATACTGAGATTACAATACGATTTGGATTCCATGGAAACAAACATCTTCTACAATTTGGTAAAATTGATGAAGTAGAAACACAGCAAAGTCTGAATAATCACATATCCTTATAGTTCGCATGGTCGTTGACATTGAGAATTATTGGGCAAATTGCAAATGAATGATATACCAGCAAAATATGAGTTGAAAGAAAAATTAATCAAAAACATGAGAATCTTCAAATAGATAAGTAAACTAGAAATAAAACCATGTATGCTTGCAGAATTATATCTTAAGGGAATTCGCAGCAGAGGAGAGAAACCAGAATTAATTAGGTTAATATAAAACGTAAAAATTTAACTTCAGAATTAATTAAAATTTCTCAAAATGTGATTTATAAAAAAATGCTGTTTACGATGTCATTCTTTTCGATATAAACTAGCATCCGTTCATATCATCATCATCATCATAATCATCATCATCATCATCATTATCATCATCGTTGCAATATTTTTTTTATATAATAATGGGGTATATATTTAATTGCCGCCCACATCGGCAATACTTGGCACAAGGCCTGGAAAGTGGGATACCCGCAGGCTCCCCTAAAGGAGGGGCACTCCTGCAATTTTAAAAATTGCCTGAGTAACCCCGTCGGCATTCCCCGGTCGGGGCGCCTCAGGCAGCAAGCAATAAACTTGCCCCACCGGAAAGCCCGGTGGCAAGGCCTGGGAGGGTGGACCTCCTAGGTATTACCCAGGTGGTGTACCTCAGTCCAACAGGTGCTGGGCCGGTTCCCGGCCCCTCACCTGTTGGGCTGAGTGTCAAGTGACGAATCCTTGACATGTACTACCCTGTCTCCCTGCAGCCGAGGCCGCTAGGAGACACATCCCATCATCCCAAGAGATTAATGAGGTATGTTTACCAAGAGTTGGAAGGTTCTATTTATAGACACTGGTGATAGGAACTGACCAATCAAATGGCGCCACGATGTGTTAGCAACCAATCAGTCATAAAAATATTGAATCTTTTAGCATTCCAGCACATAATTTTTTCCACGTCAACACGAGAAAGATCTTTAGCTCTTTGCCTGCAAAATTTTGAAGTCCAAGACTTATACAGAACAGCTACCCACCGAAAGCTCTTCATCTCCAGGACTTGTACAGAATAGCTACTCATCGGAAACTCGTTTGAAATTAAACATGGCTTTCAATTCAAGAATCATCATCATCACCATCATTGTCGTCATTATAATCATGATCATCATCGTCATAGCCGGTTGTCATCGGTTTAACGTCCGTTTTACTGCTGATATGCGTTGAACATAGTTTATAAATTAACTTCAGAACCAACCTTCTCTCATCAGATCTTCGCTTATCTTTTTTTCTCTCGGTTTCATCCTTACCATTTTCGTCTCATGCTTACTTTGGCCTTTTTCTGACTCTGCTCTGTTTTACACCTACTAACCACAAAAGTTATTGTTTTAATACGAACATGCTAAGTTTTTCATTTCTAAACACATCTATCTATACTGTCCAGATTTAATCTTATTCATAATCACCAGAACTAAGCCTGCCTTTAAGTTTTGACAAGTTTCTGGGCTTGACTTTTACTCCTGATCTTAAATGGAACACTTACATCAAATCTGTTGCCAAGACCGCTGGAAAAATGGTCGGATCTTTCTATGGATCCAGTAGATATCTCACTGCTGATGAAATACTCTATCTATATAAGATCCAGGTACGTCCAAGGATGGAATACTGTTACCACATCTGGGCAGGGGCTGCTAGGAAGGACTTGTCCTGCCTTGATAGAGTTCAAAATAGACTTTGTAGCCTCGTAGATGTCCTTTTCTCTTCCCTGCAACCTCTATCTCACAGAAGAGATGTTGCGAGTTTGTCTCTTCTTTATAGTTATTTTCATGGAAAGTGCTCGACTGAGCTTCAATCTATGGTCCCCCCTCGCCAAGCTTTCACAAAAAACACTCGTCCAGCTGAAAACACTATCAATAATTTCCCCCTCTTCTCCTCTTTATCTGTACCTAAACCTAAACGTAGATTCCATGAACAAAGCTTCTTTCTTAGATTGCACGGCTGTGGAATTGTCTTCCGTTTTCCTGCTTTCCAGCTGACTACAATATGGTTGTCTTCAAGTCCAACGTAAACAAGTTCTTGATGAGCCATTCCACTTGTTAACAAATTTACCCAATTCCCATTAATAACGATTACTTTATTGTCCAACTGACTACTGTACACTCTTAACCCTTATCCTCGAGTGGTCTCTGGGCCTTGATAAGTGGTTATGCATATGTTAAAAAAAAAGAAATGTCTTACATTGCATATTCATCGAATCATTCTCTCCAGTCAATGTATATCCTTAACCTTCACTGGGTACCTGAACTTACTCTATCCACTCCAAACTCTTGTAATCACCTTAGCACCATCAGATCCGCAGATTCGGGGATACTTTGTTTGAATAAAACCTGATTTTTTTTTTATTGAATTATTTTTAATGTCCAATCATTCATAGCGGTAATAAACAGTCTACTAATGACGTCCTACGAACACAAATTCGAAATAGGGGTGTTAGCAACCGTTGGGCAACTTTTTTTTACAAGGGAGTAACCACTTATCAAGACCCAGAGACCACCCGAAGAAAAGAGTTAATGAGTGTTCGATAGTCAGAAAATTTGATAATTGGATAACTTAATAAGCAGAAGTAGCAATAACTAAAATGAGGGGAAAAAGAGCTTACCTCGGGTACGTCTGTTGTGTCACCGGTTGGGGGGAAAAGAGAATTCCAAGATGGTGTCCGGGGGGTTTTATTAGCATTTACCCCATGCAACTCTCGGAAAATCACGTTTATTTCTCATGTGAGTATGCAAATGGATAATTCCCGGTCACTATAAAAGCAGGAGGCTAGAGACGAGTCGGCAGTGTCCTGCAAATTGTGTGTGTGGGTGTTTCTGGCGATTGGAGTGTGTCTTCTTTTACCACGGTTATCACGGACAGGAATTCCCTCTCTTTTGGAGGTGGGCGATATTGACTATTTTGAAGTTGTACTGTTGCTGACAGAACATTTATTTTTTTTGCCTACTACATTTTTGTTTCAAGCTATTTCGGCCCGAATATGGCGAAGGTGCGGATAAGCAGTGATATTATCAAGCCGTTCTCTGGCGAGGGAGACGTTGTAGCGTGGCTGAAAAAAGTGAGACTTGTCGCACAACTTCAGCAGGTGGATGATGTAGCGAGTCTGCTACCTTTATACCTCGAAGGCGATGCGCTGGCCCTCTACATGGAAATGGAGGAGGACGATCAAAAGAAAATAGACCAGATTGAGGCTCGATTAAAGGAGGCATTTACTGATGACGCGTTTGCAGCATATAGAAAAATAATTATGGTTAGATGGGCTGGTGAACGTGTGGATGTGTACGCCAACAAAATCAGGCAGTTGGTTGGATTGGCCGGATTCACAGGAGAAAGCTTAGAGAGACTCACAAAATTAATTTTTGTCACTTGATTCCCTGACACCATCTCAATTGCTCTTCAACAGGTGCCGAACATCAAAGCCCTGACCATGGGGGAGCTAATGTCGAGAGCGAGAATTTTGACGACGACTGGCGAACAAAATCAGGATGTGGTTCCTGCCACACGCTCACCCAACAACAGGGCCCAGAATAATCCTGTTAACGTGACCTGTTTCAAATGCAATGTTAAAGGCCACCTTGCAAGGGACTGTCGAAAACGTGGAACACGGTGTTACCGTTGCGGTGGACACTGGGCTCGGAACTGCTCGGGAAACGAGCAAGGGGAGGACGCATAAGCACCAGTCTCCTTCCCAACCAAGATGTGAACACGACGCTCCCGGTGATAAGCATCCATGTTGACGGGACGCGATGTTTGGCGCTTATTGATACAGGATGCTCCAGGACAATTTTACATGCAGACCGGTGCCGGTCTTGGAGAAAAACAAACATAAATGTCAACACAATTGGTGGAATGTCCCATGCGTGCTGCGGTGTTGGAACGGTCTATGTATCCACTGATGAAGGTGTGTCTGCCAGAGTCGATGTGTTGGTGGTGCATGGCAAGCCACTGGGATTTGACTTGCTTCTAGGGATTGACGCCATAAAAGCTCTAGGAGGTGTCGTTGTCAAGCCTACAGGATCAGTGCGGCTGGGCGCCAGGAAAAGTATTAAATGCGCAGCTATTTCTATCGATGAACCAGATTTCACTGCTACCTTTGACCATCAAAACCGAACGTGGACCGCATCGTGGAAATGGTCTGTGGACTACCCCCTGAAAGGCTGCATAATTGAGTGTCAGAGTACCCAGTGCCAGCAGAAATTCGTGAAGAATACACGCAGGAGCTCCACACCTGGATAGATAATGGTTGGCTCGTGCCATACCCAGAAGATAAATTGGGACACCCCAAAGGTCTAATTCCCCATATGGCTGTGATACAGCAGAACAAAGCCAAAGTGCGCCCAGTGATAGACTACCGGGAGCTAAATCATTACGTAGACGCATTTACGGCTAACGCAGATGTTTGTGCGGCTAAGCTGCGTGAGTGGAGACAAAAAGGTGCTAACGTGTCTCTACTGGACCTCAGAAGAGCATACCTACAAGTCCGGGTCCATGAGACACTGTGGCCATACCAGACTGTGGAAATCGATGGGAAAAAATACTGTCTGACCCGTCTGGGGTTTGGTTTGAATGTGGCTCCCTTGATAATGAGAGCAATTGTCAGCGAAGTACTATCTCAGGAAGAAGTTATAAGCCGCGCAGCATCTGCTTACATTGATGACATTTTTGTCAATGAAGGCGTGGTGCCGAGTTCGGGTTGGAGTGCAAGAACCCGGAGCAGTTGAAGGACGGTGCGCGGGTGCTGGGATTGGCAGTCAGGATGGAACGCAATGAACTGCGGTGGAAGCGAGGAAATGCAATTCCGGAGGCTCCCAGTATTGTTACGCGACGAACAATCTTTTCCCTGTGTGGTCGACTTGTCGGGCACTTTCCGGTGTGCGGTTGGCTTCGTGTGGCTTGCGGAATACTCAGAAGGAGAGTAAGTTCGGTAACGAAGGGCTGGGATGATGAAGCAAGGGACGCCGTACTACATCGTATGATGTTCGAAACCTTAAACTCTGCGCAGCAGAACGATCCAGCACAGGGAAATTGGTGTGTGGACGGCAAAGAGCTGAATGTATGGGTCGATGCTAGATCCCTAGCAATTGGGGCAGCCTTGGAGATGTGTGAAACTGTGTTGGAAGATGCATGTTGGCTGCGACCTGAAGATGACTCTCAACATATCAACTTGGCTGAACTGGATGCCGTATTGAAAGGCATCAATTTGGCTCTCCAGTGGCAGAGCAAGGTGCTACACATAAAGACATATTCTGTTTGCGTATACCATTGGGTCTCGGACACGCTAACTGGAAAGGCGCGAGTACGCACCAAAGCAGCAAGCGAGATGCTTATTAGGAGGCGATTAAGCACTCTTAAGGAGCTTGTGAAAGAGTACGGGCTGACAGTGGATGTGACGCTGGTTCCATCAGCACGAAACATTGCTGACCGACTGACACGAGTGCCACAGCGGTGGTTTGAGGCAATGAAAAAGAAAAACGGTCTTGACCCAGTGATAGGCGCGGTCCACACAGACGAGCTGGATGAGAGTCAAATCATGGCTATTCACAAAGATAGTGGACATCCGGGGGTGCGACGCACTACCTACTTTGTCAGGAGAAGATGTCCAACCACGACAAAAGCAACTGTCAGAACGGTCATACAGAAATGCGAGGAATGTCAGTCCATTGACCCAGCGCCAGTCAGGTGGGAAAAGGGAAAGCTGGAAGTTAACGAGAATTGGCAGAGAATTGGAATGGATATCACGCATTATGGCACCTTCCATTTTTTAACTTTAACAGACTGTGGTCCATCGCGTTTCTCCATTTGGAGGAAATTGGCAAGGCAGGACTCGGCAAGCGTGATTCATCAGTTGGAGGCAGTGTTCCTCGAGCGTGGCGCGCCACATGAACTCCTTTTAGACAATGACACAGCTTTCTGCAGCAATATGTTCCAAGCATTTGCATGTAAATGGGGAGTTCACTTGCGATTCCGTTGTGCATACGCTCCAGCCGGGAATGGCATAGCGGAGCGATGTCACCGTACAGTGAAACGAATAGCGGCTAGAATGTGTTGTCCCATACAGGAGGCTGTCTACTGGTATAACATCACACCAAGAGACGACACATCTCCCTCCACTGCGCCTGCCAACAGGATTTATCAATACGAAGTTCGAGTAAAGGAGACCAATCTCGCAACTGCGTCCCCAGGTCCCAAGAACAGCTTTTACCAGGTTGGAGATCGCGTATGGGTCAAAAGACCGCAAAATCGATGTACCACGAGGTTCGGCAAGGGTGAGGTGACCAAGGTGATCAGTCCTCAGTCGATTTTGGTGGACGGTGTGCCTCGTCACGTGAAGGATTTGCGCCCTCGCCATTATGTTGTTACATCGGAGGAAGAGGGAGACTCAGACAGTATGATGTCTTCTGAAAAGACAGAGAGTATGATGCAGGATGACAGAGAGGATTTTGAGCCATATAATGTACATACTGAAGAAGCGGAGGAAGGACCACCCGTCTTGCCTTTACGAAGGAGTACCTGACAGAGACGAATACTGCCCCCCTGCCCTGATTGTGAAACACCGCCTATGGAGCAGACTGGTGGCAATAATGGCGATGAGGAGGATGGCAGGGAGGAAGTGCTGCCTCCGGTTCTTCGGAGAAGTACCAGACAGAGACGACTGCCCTCCTGCCCCATTTGTGATCATGAGATCAGGGGGGAGTGTAGCAGAAGTAGCAATAACTAAAATGAGGGGAAAAAGAGCTTACCTCGGGTACGTCTGTTGTGTCACCGGTTGGGGGGAAAAGAGAATTCCAAGATGGCGTCCGGGGGGTTTTATTAGCGTCTACCCCATGCAACTCTCGGAAAATCACGTTTCTTTCTCATGTGATTATGCAAATGGATAATTCCCGGTCACTATAAAAGCAGGAGGCTAGAGACGAGTCGGCAGTGTCCTGCAAATTGTGTGTGTGGGTGTTTCTGGCGATTGGAGTGTGTCTTCTTTTACCACGGTTATCACGGACAGGAATTCCCTCTCTTTTGGAGGTGGGCGATATTGACTATTTTGAAGTTGTACTGTTGCTGACAGAACATTTATTTTTTTTTGCCTACTACATTTTTGTTTCAGACATCAAGGACTTGTTCATGTTAGACTTGAAGACGATCATATTGTAGTCAGCTGGAAAGCAGGCAAATGGAACAGAGTTCCACAAGTATACAATTCTAAGAAACTTTTTATATGGAATCCATGTTTGGGTTTAGGCACAGATAAAGAGTGGGGGAAATTATTGATAATGGTTTCAGTTATACGAGTGTTTTTCGTGAACGTTTGCTTGAAGAAAACCTCATACCTATACTTTTTTTTCAACAGGTGGAAAATTTTAATGACTCCACTAAAAAGAAAGAAATTCAATCAGTTCGACCTTGATGATAGATAGGTCAGATGGATAGATGTGTGTAGGTCACTGTGACTTTGTTTTGTGTATTTGTTGCTCTGTATCCGATGTATGAAAAAAAAAAACCCTGAAAGATTAAAAAAAAAAAATTAGATGCTATTTTCTGTTTTAAGAGAAAATAAATCTGTTTAATGATTAAGAAAAAGTTTATTTCTATCAGAAAATTGTTCCACTTAAGAAAATCTTTGGAATATTCATTTCCGGAAGAGAACACATGTCCTCGAGTATTTTGAAAATGAAACGGAAATCTGAGTTATATAAAAAAAAAAAAAAAAATGGTTATTTTTCTCTCGTGATAATCGAAGTTGAAAAACTGGAAAATTTCCAAAGCATTTTTTTTAAGTACTTGCAAAATGATATAAAACACTTAAAATAAATGTAAAAAAAAAAAAAATGAACGAAACATAATTGACTTTTATGCCTAAGATCCAATAAGCAGACACGATTTTATAAAGAGGAAAATTGTAGTTTTTTTTTTCCTTTATTTGTTGTTGCTTTTGTGACTTCAGGTTGTTTATTAAATAGAATGCTTATAAGGTTAACAAAAAAATAAAATGATCCTTCGTTTTCGCAAAGTAATCATTACTGCCTTCTTAAAGAAAAATCAGTCTTTTATAACCTGTAATTTGCCGCATCATTGCTTTTTCTTTCGTTTCCTCTTTCTTACTATTTTTCCTTTTTTATACAAAAATTATAAACATTTTTATTTGTTGTTCTTTTTAATTTGTTTATTTTACCTTTTCTCATTTTTGAAAGACATTATCCCATTAGAAAGATTTCGTAGTTGTCCACCTTTAATGAGAGAAGGGATTTCTTTTTTTTTTTTTTTTTTTGCTTAAAGTATTACTTAAAGTATTTTCAGTATTTTTTTAAGGGAAATTCCTAACCTATTTATCCCCAGGATATCAGACACAAGGTCAAATATGGGCTTGATGGTAGTGTTTCTGAGGAACGAACTGGCTTCGAACCTATCATACCTGGGTTAGCAGCAGCAGCCGTATGCAAATGACCAAGCCAGTTGCACTATGTTTTAGCAGAGATAAAAAAGACACGCGTATTCAAAACAATTAGGTATTCGAGACGTGTTTGAGACGTAGAAAATTTGAAACGTGTTTAAGACATAATAAACGAGCGACAGGAAGAAACGTGCCTTCAACATGGCCAGACAAAGACAAACTACCACGTATTCAACATGGCAGAGTCTCGTTAAGCACATTGGAGTACAAGAAGACTTTTGAACAAGTGACAAGGCGTTATTCTGGAAGTACCTGTAAATAAATATCTGTTGTTTTAATTGAAAAACAGCGAGTCGAATTCTTTCCTTGTCTTTGTTTCCTTGCATACAATGTGTGGGTTCAGAGTGTTGGAATGTAACGACTACGCTGCACACCCAGATTTTCAGTTCATATCATTAACCACTTAGCGACTGTTCCCTCCAGGACGGGGAATTCACAGTAGGATGGCAAACTTCTTTACAAAAGATAAGCTTTGCCAGGAACATTGCTGATGGTCTTATTAGAACTCTTATATTTGTTAAGTACTCTGTTTATAGCTTTCTTTGTAGTTGTACAGACAGTAGGCTGCAATTTCTTTCTGTCCGAGCAGTGCTCATACTGGGTGACTGTTCTGAACATTTTACCCAGACGTATCTTGCACTCAGCACACCGAAATATGAATCCATGAACAGAATTCTTTCTGTTTGCTTCTGCATTACATCAGTCCCCTACTTTTCATGACTCACATTATCCTGATCAGGGGGTTAATTGGGTCCTCGACCATGCCCAAGGGTCTCCCACAGACTAGTGGAGGGAAGGAAGCGTCTTACTTTTCCTTTGACAGTAGCGCTGTCCTGCTACACAAAAGAAATACATCTATGGCAATAAATCAAACTCTTTAGTCAAGAAACAGCATGAATAGGTTTCTGAATCAGAACACCTCACTCAGTAAGGATTATCATGATAGACAGGTTGCATCTGATCGTCATCAAACTACTCTCTGACAACCAGTGAGAATAATGGGAAAGGTCGTGAGTAGAAAAAACAGAGGACGACAGTAAGAAACATACACTGACAGTCTGAAGACCTGAGCAATATCAAAAATAATGAGCAACAATGAATTCATGAATACCTCAAGGGAGAGAGATGGATGAGGAGTCAATGCCTGTACCAGACAAGACAACACTTGAATAAATGAATCCTGTTTGTTATTTTCTATAACTTTTACTTTAACAGGTTGTACATAGGATTCTTTCACGTTTCCTATATCCTACTTGTAACATAAACCCACCCGTGTACCCGACACTGATGGCCAGTATGTGAGTCTCCTAGACCTTTTTCTCACAACTTGCCCTGAACTATGTTCAGTTTCCGTTCTGTCTCCTCTGCGATCTTTCGACCACTCGGTTGTATCAGTTAATATAAAACTGAAATGTAATAAGTCCTCAAACATACCTCTCCATCGTACAGCATTTCGATACACTATGGCTCACTGGGATAGCTTCCGTACATTTATATCAGATCTACCTCTGCGTTCCATGTTTAAAAAGGATGTGTCCTCTATAGTAACAGACCTGACGGAATAGTTAATTGTAGGTATAGACCGTTTCATACCCTTGAAAAAGTTCCAGCAAAAACCTAATAGCCAGCCATGGTTCTCTCCAGAATGTGCTGCTGCCATTGCGCACAGAAATCACTTTTTCCATTGCTTCCAACATAATAGATATATTGAGATTAAGTCACTTTCAGGACTGCCAGCAACCATTGTAAGAAAGTAATAAAGAATGCAAGAGAGTTGTATGATCAGTAGGTCAAGTTCAAAGTAGCTGAGCAGCGGCTTGGTTCCCACTAGTTTTGGCAAATAGCAAACAGGATCCTGAACAGAAGCGTGTGCTTCATCCCAACTATTATCAATGAACCTGAGGTAATCTCGTCAGCATCAGACAAAGCCAAACTCTTTGCCAAGAACTTTGCAGCTAATTCTACCCTTTGCGACTAAGGCCGCCAACCCTCAATATTTCCTCCTGTATCAGAAAACATGCTATGTGATATACAAATATCTGTACATGTTGCCAAGCTAATACAGTAAAGCAACTGGGCCTGATGGTATTCCAATTATAGTACTCAAAAAACTTCAACCAGAATTAGCGCCCATACTTACAAAACTGTTTAAACGTTGTCCTAAGGAGAATTGCTTCCCATCACCTTGGAAAATCTCATCAGTATGCCCTGTATTTAAGAATTCAAGTGATCGCTCATCTCCCTCTTAGTACAGGCTAATAAGTCTCCTGTGCGTCTGGAACTATGTTAAATAGAGAAGTAATCAACCATCTCAGCAAAAATAACCTTCTTAGTGATACACAAAATGGTTTCCGTTCTGATAGATCTACAGCAGATGTGCTTACAATAATATCTCATAGGATTAGCGAATCTCTTGATGGAGGCAACCTTTCTAGAGTAACTGCTCTTGACATATCAAAGCCTTTGATAGGGTATGACATAAAGGTTTACTTTACAAGATCTCCAGCTATGGTATAGCTGGAAATATCTTCTCAGTTTATTAAATCATTTCTCTCTTATAGGCTCATAAGAGTAGTAGTTGATGAAAAGAAATCAGAAGCTCTTAGTATTAATGTTGGAGTCCCTCAGGGGGTCCATCCTGGGCCCAACTCTCTTCCTGATTTACATTAATGATCTTCCAAATCACATCCTTACATCATTCATTCGTAGACATTTATGCTGATGACACTACTATGATAGCACATCTAAGACTGTAAACAACAAAGTTCTCTCCGATTCTCTCTCCTCTGATCTTGAGCAAGTGGTACAGTGGGGAAAGAGGTGGCTTGTTACTTTTAATGCATTTAAAACCAAGCTTTTATCTTTACATCATCAACGCTCTGATCCCCATCTGGCATCAATTGAAATGAATGTCTCTCGTCTTGGGGAGGCCTCATGTTTTGACAAGCTTCTGGGCTTGACTTTTACTGCTGATCTTAAATGGAACATGTGTATCAAATCTGTTGCCAAGGCCGCTGGAAAAATGCTCGGATCCTTCTACCGCTCCAGTAGATATCTGACTGCTGATGCAATTCTCTATCTATATAAGAGCCAGGTACGTCCAAGGATGGAGTACTATTGCCACATCTTGGCAGGAGTTGCAAGAAAAGAGTTGTCCTGCCTTGATAGAGTTCACAACAGACTTCGTAGCCTCGTAGGAGATGTCCTTTTCTCTTTGCTGCAACCTCTATCTCACAGAAGAGATGTTGCGACTTTGTCTCTTCTTTATCGTTATTTTTATGGCAAGTGTTTGACTGAGCTTTAATCTATGAACCCCCCTCTCGCCAAACTTTCACAAGAAACACTCATCTAGCTGAAAACACTATCAATAATTCCCCCCACTCTTTATCTGTACCTAATCCTAAACGTAGATTCCATGAACAAAGCTTCTTTCTTAGAAGTGCACGCTTGTGAAACTGTCTTCTATTTTCCTGCTTTCCAGCTGACTACAATCTGATTTTCTTCAAGTCCAATGTAAACAAATTCTGTATGAGCCGTTCCACTTAAGTTAACCAATTTACCAAATTTCCATTACTAATGATTACTATATTGTCTAATTGACTACTGTACACTCTTAACCCTTATCCTCGAGTGGACCCTGGGCCTTGATAAGTGGTGATGCCAATGTAAAAAAAAAAAAAAAAAAGAAAGAACTGTCATGGACAGTTTTGAATGGTGGTTTTGATTTATAAGTAACTTTTCCTTTAGTATTAAGTGAAGCAGTGTTTTTCTTTGTTCTCAAAAGTCACGGATTATCAAGGCCAATAGGCTACTCGAGAATAGAGGGTAACATCATTATAATATATCATATTTACTCCTACACCACCCCTGTATGTGCGTTTATACTTGACAATGCAATACGATTGTGCTTCGGACTATAAATATGAACTCTTCATGTAATGTGGTCGTTACATTTTAACTCAGGCCCGACGTTGTATATAAAAGTCTTGCAAAGAAACAAAGGAAAGAAATTCGACACGAGTCTTTTTTTTTTTTTCAGTTAAAAGAAAAGAGATTTATTAACAGTTGTTTCATCACCAGACCACTGACATGTATTTTCCAAACCATATGGTCGCATTTCTGCTTTTTCCTTCTCTGTTTCCCAATCCGTAGCTATGACCAGCTTCTATGTCTGCAGCTCGCCCCATGACACACGATCATCTTACAATTTTGTTAAATGTTAAGAGGACTAAAACGTCCAGCATTTTCTTTAAATGTGATCAAAAGTCCTCTCATGCTCCACATAATTAAAAGTCTATCTTGCGCCGGCACATACTTCAAAGTCACTGTCGCAGCCATATGCTTTTTTACTTTCTGTTTTTCTTCCCTTTCTCTTCCTCCGCTGTGACATCACCTCACGCCATGGCCTGGTCATTTGTGAGATGCTGTTGCTGCTACATACGTGTCAGTGGTTTCGTTACATTTTGTAACGTTACTTCATCTGTATCAGATTTTACTGTGACAAACCTTCTCTGTGTGAAATAAATGTCTGTACATTTAAATTCAAGCGTTTTTTTTTTCTTGTCTTTTCCCCTAACTTCATATTCCACTGTCTGCAATGACAGCAGTACTCTCAGGAATCAACCATATCTGAGTGTTTGGCCTCAGTGTGAACGTTTTATAGGTTATAAAACTCTCAATACCAGCAATTAACGTATCAGATATTTCAGAAACGACACAGGACATATTTTGTTCTGAAAATGGAAATCAGGCAAATTTCGAAGACAAAAGAACTAAAGCTAATCCATTGAGTATCGATGCATTCTGCGATGGAAAATGACATCATAGAACACGTTAACTTACATTTAATCTTTACATTTCCATATTTTTGAGATGATGTTTGATTATTCATATTATTTCGATTCTTTGGACTACTGTTCTCATCTTGAGTTTTAATTTCACAATGTTTCGGTTGATATAACCTTCAATCTTTTTTAGGTGAATCTTGTCGACCTCGAGAATCTTTCTGTCGAACTCGGGAATCTGCATTGAATTTTGAATGGAATCCTTTATTTAATCCACACTATAGCATGCTCTCGTTCCATCAGTTGTGATTGGGTAGAAGTCATAAGTAATTCACACTTGTATTTTCAGTGTCGCTCACACTGAGGATTGAACCTTCGACCTCCAGAAGTGTGTTACTGTACAACTGAATTTTACCAAGTACTTTATCCACTACTCCCTCAGATTCTCGGACTTGGTAAAAAGAAAGATTCTCGAGTTTGACAGAAAGTTTTTTGAGTTCGACAAGATACACCTAAAAATGATTGGAGATTACATGGACTGAAACGTTGTGAAAAATAACACTCAAGATGAGAACAGTAGTTCAAAGAATCCAAATAATACGTTACATCTAGTCGTTGCGAAAGAACAATGATGTAGACCCAAAGTTGGGATTTCAGAAGGAAAACATGGAACACAGATTAGGTGTAAGAAAGATATATTAACCGAAAAGGTTACAAGGATAGGATAAAGGATACGCAGAGCTTACTATCCACTGATGTCCTATATAAATAGTCGTACACACTGCACACTACTAGTACTCCTGTTCTACTATAGTAGTACTTAGTAAACTAGTACTACTAGTACTCCTGCTGATTCTACAGTACTACGAGAATGTTATCTCACATCGTAATATAGTGCCAGAAGAGTCCATTATGTAGGTATGTTTCGGTCTCACAACAACCACTTATTCATAATGGACTATTCTTATAATTATAAAACCCTGAGTTTTAACTCTCTGGAGAAATTATCGCAACCCTGACTTCAAAAGGTTCAACAATCAGTCCAACAGAAACTGGACCATTTCGATGGCCTTTTTTGTGTCGGACTCATACAAATGATCTTGGTAGCCATAGGAGGTCTACCCTTCTAGACTTTGCCTCCTGCCTTTCAAGAGAACCAAGTTTATCGGTTGTTGTCTGAGGCGCCCTTACTGAGTAATGCCAAGGGATCTACTCAGACTTACTTTTGCAGAGCCAGAGTGGGCCTCCTCTTGGGGCAATGGCCAATTTTCCCATCTCACGGTGGGAGAGAAGTAAATACTGGAATTATCGCGACCCAATGCAAAACCAAGACTACAGACTATCTAATTAGCAGGTGGAAAATGCTGACAACCTTTTTTTTGTATCACTTTCTTGTACAATATATTCTTTGCTATCTAAACTCGTTGTTCGAGTTTTTCTTTATGACCATTTCCTAGGGGCACAATAGTTTCATGTTTAATAAACATGAAACTAGTATTTATAAAAGAACAACTATATAATTATGGAAAAAAACACTTAGCATTTTTGAAATAACAATTATGTAGTTGTTGAGACTGTTGTTGACTAGTTAAGAATGAACACTTATGAATTTGTTGAAAAGAACTTTAAATTTAGTAGTTGTGAAATACAACTGGTTAGATGCACTTGGCATTTAATAGTTATCTAAGTGAAAGAGTGACAGTGGTTCAGGGGTTAATGATACGGACTGATTACCTGTTCAAATCCAGTTCCACAAAAATCATATTCAGTTAGGATGTTAGCAACCTTCTCGTAATCCCTCCCTAAGTACCCGATGCCTGTCTAGAAATAATTTTGACTGCAAAAATGGCGGGGAAACCAATGCCAACAATAGTATCTTCAGATTCATATGATGATGACTATGATGGCTATGACTTCAATGTGTATCCAATATGTAATATCTAATTTCGGAGTTTTGGAAGTATCAAGTCACCGCTTAGTAACCATTACTCCCAGGTCTACAATGGTATGGAGTTAATGATAATACCTCTCAGAGTCCCATTTATGGGTGAAATAGAAGTTGTCCTAGACATGATACTAAACTGCTTTGGGCACCCTTAGGCAAAGTGTTCACCTCGATACCACTTCACCATCCAGAAATTTGCCTTTCCCAAACCTTTCTTTTCTGCCTACCGTATTGCTCACCTCTATCAATTACTGTAGCTCTTCTCCTAAATGTGAAGCCCCAATTTGGGAACTTTGGGAAGTGCAGAGTTACCCACTATAGCTGCCATCATCTTGAGCAACAGAGTAAATGTGCCGCCATGACAGTAAAAGGGGGGAAAAGGAAGAATTTTGTTTTTTTAAATTCACATTTATTTACGCTCATTCATTGGCTATTATATACGTTAAACAAATCATTTGCTTGTATTAAATTGGACAATGCATCACGTGGTCCTTTTTAGCCCGGGTTTGATGAGAGAAACAAAATGGTGCGATAGACGACAGTCATGGCGTTATCGTTCAGGATTTAAAATTACAACTGGTCTACCAGGCGAAAATGGTAATTATCTAATTGGTTCTATTGTTAAATATGTAAATATGGGATTTGATATCACTTTCTTTCATGTTTCTTCATAATTTATTTAAAATCCGTTATTTTTCTTACTAGTTGTTTGTACCTCCCCTGTTGTGGTCTGTTTCTTTTTTTTTCATGGTGTTACAAAATTACCAAATAAAGTAAAAAAAAAAAACACAAATAAAAACTCAGTATGAAGTGTGTAACCTTATTTCTGTTGACCAGTGTAGTAACGTGCACTTTGTTTAGCATTAGTCTCAGGTCCACTCTCATCGTCAGATCCCCATCTAAAACAAATTACTCAACAAATCAATCAGACACAAAACATATTAACGATTGTAGCAGAAACAACAGTTAACATGTTGTAAACCTAACAACGTTCGAAAGAACCTTTATGCCATATTGGAGATCACAACCCCAGTCTTTATTAAAATCGATTTTAGCCGATTCTATATGTTTTCCTTATTTTTCCTTATTTTTAATTTTTTCTGTTTTTCTTTGCCGTCCAATTTTTTTCTTCTTCTCATTCTTCATCAATTTTCTATTTCGCTTTTCTTTCTTTCTTATTTCCCGCTTCTCTCTCTCTTTTTCTCTTCTCTCTTTTCTTTTCTTTTTTAATTTTCTAATTCACTCTGTTTGGTGCCTTGTTCCAGATATGACATAAACAATGTTTCCACTGGTGGGGACTCAATAGCGTAAAGTCATTCCTCTTGTTAACACTACTCCCAGATTTACTCTCACCTACAGTGGTTGTACCCGTTAGAACACCATCTGTATATTTTTACTTATATATAAAAAGCACTTTGTCTATGTGTATCTGTGTTCGTTTCCCATGGACTCCGAAACGGCTTGGTCGACTTTTTTCTTTTTTGTTTTTTGAAATTTCACACAAATGTACTTTATCTGTCTGGCAGTGTTCTTAGATAGGTTTTGTACCGAAATGACTCCGATAAGTATCGATAATCGAAAAAATTCGATTAAAAAAGGAACGGTCCGATTTTTACTAAAGTTAAACTTATACAGCCTAACATCACAAATGCATTTGATAAGTTTCATCCCGCACAAGTAGAAGGGCTTGGCGTATGACATCAACATTAGGTTCTTTGATGCGATAGGGGCGCGTTCGAAATTAATTAAATGTTCAGAGTACAATTAAATCATGATACTCGATTTTTACATTTTAAACTTTAATTCAAATCATTATATGAAAATAATTTCATAAAAATAACAGTATAATGTAATATAGATTACAGCGTATTGTGAAGTAAGTCATCGTGGGGAGATATGTGGATCTTTCTCCCCGTGTACTCCGGTGGGTCGTCACCTATAGCAGGCAGTAAATCCATTTGATTGAAAAACAGGAAATTTCACCGATTTCGATGACGATAAAAGTATTGAGAGTGTGGAACATTCGTTGATCCTCGTTCAACGTCGGGTTTCCCTGCTCTAAAACAAATTACTTTCCAAATCAATCATATACAAAACATATTAACGGTTTTAGTATAAACAAAAGCTGTCATTGACATAGTTATATGGAATAAGTTAAGTTGAAGTGAGTGTCCTTAATGATGGAGGTCTGTACAGAGCTGAGAGGGAGAAACAGACCAAACATCAAGGTCTCATATATGATATGAACAGAAACTGGAATCTTAGGGAGATATCAATCCATTGCTTGAAGGTACAACTCAATGAACTTTCTGGCCACGGTTATGGTCTTTGGTGTAGTTTCAGGTGAGGGCCACATCATGCCACCTCACATCTTTGAAATCGGCTTGAAAGTCAGCACCAAAGTGTACCTGGATGTGCTGAAGTGTGTGGTGATCCCCTGGTGCAATCAGGTGGCAGCTGGCAGACCCCGGGTATGGCAGCAGGACTCGGCACCGGCCCACAAATCCAAAAAGACCTAAGCTTGGATTCAGAAGGAGTGCTACGACTTAGTACCTTTTTCTCACTGGCCCCCTCCTCTCCTTGAACCCGCTGGACTACTTCGTTTTGTCATACGTTGAGAAGATCACCAACATGACCTCCCACAACACTAAAGCCAGCCCTATTGCCACCATCCGCCGAGTATTCGCCGGCGCTTGTGGAAAAGGCATGCTCCCAGTTCTGGACCCGTATCGAGGCGGTGATTGAGGCTGAAGTCGATGAAATTGAATAGATGTCAGCTCTACTACATAATCAAGTTACTTGAATTGATTTTTTTTTCAATAAAAGTTTTAAAATAAAATTGTAGTGTTGTTTTCTTTAGGGCGACAAATTTATCGTTCCATCCTGTATTTGACTTATTCTAACTACAATCTTGATTATTATTTTCACAGCATTTCAGCTGATGTAACCTCCGATTTTCTTCAAGACGAACTTAGAAACGGTTATAGTGTAAATTGATCTAGATATTTCAGGAATAATTGCACTTATCCAGGCGCAATAAATCCAGTTGTTTATGGCAGTTTTGGCCACAGAATCGGACGCATACTTTTTGTAACTATACCACTGCGTTTTTTCTTGATTATTCATTCAAGGTCACAAGAGAAATCTATACGAATTTTTTAACTGGAACCTTTATTTAAGAGGTGGAGTAGATTGCTCTCGTTCTGTCAGCCGTATCTGAATAGACACGTAAAATTTTACGTTATTATTATTGCTTGTAGTAAGGTATAAAACTTTAGTCTGCAAAAAACTGTCACTTAAGACTGATTGCTTTAATAGATATATCACGTGATCATGACAAAATAACAGATAAAATATGCACTGATACCAGAAAAGAAAAGAAAAACATTTAACCTTTTTTTGTAAAACGTCAAAATCTAATATTCTGATTCGTGTTTTTTTTTAATTTTTTTTATGGGTGATAAATACTTTTGTTTTTTCTTAATTTATTGTTATACGTTACTGCCTTTAGACGTGTCTATGTATCTACGTTAGAGATTCCGTCTGTTGGGCGGCCTATGGGATTGATCGATAGGGAGGTTGGTCAGTAGACAGGTTGGCCATGCTTCTGTTTGGCCTGCCACGCCTCAGTTTGAAATGGCATTTTTATCGCTAAATATGCTGATCGAACCGACGTGTCTTACGAATATATATATATATATATATATATATATATATATATATATATATATATATATATATATATATATATTATTTGAAGGCGAACAGAAAACAAACAAGAATTATTTCCTTCGGCAACTTTATCTTCAAAATATTCTGCATCCTAATTTTTCCATCTAACGCCTCTCCGTCTTTTTTCAAGGTTATCCTCCTGCCATCCCCGCCTCCCGGTTTGCTAAAAGTGCAACCATCTTTGTTCTTTTCAATATGTCTACCTTTCAACTTCCTGTTATCAATAAAATGTCCTCCTTTTTACGTTTCTATTTGATGATGCTTTCTGAGATCTTTACATCAATTTGCCTGGAAAGCAACGCATTCCAATAGGATTTTCCCATCAAAGAGTTTTTTGGGTTTTTCTTTTGTGATTCCATTTTCACCATTTCAAAATGCTTTTAAAAAACATTCTTTCATTGAAATGAAAAAATAATTACAAAAAAAAAAGACAAAAAAAAACAACTATTTAAAAAAAAAAAAGATTTTTTTCTGTCTTTATCTCTCTCTTCCTCTTTCTCTCTCGTTTATTTTTCTTCCTTGTTTTCCAATTCTGAATGAAGTTTTTTTTTCTCTAATTATCCTTTTCAATGTCATCCTTTCTCTTTCTCTCTCTTCTCTCTCTTTACTTCTCCTCTCTCCTTCTCTTTTGTTTTTGTTTCTTTTCTTCCTTCTTATTTTCTAATTCTGAAGGATGCTTTTTCTCTAAATTCTCATACTAATTACATTTCCTCTCCTCTCCTCTCTTCTTCCTATCAAACACACACACACACACACACACACACACCCACACACACACACACACACACACACACACACACACACACACACACACACACACACGTGTTCTTTTCAGCATAGTTTTCTAAAATACCTGTAGTTTGCTAATCAAGGCAAGGAATATCAAAAATAGATTGTCTTACCAAGCCATTGCCGTTTCTTCTATGTTCGTCTTGCTTCAGTTTTTTTTTCTTTACTTTCCCTCCTACAAGTAAAAAAAAAAAAAAAAATTCTACAACAACAAATCAAAAAATCAGTTTACATCAAGGGTCGGCAACCTACGGCCCGCGGGCCGCATCTAATCCGGGAAATCATTTTGACCAGTCTGCCAGCCTGATTACCAATGACTATTTTTAACATGAGTGACGAGGCTTTCAAATTTAACAAAAGGCTTGCTGTCATCTTCCTTTCAGCCACCAATATAATTTGAATATTATGGCCGCAAAAACACTGTCAAAACTCAATCACCTTCATTTCTTTGTAAAATATTAAAATAAAAAATAAAACAAAAATTGAGAGCCACATCGACCTACCAAATAGCGATAGACATTAGTCGGGGACAACTTTAAAGGGAAAATGCTGTCTCAGTCAGCTTTCTATTTCATGCTTGGATGTTACCGCATGTACGTACGTTAGTTTATATTCTTGTAACTATTCGTGCTCGTATGTATATGTATATTGTGTTTCGCTTCTGTTTGTGCGTGTGGTTTATTTGTGTGGTTTGTTTGTGGTCAAATTTTTAATTAACACTTTGATATATACACGTCATACTTTCGTCCATTCCATTTCGATGGGTTTTTTTTTTTTATTCACTTTGAAATATTTTGACGTTCCTTGAGAAAAACTAATTTTTGTTAGGTATTTTTTAATTTTAGATTTCTTTTTGTTTTTCTAATTACTCAATGATTATTTTCATTGTGGTTTTAAACATTTAGCTTGACAGGTGTCTTCATATGTAATTTTCCTTAATCTTTTTCAATAATAGCCTTCGTCCGGTTTGCGATCAGGGATCCCAGTGAAACTTTTTGCACTGCCAAGAAATGACCATGAAAACCCCCAAGAAAATAGAAATTTTTTCAATATTTATGAATAAATGAAAATAAACCAAAATACAAAATTTACATGCATAAAATATACTTACTAAATTAAGCTATGCTTCTTCGTTTGAAAAAGTATATTTTCTTTTACACTTTTTAATTTTTCAAAAACTTCTATCTTTGCTTGTTTTATTGCAATTAATTTACATGCATAAATGGAGGATCAAAATACATTTTAAGCAAGTATTGAGCATCGAAAGATTTCCATTGAAAGAAATTAAAACTTTTTTAATGGCCGTTTCTTAAACTTAGACAGTATCCATTATAAAACTGGTGTTAGCTGGGTAAATATATAAAATGGTAACAGTCATGTACAATATATATATATATATATATATATATATATATATATATAGAGAGAGAGAGAGAGAGAGAGAGAGAGAGAGAAAATAGGCAAACTTTTTATGCTAAAGAATACATATATATGAAAGTGTATGTATATATATATAATTTTTTTAATTCATCCAGCCTTGACAGACGTGTTTTTAAATATTCTCTCCAGTGCTTTTCTTTTAATGATTTGGAATTCATTCCATTTGCGCTTTTTTTCCAATGAACTCTGCCTTTTGGATTATTTTGAATCATTTGGAATTTACCCATTGGATTGAAATTTAAAATTCGATTGTTTTGGATTTTACCATTTTTGGATTTTTACCCTTCACCGGACTATCCATTCATGTGAAATCTTTTTATAATTTTTCTTTTGCCTCCTGTTCCCCTTACCTCACCCTTTTTTCTTTAACCAAGTAAGATCTGTAACTTACTTGTAGTTTCATTAAATATTTTTATATGCAAAATCCGATCCTGCATTTTGCTAATTCCTGCCCTCTGATGAGAAGGAGAGTATTTCTTCGAAACTCCGCGGATTAAGGACTATCCACTTATCTTGTGTTTCCTTTTTTAAAATTAAATGTTTTTAACTCTTTTTAAAGATGTCTTTTAACATGTTTTATTAATCATTTGTTCATATATATATATGTGTGTGTGGGGGGTGGTGTGAGTATATATCACTTAGTGAGTTCGAAGAAGAGTAAATTCAACTCTCTAAGAGGAGACTTATTACGATATTATACAAAGCTCAACAAATTATATAGGAGACAATGAGGGGGGAAAATAAATTAACAAAACGTATATATTGGAAAATATAGGATGATTCATTTATTTAATAAGGGTATACATACATTTAGTTGTGGGATAAAGGGGACTCTTTTTTGCAATACCTTGGTAGAGAGAGTCCCTCTTTTTCGATTTACCTTGGTATGAAGGGAACCCTTTATCCCCCAATTAGTGGACCTGGGAGCAATGGTAATTAAAGGGTTGCTCCACACCCCCCAAAGCCCGCAAGGTGGGGCCTCACCATCGGATTTAGTTTTAGGTCACATCCAGGACCACATATATATAGATATACACACATATATGCATATATATACGAATATATATACACATTTATGCATATATATAAACACATATGCATACACATATATGCATATATATATATATATATATATAGATATATATACGCATACATATATACACATATGCCTATATGCCTCTATATGCACATACATACATATACGCATACATATATACACAGATATGCATACGTATACACACATATCTGCATATATATACTCATATATATAAACACACATATGTACATATATATGTGCATATATACACACATATTCACGTATATATACGCATGTATACACACATATGCATATATACGCATGTATACACACACATATGTATATATACGCATGTATACACACATATAAATATATACGCATGTATACACACATATGCATATATATACGCATGTATACACACATTCGTATATATACGCATGCATACACGCACATGCATATATATGTGCATATGCACACACAATGCATATATGTGCATATGCACACACAATGCATATATATGTGTATATGTACACACATGCATATATGTGCATATGTACACACACAGGCATATATATATGTGCATATCTACACACACATGCATATATATACGCATATGTACACACACATGCATATATATACGCATATGTACACACACATGCATATATATGTGCATATGTACACACACATACATATATATATGATGATTGCAACATCTTGTCAGACGAGTGCCACTCCCTCAGACACTTAAAGTCCATAAGCCCAAATGCCTGAGGGAGTATCTATACACAGATGATGTTACAGGGTCTTAGCTTTGTACGACAGCAAAGTCTCTCTCTCGGTTCAAAATATTGAGATCCAGCAACAAGCAAGAGCAAGATAGCCAGCAACAAATCAAACTGCAGATCAGCTTAATGCGGGTACTGGTCTCCCGCTTTATGTTTTTTTTTTAAATTAGAGATTTGCTTCTCTTAGAAAGGTTGCCTTCACCACGGCTTACGGGAGCCCTCTCCACCCCAACACATATATACATACACACAAATATACATGGTGCTAGTTGGCCGTTGACCCCGAAAAAGGGTTCATTCGCCCTTTGAAAGGTCTTGTTTTTAATCCTTCAGGGAGACTAGCCGCCCTCCTCACCAAACAACTCTGGTGGGGGAACCAGTTTAGTCGCCGGTGACCCGACCATGAGGCAGGTGGTACTGGGTTACATGGTACCAGTAGCATATGACATGACCTGACCATATATATTTACACGCATATGACATGACCTGACATATATATATACACGCATATATACACACACATATATACACACATATACGCATAAATGCACACATACATGCATACACACATAAATATGTATACACACACACACACACACATATAACATTTAATTGACACAAAAATTCAACACAAATGCAAAACAGTGAAAGGAAAATTGATCACGCAGCAGTACAGTGACATCACCAACACAACTGAACCATACTGGACATCGCTGAAACAACGCGTTTCCAATAGTTATACGCCATTTTTATTTTCTCAACTGTGATTTATATTAAGTTATACACGATTTTTATTTTCTCAACTGTGATTTATATTAAGTTATACACGATTTTTATTTTCTCAACTGTGATTTATATTATGTTATACGCCATTTTTATTTTCTCAACTGTGATTTATATTATGTTATACGGGATTTTTATTTTCTCAACTGTGATTTATATTAAGTTATACACGATTTTTATTTTCTCAACTGTGATTTATATTAAGTTATACACGATTTTTATTTTCTCAACTGTGATTTATATTATGTTATACGGGATTTTTATTTTCTCAACTGTGATTTATATTAAGTTATACACGATTTTTATTTTCTCAACTGTGATTTATATTAAGTTATACAGGATTTTTATTTTCTCAACTGTGATTTATATTAAGTTATACACGATTTTTATTTTCTCAACTGTGATTTATATTAAGTTATACACGATTTTTATTTTCTCAACTATGATTTATATTAAGTTATACACGATTTTTATTTTCTCAACTATGATTTATATTAAGTTATACACGATTTTTATTTTCTCAACTGTGATTAATATTATGTTATACACGATTTTTATTTTCTCAACTGTGATTTATATTAAGTTATACACGATTTTTATTTTCTCAACTGTGATTTATATTAAGTTATACAGGATTTTTATTTTCTCAACTGTGATTTATATTAAGTTATACACGATTTTTATTTTCTCAACTGTGATTTATATTATGTTATACGGGATTTTTATTTTCTCAACTGTGATTTATATTAAGTTATACAGGATTTTTATTTTCTCAACTGTGATTTATATTAAGTTATACACGATTTTTATTTTCTCAACTGTGATTTATATTAAGTTATACACGATTTTTATTTTCTCAACTGTGATTTATATTATGTTATACGCCATTTTTATTTTCTGAACTGTGATTTATATTAAGTTATACACGATTTTTATTTTCTCAAATGAGATTTATATTAAGTTATACACGATTTTTATTTTCTCAACTGTGATTTATATTATGTTATACACGATTTTTTATTTTCTCAACTGTGATTTATATTGTTATACACGATTTTTATTTTCTCAACTGTGATTTATATTATGTTATACGCCATTTTTATTTTCTCAACTGTGATTTATATTAAGTTATACACGAATTTTATTTTTTCAACTGTGATTTATATTAAGTTATACACGATTTTTATTTTCTCAACTGTGATTTATATTAAGTTATACACGATTTTTATTTTCTCAACTGTGATTTATATTAAGTTATACACGATTTTTATTTTCTCAACTGTGATTTATATTAAGTTATACACGATTTTTATTTTCTCAACTGTGATTTATATTAAGTTATTTAGTTTTAGGTCACATCCAGGACCACATATATATAGATATACGCACATATATGCATATATATACGCATATATATATATACACATTTATGCATATATATAAACACATATGCATATATATATATGTATATATGTCTGTATATGTATATCGCTATCCTAGAGTAAGTTTTATTTTGTGAGCACAGTTGTTTGGCATTTCTCGTCTACAGTTTAATAGATTTTGGTGTTCTTTAAAGTACATGATAGCAAATTTTTCATGGACGCATAATTTACATGGGTCGTCTAAATGTCTTCACGTGGTAGCTATTCTTATTAATTTCCATTCGACTACTGGCAAATGTCTGCTTTCTTTGAGTCCCCGGTATTTATTCGCTAATGTTGTTTTTTTACGGTGTTTTTTTTTTATTTTTGAATGTACTTTCGTGGTCATAGTATCGGGTTTTCAAATCTAAGGAAGTAATGCTTACGTAATATTTCTTGTTATTCGGTTTTTACATACACATGCATATATTTACATACACATCCATATATATGTACACATACATATACATGTATATGCATACATACATATGCATATATACATATATATGTATACATACATATGCATATATACATACATAGGTATACATACATATACATATATACATACATATACATATATACATACATAGGTATACATACATATACATATATACATAAATATACATATATACATAGATATACATATATACATATATATATACATACATATACACACATATATATATACATACATATGCATATATATAGATACATATGCATATATATACATACATATGAATTTATATATACATACATATGCATATATATACATATGCATATATATACATACATATGCATATATATATATTCACATACATATGCATATATATATTTACATACACATGCATATATATACATGCATATGCATATATATACATGCATATACACATATATACATATATATACATGCAGATACATATACACATATATACATATATATATACATGCATGTACATATACACACATATATACATATATATACACATGCATGTACATATACACGCATATATAAATAAATATATATATACATGCATATACATATACACATATATACATAAATATACATGCATATACATATAAACACACATATATACATATATATATGCATATACATATACACACATATATACATATATATATGCATATACATATACACACATATATACATATATATACATGCATATACATATACACACATATATACATATATATATACATGCATATACATATACACACATTTATACATATATATACATGAATATACACACATTAATACATATATATATACATGCATATACATATACAGACATATATACATATATATATGTATATATATACACATATATATACATATATATACATGCATATACAGATAAACGCATATATACACATATATATACATGCATATACATATACACACATATTTATACACATATATATGCATGAATAAAAATATATACACATATATACATATATATATACATGCATATACATATATACACATATATACATACCTGCATATACATATATACACATACACATATATATGCATGCATATACATATACACATATATATACACATATACACATACACATACATGCATATACATATACACACATATATACATACATGCATATGCATATACACACATATATACATACATGCATATTAACACATATATATACGTGCATATACATATACAGCCATATATATATGCATGCATATACATATACACACACATATATATATACATGCATGTACATATACACACACATATATACATACATATACACACATATATACATATATATATACATGCATATACCTACACACATGCATATACATATACACACATATATACATGCATATACATATACACACATACATAAACATATAGACATACATACATATAGACATATACATATACATATATACACATATATACATATAGATATACATACATATACATATATACACATATATATAGACAAACATATACATATATACACATATATATATAGACATACATACATATACATATATAGACATATATACATATACATATATACACATATATACATGTAGACATACATGCATGTACATATATAGACATATACACATATAGACATACATACATATACATATATACACATATACATATAGACATACATACATATACATATAGACATACATACATATACATATAGACATACATACATATACATATATACACATATATACACATATATACATATAGACATACATACATATACACACGTATATACATACAGACATACATACATATACATATATACATATAGACATGCATACATATACATATATGCACATATATACATATAGACATAGGTACATATACATATATACACATATATACATATAGACATACATAATTATACATATATACACATATATACATATACATATAGACATAGATAATTATACATATATACGCATATATATACATATAGACATACGTACATCTACGCACATATGAACATACATACATATACATATATATACATATAGACATACATATACATATTTACACATATATATATACATATAGGCATACATACATATATACACACATACATATACACACATATACATATATAGACACATACATATGCATATATACACATACATACATTTAGACATACATACATTTATAAATATCTATATATACATGTGTATACACATATATATATATAAACACACACACACACACACACATATATATATACATACAAAAAAGTGAAAGGAAAATAAAAAGAGAATAAAACTTATGAATTTATATATATATATATATATATATATATATTTATATTATCATCTTTTTAAAGTTGTATATATTACCTAATCGTTCTTAGATTCTGTTTATTATATCTAAAATAAAAAGATTAACAAAAATGAATATATCTATATATATGCATGTTGAATTGGTTGTCTTTTCATGTTAAAATATATGCTGAAACTTCTCTTACCTACAATTTCTTACAGCTGATTGCTCTATACATCCATTTATTCTATTTTATAAAACCACAAGTCTAGAGTCCGTGTTTTAAGTCGAGAAGAGCAGATGATTTTTATCCCCATTTAACTTGCTCCTTTTTGCAGAGGAAGTCAACAAAATACGGGCTGGTGCGTAGCTACTTGCGTTCTTCCATGCAACCTGAGGAAATTATTATTTTTTTTAATTCATTCATCATGATTGGGTAACAAAGCTAACTACAGAAGGGGCACGTCACAATCATTATTTAACAATATGGAGAGAGAGAAAAACTTGTTCAACAAATTAACTTTCGATTGCAGTTAAAATTATGAACACAAAAACGTAAATAACAAAACAAGAGAACGACCAATGAAAATAGAAAAATGTAATAATAAACATTAAACAATAGTTAACTAAAAAAATATGGGAAGAAAATGGTGAGTTAATTAATCTATCTATACTCTTATGAATTCGGTTTTCTTTTGTGTGTATTAATATTCATATTAAAACCCCCTCTTTTCTATTTATTTAAAAAGAAAATACAATTTTCTTATATATGGGTTGTGGAATTGTATTCATTAGCAAAAGATCAAGCTAATTTGCATATTCTTTTAAGCATTCATTTTCATTAATTCCCTATTAGATTTTTGGGTTTTCTGATGGGATCATCATATTTCGTTAACTATTACATGTAATTATATTCATGCAGATATTCTACATGATTTACACTTGCATAATATTTGCGCAAACAGTTTACAAACAAAATTGTTTCCATATATATTCATGTATGGGTATATATTTTTGTTTAATATATCTATCTATAAAAGTGAAAGTGTGTCTGTCTGTGTATCTGTGTGTGTGTACATTTCCCTACGCAATACCTCTGTCAATTTTATGTCTACAGACTCGAAATTAGATATACAGGGTACTGAGGTTTGGGAAAATCGATGTGGTCGGTTTTCGGCCAGAAATTTTGCGATTAAGGGGTCAAATTTCAATGATTTGACCTTTGAGAACTCTACCGAACTCCTCCGACAATTTTTGGTCTAAACACTTGAAATTTTAGATATAGATTCCGTGGACATGGATCTAACTTAACAACTTAATTTGAGCCCAAAACAATAAATTTTAAGGGGTAATAATGGGGGCAAAGTTTTAAAAAATTGACTGCTTTTTTATTTTTTTTTGCTCAACATACACCTCCAAATACCCGGGCAACGCCGGGTACCCATGCTAGTATATCTATAAAAGTGACCGTGTGTGTGTGTGTGTGTGTGTGTGTGTGTGTGTGTGTGTGCTTGTTATGTACATTTCCCTACGCAATAATGGTCAATTTTTAGTCTACAGACTCGAAATTTGATGTGCAGGTTACGGAGATTTGGGAAAATCTTCGTGGTCGGTTTTTGGCCAGAAATTTTGCTGTTAAAGGGTCAAAGTTCTACGACTTCACCTTTGAGAACTCTACCAAACTCCTCCGAGAATTTTGAGTCTAAACACTTGAAATTTTATATATAGGTTCCTTGGACATGGACCGAACTTAATAACTTGATTTGAGCCCAAAACAATAAATATTAAGGGGTCATAATAGGGGTCAAAGTTAAAAAAAATTGACCGCTTTTTTTTTTTTTTTTTTGCTCAACATACACCTCCAAACACCCGGACAACGCGGGGCTAAAATGCTAGTAAATAAAATGATCCTTTCCGAAACTAACATGCAAGAATCAAGAAGATGTTCTGAAGGCTTAAACCGACGAAGGGGGCGCTCAAGTCAATTCACGTTGATTTCCGGTGTGTCACGTCATTAACTGCTGAGGAAGTTGCGCGTAGCAGGGCTTATCGCCCGCAATCGTTTCCATAGTGATCGATTGAAGCTAGACTAGACTTTGGAATTCCCTTCCGGGTTCCCGCTTCCCCAACTGTACTGACATGCAGAAGTTCAAGTGTAACGTGAACCGACATCTTGCTGCCCAACTCCCCATATAGTACTTCTGTAGCTTATGTCCCTGATAGTAGTCCCCTACATCAAAGTGGCAATGTGCCTTGTTTGGGGTGAAAATGTAATT
>NC_136484.1:41133060-41165560 GCF_053919585.1 Euprymna scolopes | reverse complement strand
ACTCTAATTAGGCCCCGTTTCTTAGTGTTTTGTCCGAATGAAATGAAACTTTGGTCATAACTAGTTTATTATATTCAAAACATCACATTAAAACACTAGGGTCTTTGGCCTTTTTTTTCTCCGTTGACTGTAAAATGCTCAGAAAAACAATTGAATGTCCTCTGTTTTTTGGGGGGGTCACCCTGTATAACAAGTGTTGAATAGCAGGGCCTTCATGATTTTAAGATGACAGGGACATATATAATGATGATGGGGGAGACATTTATACAGTTCTTATATTTCTTGGGGAATTTGTATTAACGGTTCTTATAACACAGATATTAGAATGATAATGATATTTGTATATATTGCATCATGACGACGACTGTGACAATTCCTGAGGGGAAGACATTTATATATCAGACAGGGGATTGTTCTTCTTAACATATATTGAAGGAGAGGGTGATATGATGCACAATTCTTAACACAGAGGGGAGAAGGCATTTATAGACATTACTTGTGATGGAGGAGATGGGACACATAACATGTTCATTATAAGATGATAAACACAATTACCTTTCGTTCGTGATGAAGGATGTGACACAAGACAACAGTTACAACATAATGATGACTTCTTTATTCATCTGATCGGCCGGTCGATGACGTCAGGAATTCGACTATATCTACATGGTTAATCTTCTACTCTTCGCCTCTAAAGGACTCTGACTCCAACTCATCAACTGACCAATTGACTGCCTAACTCTCTGACTCTCAACTCTCTTGACTAACTAACTCTCAGATCCTATATTGAGAATCTCCCTTTGTCTATGACGTCAGAAGTGTTTTTCAAATGTGACTAATTTTACGTTGCTTTACATATGTTTGTCCAAACACCCCCCCCGGCGAACAAAAGAATCCTCAATCTATAACTCTAACCTATTTTTACCAATGTTATTTAATTTGCATTATTCATTCTATTACTGGTATATTTAATATTCAGATTTCTAAAATAATTAACAATAGACTTAATTTCTAACATTCCATTTCTTAACTCTGCCTACAGGGTTCGATTCTGGGCTTATCCTAATCTCATTTTCACTTATCTAATATTCTTCTTATTTACATGTGTTACAGGGGAGGGTTGTCCCCTTTACCCAAATGAATATGATCAAAGGCAACATAAATTACTCTTCTACCTAATTGAATAAATTTTTAGTGTGTTTTTTATTTAATGTAAAATGTCTATTCGATTCGATAAACATGTAATATTGAGCACTACAGGAGAACAAGAAAACAAGGTCGCCATGTTTCCTTACGTCTTTGAAGTCTCGATAATCACTTAAAAAAAAACAAAAAACATTGTGGCTGAAACCAACCCAATAAATATCATGGTCAAATTTATTGGGTGGGTTTCTATCACCATTTTGTTTTATTTCTTATTTGGTGATTATCGAGACTTCTAAGACATCGTGGCAACTTTGTCTTGTTCTTCGGTAGCACTTAATATTACTTATTTTTCGAACCGATTAAACATTCTACATTATATAAAAACACTAAAAACTTATTCAGTTAGGTAGAAAATCAACTTATTTTTCGTTTTTTTTTTTTGACAACTTATTCATACCTCTTTGGATTGTAATACAAATCCTAAATATTTCTCCACTGACAAATAATTTCATAAAATAATGACAAAAATGAAAATTAATTATTTTGAAAGTTTCAATTTTATCACACCCCAATTTTTCTCTTTAGTAAAGTTGTTAATCCTAACTAAATGTAAATTTTTTCTGTTCGTCTTTCTGTCTTTTATTCCCTTTGTTTTCCTCTGTTTTAATTCTGTGGATAACTTTTTTTTTACTATCTTCGGAGTTTCTTTCTATCTTTATTTTCGATGACCTTTGCTTGCATCTTCATTTTTTTTTAACGATCTTTCACTTTGTATATCTGACCCTGACTTATGGGTCTACAGAGATAAAAGAAAAACCTTCTTTCATTCCACTCCGAAACTGCCATCACTGTAAATTTGACAATATAAAATACTGCCAGCAAGAAAAAGCGAGATCTGTATATATCGGAATAACTAGCCGGAAAACAAAATAAACTGTACTTCCACAAGAAAACTTTATGGTTTTTAGTGCATCACCTTGAACAGCTAAAAAAAAGAGATTTAGAACAAGATCATGATACACCCCATGTGGCAAATTTTTTTTTCACTCAAAAGTGATCAATATTTTCAACAATTATTAGTTTTTGCTGTATTTACGTATCTTTATAAAAGTCTATGTTTGTCCATCTGTCTCTCCATCTATCATAATTTGAAATATAATTTTCAGTTTAAAATTGGGCAAAATGCTGTTATAACTACGAATAACATTTTTTTTAGACGTCCGATGAAAGAAATTTCATCCGAAAAATCTTAATCTAAGATAAAAGTAAAAAATGATCTGTAATAAAAATTATTTACATCTTATTCGCATTTAAATCCTAAAATATGCTTCAAAAATTCGTTTTCTATTTTCACTAGAGCATGCTACTTCTATGTTTTGTGCAGACTTGCGAGTTTGACAAAAAGATTTCCAAGTTCAACAGAAAATTTCCTGAACTCAACAAGATACACCTGAAGAACGTCAGAGGTTACATTGACCGAAACCCTGTAAAAATAACACTTAAGGTGAAAACAGTAGAATTAAATGATCCTAATTATGATATAATAAAATTATTAATTTTTATGTAAATTATAAAATTATTAATTCCATCTACTAACTACCTAACTAATGAATTAATTTTATTCAAACAATTTTCACTACATAAATATATGCAAATAATAGGGAGGAAATAAGTTCAATCCAGCGACTGACACCCTTTCTAACTCAACAATAAACAACAACATATGCAAATAATAAATAAAATATTTATCAATATTCAAATTTTATTTTTAGCTGCAATATTTTAAGTCTAAAAAATTCTTATTTTTTACTTTACTAGAATATCTTGTTCTTTACTTTTCCAGGTTGAATTTCTTGTCCTCTACTTTTCCAGGTTTAATAAAATCTTAAGAATATTACTTTTCATGCGCGCATTTTTCCATATAATATATATATGTGAAACGTGGGTCCTCTACAGACATCACAAAAAACAACTAAACCACTTCCATCTTCGATGTCTTCGGAACATCTTGAACATTCGCTGGCAAGACAAGATCCCAGACACTTGTGTTCTCGAGAGGTCCAAGCTCCCAAGCGTCATCACTACGATCCGCAAAGCGCAAACCCGCTGGGTAGGCCACGTGTATCGGATGACAGACTCGCGCATACCAAAACAACTGCTCTATGGTGAACTCCGGTGCGGAATGAGAAGAGCTGGTGGACAGCGCAAACGGTTCAAAGACACTTTGATGTCCTATATGAAAGACTTCAACATTGACGTGAACTCATGGGAAAGCAGTGCTTCCACCAGGTCAACCTGGCGTCGCTTGGTACACGGGGGCTCTCTGCTCGCGGAGGCAAGACGAACTGAATCTGCAAAAGAGAAGCGCGTTGCGCAAAAAGCCCGAGATGCTGAAGTCGCCGTCTTCAGCCACTGGTGTCCAACATGTGGCGAGCGCTTCTGCGCCTGGATTGGACTGTGGACTGATCAGCCACCTGCGGACACACAACTAGTTGTCTATGGTCATAATCGACTCCGATTGACGAACACACACACACACACATATATATATATAAGACTTTAAAACAGATTAAATATATTTGTTTTGTTTAAAAACGATTCCTACTTGCAACGAAAAATACAAATACAATTCGTAAAATGCCGATGTAAAAAAAAAAAGGAATTACAGTTTTGTTTTTATTTGAATATTTTAAACGTAAAAAAAATTGTTGATTAAAAAAAAGCTTTCATGACTTTGCTTTTATTTTATTATGCATAGACAGAATTTTTAATGCCCAAGCAAGTTTTATAATAGATACAGAGCTTATACTATAATATGATATAATATAATAGATACAGATCTTACACTATAATATAATATAATCTATAATATAAAGCTGAACATGTGTGTGTGTGTGTGTGTGTGTGTGTGTGTGTGTGTGTGTGTGTGTGTGTGTGGTCACGAATAGGCTCCTATATGGTTGACTATTATAGAAAACTGATCACATATAATGATAGAAGATGTATCAAGACACAGGAATGGGTATGTTTGATCTGGTAGAACGGTGGTTCATTAAAATTGTGGGGTCTGCATTCGCGCCTGGTCCACAAAGTATGGAAATAAAAAAATTTAAAATAAAAAAAAAACGTTTACAAGTTTTTTTGATATAGATGTACATAAGAATATATTGATAAGTATGTTTTAACTTAAATAGGGATGGTATAATAAAATTGTGGGGTCTGCGTTCGCGCCTGGCCTCCATAGAATGGAAATAGGCACAAACTTTGATAAAGACATTTCATATCTATCTGCGTAAGTATACTTTGATAATTACGTTTCAGTTTGAAGAAATATGGTATAATAAAATTATGGGGTGTTCGTTTGCGCCTGACCTCCATAGAATGGAAATATGTCACAAAGTTTAACAAGGTTTTTTAATATAGATCCACAGAATATTGTAATAAGTGTTTCAGTGTGAACAGGTATGGTATAATAAATTATGGGGTTTATCTATTTTATTTTTACTTTCATCATATTTTGCTTTGGTTTTGATACCCCCAAATTCGAAGCTATCTTTTTACAACCCTTCCTTTTCATAACCTATCATACTTTCATAAATCAGAGTCCATTTTCTGTAGGCTGTTTTTGAACCCAGTCAACGACGGGTACTTTTGCTAGTATAATATAATATAATATAATAGATCTTACTCTAGTCATTTTTTATGTAATTGATTGTAATGAGTTTGTAAATCAGTTCAATTGATCAGCAAAGTACGAAAATATGTTTGCTAAGTGCAGAAGAAAACCTTTTTGTATTTCTAAAAGGATATACAAATATATTTTTCAAAATTTTTATCGTTTTTATTACCGTTTCTTATCAGCCACACATTCATATATTCTTATCAGTCCTCTTTATCTTTTTTCCAATTTTTTAAACTAAAATTGGTCAGCATCATCCTTCGGATGCAGTATACTG
Organism: Euprymna scolopes; assembly: GCF_053919585.1. Lineage (NCBI taxonomy): Eukaryota > Metazoa > Mollusca > Cephalopoda > Sepiida > Sepiolidae > Euprymna > Euprymna scolopes. The sequence goes on along the minus strand of NC_136484.1, from coordinate 41,160,458 downwards.
TGCATGGTTATTAGTTTAATAATTCTTTGGTCTAGATGCGTTTGTTTTCTTTAGCCTAGTTTATGAATGAACCAGAACACACTATTCCCAAATTCACAAAAAAGAGGAATAAATTCCATATATCAGATAAAATCATCACCAGAGATTGAAAGCAAAATTTTTCATGAGAAAATAATAATTCTCAATTCTTTCAGAGGTTTTGAGTCAGAATTATTGTATTTGGGCAGCTTGCCTTCAAATCATTCTTTCTGACATAAGTTGGCGAAAATGATCACTAGAATTTGCTGAGGGATCGCTGAAAAAGAGATTTCATTGTCTTTTTGAGAATATGAGAAAATTTCAAAAGATCAAATTATCTAGGATTCTGGGCACATATTAGAATTCCCACCTCAAAATACTTTCTGAAATAATTTGGCTAAAAGCAATCATCTGGGATTGTTTGAAAGCTTGTTGGAAATAGAATTTGATGATGGAATAAGATATTTACTTTTATGGATTCTGAGACCTTATAACTTTTGTGAGTTGGGATCAAAATAAGCTCTTGGAGAAAAGGAAATGCAAAAAACGCGAAGGTATCTGAATTATGAGTAAAACAGTACGATACAAAAAGTTAAAGAATCGAGGTGACATTTGTTCTTTGATATTAACAGCAAAATTGTTCCAAACACAAGGGTCACAATCTAAATCTGCAGCCAGAATGTTGCTTATTTAGTGCTTAATGACTATGAATCCTATTTAATGCAAATCTGAAATATTTGAGTGTTCACATGGGAGGTTGTGCTTATATTGTGTCTCTAAAATATGTAGTTTGCTGAAAAAAAAAACTTTACCCATTGAAGTTCTGTTTAGTTTAAGATATACAGGGGAAGAAATAAAAATATTTATAGTATTTTTTGTAGTTTTTTTTTACATAGGCATAACCACTTATCAAGGCCCAGAGGCCACTCGGAGATAAGGGTTAAAGGGTATACAGTAGTCAATTGGACAATATAGTAATCGGTAGTAATGGAAATTCGGTAAATTTGTTAACTTAATTGGAACGGCTCATCAAAAACTTGTTTACATTGGACTTGAACACAACCATATTGTAGTCAGCTGGAAAGCAGGAAAACGGAAGACAATTCTGCATGCGTGCAGTTCTAAGAAAGAAGCTTTGTTCATGGAATCTACGTTTAGGTTTAGGCACAGATAAAGTGTAGGGGGAATTATTAATAGTGTTTTCAGCTAGACAAGTATTTCTTCTGAAAGTTTGATAAGGAGGGACCATAGATTGATCAGTCGAGCACTTGACATGAAAATAACGATAAAACAAAGACAAACTTGCAATATCTCTTCTGTGAGAAAGAGGTTGCAGGGAAGAAAAAAGGACATCTCCTATGAGACTATGAAGTCTATTTTGAACTCTATCAAGGCAAGATAATTCCTTTCTAGCAGGTCCTGCCCACATGTGGCAACAGTACTCCATCCTTGAACGTACCTGGCTCTTATATAGATAGAGAATTGTATTAGCAGTGAGATATCTACTGAATCGATAGAAGGATCCCACCATTTTCCAGTGGTCTTCGCAACGGATTTGATGTATGTGTTCCATTTAAGATCAGGAGTAAAGGTCAATCTCAGAAGCTTGTCAAAACATGAGGTTTCCCCAAGACGAGAGCCATTCATTTCAATTGATGCCAGATAGGGGATCAGAGCGTTGATGATGTAAAGATAAAAGCTTGGTTTTATATACATTATAAGTCACCAGCCACTTCTTTCCCCATTGTACCAGAGGAGAGAGAATCAGAGAGAACTTGATTGTTTACGGTCTTAGATGTGCTACCATAGATGGTAGTGTCATCAGCATAAATGTCTACGAATGATACAAGGATGTGATTTGGAAGATCATTAATGTAGATCATGAAGAGAGTTGGGTCCAGGATGGACCCCTGAGGGACTCTTGCATTAATACTGTGAGCTTCTGATTTCTGCCCATCAACTACTACTTTTATGAACCTATCAGATAGAAATGATTTAATAAATTGAGAAGACATTTCCAGCTATACCATAGCTGGAGATCTTGTGAAGTAAACCATTATGCCATACCCTATCAAAGGGCTTTGATATGTCAAGAGGAATTGCCCTAGAAAAGTTGCCTCCGTCGAGAGATTCGCTAATCCTATGAGATATAACTGTAGGAGTTTTTGCTGTGAATATTTTACATGGCACCTGCTATGAAAATGACCATGTCTTTTTTGATTGATGAGAAGAGAACAGGGAGAACTTTTGAGGTTTTTATATCGTTAACAAATATGCTTACTCTAACAACTAACTGATGTTAAAAAGTATGTATTGATGCATTATAATCCTTTCTCTCTGATAGATCTATAAAAGTAGTTGTTGATGAACAGAACTTTATATCACAAAATATCATTACCGCCATGCCTCAAGGATTCATTCTGGCTCAATCCTCTTTTTGATTTTCTACAACGATCTCACATATAACATTCGAAGATCATTCGTTGACATTTTTTGTGGATCGGAGGACTATCTATAGCAGCACTTTGAAGATCATTAATTATCAAGATCTTTCTAATTCTCTTTCTTATGAATTGGATTATATAGTGCAATGGGGATAAAGGCGGCTGGTTACTTTCATCATCGATGCTTGGATCATCACTTTGCATCAGTGGAAATTAATGGCTCTCTTCTTGAGGAATCCTTTGCTTTGATAAACTTCTAAAACTGACTTTCACCCCAAACTCGAAACGAAACGCTTACATCCAATCTGTTGCTAAAGTTCCTATTTACAATGCCTCCCCACGGGACAGAGTTAGACACCAGGGTCGTTTTTTAACATGATGAAAAGGAACAAAAATTATAATTGCCTCAGTCATGAAGGATTTCTCCTCCACTGAGAGAGAACAAGAAATTGAAGTGTAGCATCTGAAGAACAGATACTACCCTTTGATTTTGGCCCGAACTGCTGCTAAATTTGCTTGAAAATAAAAATGATTTGATCATTCAACATTTTCAGAAGGTGCCTCATTCCTCATGCGAGTATAAGAACGAAATACATTTTAAGATGGAGCATTGTTGTCACATCTGCAGAGGTGTCACTCAGAGAACTCTTTCCTGCTTTGACGGAATATAAATTGACTTCGAAATCTAGTGGGGGGGATGTCCTTTTCTTTTCAATGCAGCTTCTTTCTTTAAGAAGAGATATTAGTAGTCTTTCTCTACTTCACGGTTATTTTCATGGCAGGTGCCACGCAAAAGATTCACAATAAAAATTTGTATACCTTAAATAAAATAAAACTTCAATGAGCAATGTTTTCCTACCTATCTTTTACCTATTTTAGCGACAATATAGGCATTATAAATATCTTTCTTTCATCATATTCGTATACCTTAAACTCAACAGAACTACAATGAGCAAAGTTTTTTTTCCGCAAACTACCTGTTTTACAGACATAATATAGGCACAACCATTTGAAAATTCAAACATTTCAGATTTGCATTGAATGTGATTCATAGTCATTAAGCACCAAATAAGCAAAATTCCTTGAATTTCGATTTCTTAAGATTCTTTAAGCTTGAGCCTTAAATTTTAGACATTTTCTAGAATAAAAATCATATAATGGATGTTCATCAAAATTCGAATAAGGAATCTAGACACAAAGTTTAGTAGCATTGTATTTTGATTTCAATCATCGTAAAGGGACTCAAATGTGGTGAAAACCTGTTCTGTTCAGGTAATTAATTTTACCTATCCTGGGACTGGTATTTTTCTAGTACTCTATATCAGCAGTCTTTAACCAGTCGCAAAGAGTTACACAAGAATATGTGAGAAAGCTGGTGCACGTTTGACATTTTTATTTAATTTCATATACATAATATTATTAGACATGCATAATGTAATTTTGGTTATCATAATTTCTATATATTAATACTGTAGTACCTTTAACGTGCGTATGTACTTGTGCCACGGTTTTCAGATTATAAATTATTCGATCAGGAGATCCTATTTATTAAGTATACTATGAACATTAAATATATAAATAGGCTAATTTAATGTTCGTAGTATGTTATCACCCGCTATGCTCCTTTTTAATAAATAGGATCTCCCGATCACTGAAGATCCAATATAAAAAAAACTTATTAAAAAAAAAATGCTGCTGCTTTTGAGCCGTATCTGAAACTAAAATATACCTTCTTGGTCGCCTGCTTTGGATTCAAGGGTAGTATCTGTTCTGTCTAAAGATGGTACAATGATATTGTGGGGGTTCCATTCACGCTGGGCGTCTACACAATGAAAATATGTCACAGACTCCCATAAGGATATTGGAGATAAACCATAATAACCAGATATATTCTGACACTACATTAACCAGATTACTTAGATCAGTAATTTTACAGTTTTAACAAAAGGGCTACACTAATATCGCAGTGTCTCCATTCATGCTGAACGTACACAGAATGCCCAGCAACAATATATTATATATGAAAGACACTGCTGTGGAATTTCCACAGGTCCCGCTAGTTATCAAGCAGGTTTTATGCAAATCACTAGCACTGGTGTCACATTAAAAAGCATCTTGCACTTTATGAAATACTAGCGAGGGGTACCCGGCGTTGCCCGGGTGTTTGGAGGTGGGGTGGGGGGGTTAAAAAAAAGTAAGTATGAGGATCGAACCCGAACCGTTGAGGCAAAATTGTAAATAAAAGTGTGAAAAAAAAAAAAGTGCGCCGTTAACCATTGCCCCACCGCGAGATGCTAACGGAAAAACGTTTGAATTTATTTGATTACTTGGATTTAGCAGGTGCCCGTTTTAATGAGTTAATGAGGTCAAGTTTGACTGCGGGATAGTATTTTCCCAAAATGTTATAGGAAAAAGACTAACCCACATGCGGCGAGCGACAAATGTTGAATATTTATCTTCCCGAAATCGAGCAAATTAAATAGACAGGCGAGCTTCATTGTTAACTGTGAGATATTACGATTTCTATGTGATATAAAAAGTTTTAAAAAGTTGTGAAGCGAGCGACCACTTCTCTGAAAGAAGCCTTTTGTAGACATACAGAAAAAGTGAACACACATACATACATTTTCGCTTTTATATATATAGATTATGGGATTTTCATCACTAGTTTTAGGCATTTGTTCATGCCAGTTTTGAAGGTTTTACTTTAAGGTATTTTGTAAGGAGATATAAAACGTCGTCATTGTAAAGTTCTTTTGGAGTTGACCGAATAAATAAACCGCTGCAGCTATTATCTCTTGTCGCTTGGGTTACATTTCTGTCATAGCTATTTGATATAGATTACTTCTGTTTATTTTTTTACATTGGAGTTTAGATTTTTATTTTGTGCAACTGAAAACTCGTTGATGAAGAATTATAGGTGCATCTACACTATTAGAACGAGATTTTGTAGTTGTTATGGCTCGCAAGTAGCCACAAAGAAGAACAAAACAACGGAGAACAGTTTAAACATGTATTACATGAAAAATGGAAAGGTTACAAACGAACAGTGTAGGTAATTCCCCGAGCATGCGAGAGTCGCTCTGGAATTAGATCCCCGCCTGGGGCCGTCATGAGTAAAGTTTATATGGACGATGGATTAGTCCATTTGGGAGGTGGTTCCCCACAACAGTATTCGATAAATGGAGTTTTCAGATAAAAGACAATGGTCTACTGATTTTTTTTTTCAATTCTAATAAATTAGAATGTTAGCTTCCAATGTTAACGAGCATTTCTCCCCCCCCTCTCTGGCTTTCTTACTCTTTCTATTTTCTCTCTCTGTGTCTCTATAAGATAATAGAGAGAGAGAGAGAGAGAGAGAGAGAGAGAGAGAGAGAGAGAGAGAGAGGTGAGTAAACGTGGAGGTAGACACGTTTACCAGAACCAAAGGTCAGCTGACCAAATTACGTATGTGTGACGTGGTTGGCTAGATCTGGGAGATTTGAAGTGAGCTTTGAAGAAGACGGACGTTTTCCGTGGTCTCCCCCCTCTTAACTGGGGAGGGGGGAGACGAACGCTGACGTGTGTGAAGAAGAACCACACAAGCAGATTTCACTTTACACCTGCTGCAGGACCTCTGGGGGAAGTGAAATAAAAACTATAAAACCATTTCATCGTCTTGGAGTGATAAATCTTCGTCAAACAGGTATCAAGTCTCCCTCCAGGATGAGAAATTGCCAGATGGTTCAACAGCGAGAAACAGAGGTAGGTTCAGAAATTACATGTCACACACACGATTCCCTTTATGATAATCAAACACACAACCATTTATATTAGAGACAATCACACGGAATCTTTCTTATGTTATATAGAAACGTAAAATGTGCCCCTAAATGAAGAACTCTATATAACATATTCAAATGTAACGAAAGCTCAATTTGGTACCCCTCAAGGATAACCTCAATGAAGAACGAATATATAACACCAAGTGATGCACTGATGCAGTCGAAATTATCTGAATATTACTGAATTATTTAAAAAAATACTTTAATCGTGTTAGCAGGTGAAAATTGCGGCCATCTTTTTTTTATATAAAATAAATAGAAACGAAAACATAAACAAGGGAAGTAGCTCCAAATGGTTAATGTGACTAACGCAAAACAAATAACAAAATAAACATAACATATATACAGTGTTTCTGAGTCTGTTTAAGATTTTTTCATTATTGTTCATATAAAAATAACCGTTCGCCTAAAAATTAAATAACTTAAAAATAACATAAAAGTTCAAAAAGTTTTTCCTGAATTTTCCAAGAATTATCGGGAGGAATTTTTTTTTTTTTACACGGCCATCACCACATTATCAAGGCCAAAAGGCCACTCAAGGATAAGGGTTAAAGAGTGTACAGTAGAAATTGGAAAATATAGTCATCATTAGTAATGAAAATTCGGTAAATTTGTTAACTTATATGGAACGGCTCATCAAGAACTTATTTACCTCCCTTTTCAATTCTTCTGTGTCTTACATAAGCAAATACGATCGTTTTTTTCAAATTCTGTTTTCTTTAATAAATAATTTTCTACCTTATCGATGTTCGTAATTTTGGGATATAATCATCTTAAAAATATGAGGAGTACGATTATGTGAAATTCAGCATTACGATCTCCGAAATTTCGTTCTGATAGTGTAGAAGCGCCGAATTATAAGTTAACAATATGAAGGTCGTTTAGCATTAGCGAATAATATTACAAAGATGTATTAATTCTTCGTTTAACCAGTTATTCAGAAATATATACAATGATATTAACCACATAAAATCTGCTGGAAATAAAATGAGAAAGTTATACATAATTTTGCAGTTGTGCAAGGGTTTCCTTGAGACTTGTACTTTATTTTAAGGGTTACGCAAAAAGAAGAAAAAACTTTAAGAAAACGTGCTCTATATGAAGATAAACCGGAAAAAAGTGTTACGGAACAAAATAGGACGGGAAGAACATACATAAAAGAACTAAAACCAGGTGTTGACGAAACAAAGGTTGACTCTTATGGCCTCGGTATTTATATAGACAGACGCATTATTGAAGGTTGATAACCGATTTTATTTACTACAAACAATTTGTATTAGGAGAGACAAAGTGTTCGTAGGATGGAATGTGATTTAACAAAGGAGATGAATGTTCGTAAAGTGTTTGTAGGTATGCATGAATTGACAAGGAATGAATGTTCGTAAACTGTTTGTAGGTATGTATGAATTGACAAGGAATGAATGTTCGTAAACTGTTTGTAGGTATGTATGAATTGACAAGGAATGAATGTTCGTAAAATGTTTGTAGGTATGTATGAATTGACAAGGAATGAATGTTCGTAAAATGTTTGTAGGTATGTATGAATTGACAAGGAATGAATGTTCGTAAAATGTTTGTAGGTATGTATGAATTGACAAGGAATGAATGTTCGTAAAATGTAACTTATCTTTTTGACGATGGAGAGGGTCAGGATAGGCCGGTCATCCTGCTGTCGGTGATGCATGTCCTGACTTGTAACTGGAAAGCGAGGGTCTTCTTTCATCAGCTCAAGCAGCCCGGCGTCTTCGTCGTCTTTCTCCTCCTCTCTCTTCTTTGGTTTGTGTGAATTAGGCATCGTTTAGAATTGAAGGCGTTTGGCCCATAACATGAGAGCGTAGCCGGCTTCAGTTCACTGGTGCCTTATTTCTTTTTCTTCTTCATCTCTTTAGGTCGGGTGGGAGAAGGTCCGCGCGTTCACTGACGCAGCCGGGCGAAAATCTCCTGTTCCCTCCTCTCGATTCCCTCAAATACCTCGTTTTTATAGTGGCAAACTGGCTCCCAGCGACTGTGATATTTGAGGTGTTTATTTTAGGCGCGGAGCTCTGCCATTGGTTGATAATTATTTTGTGGTTATCTTATTTTTTTCTTCCCAAGCGGAAGCGATGCGTGGAGCCATGTGCAAACGACGATTTTTTATTTTGTCTCTCATGGTGGATGCGTTAACATCCGGTTGGCTGCCAATTCTCGTCCTGTTCCCACACTCTCAAATGACTAGAAATGTCATCTGAGCATGGTTTCCACACACGAGGTCCGATCGAAAAATAAAAAGTATGATTTGTTTTTTCTTTTCGACAAATTAAATCGCTCCACATCCAAATTTTTTGCAAGGCGTCTCAAGCCGACCAGAAACAACCTCAGGTTATAAAAATTGCCGAGCAGAGGTCATGCCGCCCCAGTTCACAGAAACACGTCTACGTTAGCAGCAACGCTAAACGGCCAACGCCATTAACCATCAATTACGACGGAATACCCAACAGTTCAGGAGTACCGTCAACATAAAAGGACTATTTACATTTTTTTTTACACAGGAATCACCACTTACCAAGGCCCGGAGGCCACTCGAGAATAAGGGTTAATGGGTATACATTAGTCAATGTGATTATAGCGTAGTAAACATAAGTAGTGAGAATTTTATAAATGGATTACTTAGCGGGATGGTTGATCAAGAACTTGTTTACATTGGACTTGAAGACAATCAGATTGTAGTCAGCTGGAAAGCATGCAACCGGAAGAGAGTTCCACAGGCGTACAGTTCTAAGAAAGAAGCTTTGTTCATGGAATCTACATTTAAGTTCTTGATACCAAACCGAGAATAACAGTATATAAATTTAATTTCTTTGTTCGTATTTTTCCTGCGATCATACACTTGTTTATAACAGAACTCTTAGTTAAGAAAATAAACTTCATTTAGCTCGTAACGTTGTACACTTTTCTAAACTGTGTCGTTACATTTTAATGGACCCAACACGTTGTAGACTCGGTCACAAGGAGACAGAAGAAAAAAACAACTCGACTCACTTTTTCTTTTTTTAACAGAAACCTTTATATATGATATTTCTAACAACACATTTTGCCTAAATATTTAAACAGTTCATTTCTACTTTTCCAGCTGCGTGTGATGTCACTCACGTGTCTCGAACACATGCCTCTCTCGTCAGGTCTTAAATACCACCTTGCTGCACACCGCCTCTCCATCCTCGTGTGTGATTTTATCTCTGCTGTTACGTCATTTTGCACTGCCGGCTTGGTCATTTGCATATCTTTATGCGGCTGCTGATGCGCCCAGCATTAGCAGCTCTCAAGTTTAGGAAATACAATCTAGTACTTCAACTTTTCCCGAAAAGGATGAAAAGAACAAATTTTCTCTCTGAAAATACAAGACAGAGATTTGGTTCAGTGATCCAATGTTCCGATCTTTTGGTGGACTGAAGTAAAATTTACAGTTACTATTTAATCTAAAGAATGACGAAGAAGCTTCTACAGTTCAATTTGCAGACCAACTCTGCAGGTTCTGCTATAACAATTCTTCATACTGTCAAACGATTCTTTTATGTAGTTCAACAGAGTTGTGCGATGTTTTAAAAGAAAGTATTTTGCAGCTTCCTCCGTCGGTGATTGTGGAAGAAGGAATGGAATAGGTTTCCAGGAGATGCAGACTACAAAAGATTCATTTCTCTTTTTCTTTTTTTTTTTTGTGTGGAAGAACAGATGTGGCATTGTGTTGTTGCGAAAGTTTGCAAAGTTTTGGCATCGAGCCAGGAACTTGCAAAGCAGAAATGCCATTCTTCTTTGGAAACTTGCTTTTACTCAAAGAGACAATGATTCCTTTCTTTTTCGGTATTTTCTACTTATTTATTCTTCAGTTTTGACAGAGAAGCATTGCTTTGAAATAGTACGTCTCTTTTACATATTCAAATGAAACATTCGTGCTTTTCTTTAAACAATGCAGTTCCGTTGCATATTATATATATATATATATATTCTCCTCAAACAAACGGTTGATGCACCAGCCCAGAAATGACAACAATGCTTCATGCATGGGTGAATGGCGACTTTTGTAGAAATATAGGATATTGCCAGTTGTGAGTTTTTTTAATCTCTCTCTCTCTCTCGCTCTCTCTCTCTCTCGCTCGCTCTCTCTCTCTCTCGCTCTCTCTCTCTCTCTCTCTCTCTCTCTCTCTCTCTCTATATATATATATATATATATATATATATATATATATATATATATATAAAGTAAGATGATTAATAATTTATAATTAGAATAAAAAATTTAGAACCTGTTTCATAAGGAAGAACAAAACAAAATCAATAAATTGTACGATCGTTTCGGAACCGATGTTTTCATTGTGATAGACATTGAGTCTGAGACAATAATTTTATCATATAGTTTTGAAACTACATTTACCATCCCAATGAATGCATTGACGATGATACGTACGACTTTTAGAAGGCGGACTATTAAAAGATACATTTGCCTTACTTAAAAATTCTAGGTTTATATTGGTGTCTTTAGAAAAAAAAAAACACTCAATATTATTGCTGATGAGGAGACTTTGTTTCAAAAAACTATATGATAAAATTATTGTCCAAAACTCAATGTCTATCACAATAAAAATATCGTTTCCGAAACGACCGTACAATTTATTTTGTTTGTTCTTCCTTATGAAATCGATTGTTAATTTTTAATTCTAATTATAGATTATTAATCATCTTACTTAATATTAAAATAGATCTAGGATATATATACATATTGACCTTATTATATATCTACATTACAACGAGCACTGTTTTCTTTTCTTTTAGTTTAATTGTATTATTGAATGTACTAATACATTAAAATATTCTCTGCTCTTTAGACTCTTGCTCTAATCCCCTAAGTATATATATATGTATTATATATATATATATTATTAGAGTCCTTATATACTTCTTTGATCTTATATATATATATATATATATATGTGTGTGTGTGTGTGTGTGTGTGTGTGTGTGTATGTGTGTGTGTGTGTGTGTGTGTGTGTAAAAGAGATTCAGAAGGCTGTCACAACGCGAGGAATGAATTATAGTCGCTGTTGGTAAGAGGAGACGAGAACAAGTGGCGATTTACAAATCAATAAGTACATATATATATATTATATATATATATATATATTTATTCAGTTGTATGGTAAAATGTCTTACTTGTAACTTGTAAGCCTATGCGACGTATTCCATTATTAATTTCGGAAAAATTTTCCCTTTTCAAATGGTGTGCGTAACAGGTCGATTCAAAGCATGCTGGATGAAGGACCGGAAGTTGTGTAGCTATATGAGGCCTCGGGGCAAATGTGAGTAGGGGATTTATGTATGGTATGATTAGGTAATTAACATGTTTATAAATTTGCTATTTTTATTTATTTGTCTTTATTTTTATTTTATTTTTTTTTGGGGGGGGGGTTATAACTTGTTTTAGCGTGAGCTTTTTTTTATTGTTCTCTGTTATGTTGTCTTTATCATTATTACTATTATTTATTCATTTATTTTTTTTTCTGCTGATGTGTGGGTGTCTCTGCTTTTCTGGGTCACTTGAGTCGCGTCTGGTCGACTACTATAGGGGCGGGATGTGAGAGAGGAGGAGAGGTCGGGCTCGGCAGCTGGGTGTTTAGGTTAGTGTTGCTGGGGGTAGGAAGATAGGTGAGGGGAAGGGAAGGGGAATAGGGGTGACATTCCTTGGGAGTTGTTAATTTATTTATTTTCATGAGTGGTAGTAGATTTTTATATTTATTTATTTGTTTATTTATTTATTTTTCATTTTAATTGGTTTGTATTACTTCAGCTAACTTTTAATTTTAGTTGGTTTGTATTAACTTTTGATTTTAGTTGGTTTGTATTACTTCAGTAACTTTTAATTTTAATTGAATTTTTTTTAAAAATATATACTGCTGTTTTATTTATTAAGTTTCTTTTAGTATTTTATTGTTATTTTATTTATTTATTTTTTTGTATTATTTATATGGGAGGAGGTTGTAGTAACGTCCTGTTTGGAATGTGAGGCGAGCTGTGTGCAGTGGTGTATCTGTTCTAATGGGTTATGGTTGTAATGGTAAGTGTTAGGTGGGAGTCGTATGTAGAGTTATATATATATGAATATAATATATATATATATATATATATATATATATATATTGTATTCCTGCGCATCACCAATAGAAAACGAATAAAGAAAAGTTATAAACTGTAATACTTTTCGTATTCTTTTTGTATACATTTTTACACACACACACACACACATATATATATATATATATATATATATATATATATATATATATATAATACTGGGCGCAGTTATTGTCAATTGTTGAGGTTTATTTTTTATAGTTTTACCATATATTATTGAAGAAAATTTGAACAACAAACAGAAGCCAAAATACACTTCTAAATTATTTTTTCTTTTCTTTTTTCCTCTTAGTTCTAATTTAATGTTTAAAGCCATAAATTAGACAAAAGGTAGGTAAATAAAGGGTGGGGTAGACTATCGAGACGTCTTTCAGCTGACACTTTTCAAAATGAACGTTGACGATGGAGGAGATGCAAACATTGTTTAAAAACAGAAAAGGAAGAGCAAACATGGCGGCCAGCATTTTTATTTCGTCCATTCTCGCGTAATCTCGTGTGTGCGTGAAGATGGAAACTATAAAACGATATTCATTTCTCGGTGCTGGGAGATTATTCTCGATCAGGCAGGAGAGAAGGCAACGAGAGTAGAGACAGAGGACTGTAGTGATAATCTTTCTTGAACATTCCGTTTGTATATTTGAGGTGAACCCCCCACCCCATTATACTTCAAGCTATTTCGGCGATGGCTAACGCAGGCTTAAGCAACATGATTAAGCCTTTTAATGGCGACGGTGATGTGGTAGCGTGGCTTAAAAAAGTGGACCTTGTAGCGAGGATTCAGAGGCTGGATGATGTGGCCGCAGTAATACCACTGTTTCTAGAAGGGGACACTCTGGCCCTCTATTTGGAGCTCAGAGAGCGGGGACGCCTTCAAGGGTCGACTGATCGAAACTTTTGCAGAGGGGCCTTTCGAGGCCTTTAATAAGTTGAAAGAGAAGAGGTGAATCTGTTGATATCTACGCGAATGAGATAAGGAGATTGGTTGAGTTGTTGGGCATCAGGGGACACGCTACGAGTCACGTAGTCAAGATGACTTTCGTTACTGGGTTCCCGGAAGAGATATCAAAAAGTTTGCAGCAGGTCCCGGGAGTGGAGACGCTGGATGTAAGTGAGCTGCTTAAAACTGCAAAAATCTTGGTGAGCACCCAGTCCACAGAGCCTGGAGGAACGGCAGCAACGGTACAGCAGGATGTGGGTAGGAATCTGCCGAACCCGGGGATGTCATGCTTCGAATGCGGGGGACCACACATGAGAAGAGACTGCAGGAAGTTCTTGCAATGGACAGTGTGTTACAAATGCAATCGGAGAGGCCATTTAGCGGTAAAATGCACAAGTTCGGGAAACTGGCGAGGGGAGGCCGACGTGCCAGCAGCCGCCCCAATTCGAGAATAGCGGTGCACCCGCAGCAGATGCCCAAACAGAAGATTGCGGTGGAAGGACGGGAAGTTATGGCCCTGATTGACACTGGCTGCACCATTACCATGGTGCACACTACCCTGGTCGGAAGATGGAAAGGGAAGGGTGAAGTAGTGGCATTCAATGGGTCGCGAGTGAAGTGTCGAGGGAGGAAGACCGTCACTATTGATATTGCTGAACGTCGGATGAGGGTCCATGCAATTGTCACTGATTGCCTGGTGCCTGGCGTCCAAGCCATCATTGGAATGGATGTTATATGCCACCTTGGAGGTGTTACCATCACATGTAACAACGTGAGGTTTGAACTAGCTGAGTGCGCGGTGACGGAGCAAGCCCCCAGAGGGATCAACAAGACCGGGGAGGAAAGAAAATTGTTGATCAAAGATCAGGACTTCCGAGCCGAATTCGACGGAGAACGGTGGACGGTGGAGTGGGCATGGAAACATCAAGCGCCATCGCTGACAAACAGGGTGGCATGCTACACAAATTCGCTTAGAGGAGGGGCGAGAAAGGAGTTTGAGCAAGAAGTCGACCGATGGATTGAGAAGGGGATACTGATGCCTTGGACGGATGATGTGGAGTCGGGCATTTTGCCGTTGATGGCCGTTCTGCAAACAACTGAAGGGAAAGTACAAATGCAATTGGAGAGGCCATTTAGCGGTAAAATGCACAAGTTCAGAAAACTGGCGAGGGGAGGCCGACGCGCCAGCAGCCGCCCCAATTCGAGAATAGCGGCGCACCCGCAGCAGATGCCCAAACAGAAGATTGCGGTGGAAGGACGGGAAGTTATGGCTCTGATTGACACTGGATTTCCGAGAGCTGAATGGCCATGTTAAGTGCCATATGGGAGGTGACACCGTAGATGTGTGCAGTGAGACCATTAGGGAATGGAGGCAGATGAATGGCGCATCTACGTTGGTAGATCTAAAATCTGCCTATTTGCAACTCCATGTTGCCAAGAAGCTCTGGAAATATCAGTTAGTCAAGTACAAAGGCAAAACCTACTGCCTTACACAAGTGGGGTTCAGGTTAAATTCGGCACCCAAGATTATGTCAACTATCCTCAGGAAGATTCTGGAGACAATGGGAAAGGGAGATGAGGTAGTGAGCTCATACATAGACGTCATTCTGGTGAATAAGACTGTGGTAACTGCCAAGGAGGTGGTGGCTCATTTGAAGAGGTTCGGGTTGGTCGCCAAAGAGCTGGAAAAATTAGACGGAGGGGCTGCTTTAGGCCTAAAACTGAAACGAGGTGCGTCAGGCGGCCTAGAGTTTCGCAGGGGAAACGAGATCCCACAACTGAAGCAGGAGCTCAACAGACATGAACTTTTTTCCATATGCGGAAAGTTGATCGGACATTACCCCGTTGCTAGCTGGCTTAGACCAGCATGCAGCTACATAAAGAGACATGCCGAAGGACGAGGATGGAATGATAAGGTGGGAGAAAGAACAGTCGCCATGATGGAAGAGCTCCTGAAAGAAGCAGAATGGCAAGACCCAGTCCGGGGAACCTGGAACGTACCGCGAACATTGGATGGAGTCGTGTGGTGCGATGCGAGCAGCATTGCAACAGGGGTCGTTTTGGAAATTGGAGGTGTAGTTGCAGAAGATGCAGCCTGGTTGAGGAAAAAAAATGACGTCAGCCACATCAATGTGGCAGAATTAGACGCGACAATAAAAGGAGTCAATCTGGGCTTGAAATGGGGACTACGTGACATCTGCATCAAAACAGACTCTGCCACGGTGTTTGCTTGGCTAAAGTCTCATTTCAAGTGAAAAGGATAAAAATGAAAGGGGCAGCAGAGATGTTAGTGAAGCACAGGCTTGGGGTGCTGGCTGAGCTGATGCAAGAGTTTTGTTTGAAGCTTCGTGTAGACATGGTGGCTTCTGAAAAGAACCGAGCAGATGCTCTCACAAGAGTGAAGAAGAGTTGGCTGTTGCCAAAGAAAGATGTTGTTGCTGCATCGGATCTAGATGATGTTGGCGTGCGAGAACTGCACAATTTGCACCATATGGGGGTAGAGAGGACTTGGTACTTAGTGAAAAAAGTCGACCCGAGGATCACCAAGGAGCAGGTGAGGCAAGTGGTCAGGACATGCGACAGATGTCAGTCGATTGATCCTGCTCCAAGCACGCATGAAGCTGGCCAATTGGAGGTGAGTGGAACCTGGGAGAGACTGGCATGCGATGTCACCCATTACAGGGGTGGACTTTACCTGACCATGATTGACTGTGGGCCCGGGCGATTTTCCCTATGGAAGAAGCTACGTGGAGGAACAGGCAATGAAATAGCGGCAATCCTTGATGAGGTGTTTTTGGAGCGAGGCCCCGTGGAAGAGTTGTTAACCGACAACGGGACTGCATTCAAGTCAGTAGCAGTGACAGAAGTACTGAAGAAATGGAAGATCCAACAATTTTTCAGAGCTGCCTACAGACCCAGTGGCAACGGGATCGTTGAGAGAAACCACCGCACCATAAAGGCAGTTGCGGAAAGAGGAGGCACCTCACCTGAGCAAGCCGTCTTCTGGTATAACATGTCGCCTAAACTGGGACAAGTACCAGAGACGGTCCCGCAACTGTCAACGTTTTCATATTCCTGGAGACATCCCAGGGTGGAGCTGGAAAGCCGAGAAGTAGCGGCCACAGGGACAATTAAACTCGGGGACGAGGTATGGGTGAAGCCACCGGGGGCGCACTGCACCACACAATGGAGAAGAGGTCGCGTGACATGGAGGAACACTAGTAACAACATTGTGGTGGAAGGAGTCCCGAGGCACATTCTCGACGTCAGACCAGTGGAGGGCGAAGCAGTGGAGGGGAGTGTGCAGCCACAGGAGGAGGACGAGACACCTCAGAGGCCAGGTAGAGAGAGGCGACCGCCACAGTGGATGAGAGACTATGAAATGTAATTTTGAGATCAGGGAGGCATGTGGTTAGAAGCAAGAAAGACAAGTCTTACCGTGGGTGCTCAGCGAGTGAGTTCAGGCGAAGAAAAGGAAGAACAAACATGGCGGCCAGCATTTTTATTTCGTCCGTTCTCGCGTAATCTCGTGTGTGCGTGAAGATGGAAACTATAAAACGATGTTCATTTCTCGGTGCTGGGAGATTATTCCCGATCAGGCAGGAGAGAAGGCAATGAGAGTAGAGACAGAGGACTGTAGCGATAATCTTTCTTGAACATTCCGTTTGTGTATTTGAGGTGACACCCCCCCCCCCATTATACTTCACCTTAGTTGCAAAATAGCAATGTGAAACGGCTGTAGAAATTTTATGTGACACCAATCCACGGAAGCTTCACATAAATGGGACATTTTTGAGGGTCCACAAAAGTTCCACCTTTAAACGCTAGGATTTTATCCTTTACACATTTTTGAAGTAGGTATAAAGGATAACCATTGTCAAAAGGATCTCAATTATGTTTTTGAGTTCCGCATCTAGTTTAGTACTAGAGCAGATATACAAAGCCAGGTGCACTAAGGTTATAATCAGATTTAATTTTTTGAAATCCAACTAATGTATTGACCTGTAAAAATAGGTTTCGCTGGTGAAAAACTCATACCAGACCTTCCGACAAAGACATCTAAAAACGATAATGAGCTATTAACTTATCCCTCCATAATAAACGTCAATGCAGGGTGAAGTAAGTGTAATTGTTCTAACAACTCCTCAGCTTCTGTATAAACAGAAATAGCGCATCGGTTTTGGAAACTGATTAAAAAGCAGTTGCTCCTGAAATCCAACAAAAATATTGGCCTAAGTTGGACCTAAAGGACTTCCTATCAACTTGACGATACATGTTCCCGTCAAAACTTAATATACAAGGGTATTTTGGCTTCTTTTCATTGCCAATTTTCTTTTCTATAATAATATATGGTTAAACTATAAAAAAAAAATCAGCAATTGATAATAATGGTACTGCGCCCAGTATCATTTAAATGTTTTATAAAATTATGTACCCATATATATATATATATATATATATATATATATATATATATATATATATATAATTATTTTTTTACTATAATAATTAAATACCTACAGACACTAGTGTTTCATCCTTTCGGGATTCTTCAGTGCAGGGTGTCACGATTACTACCAGTCGAACGATTCGAACCCCGCGACACGAGACATCTCTGGCTCGATTAGCGGAGGCCATATCCATTCGGCTACTATTAACCGTGTGAAATAGCGTTGAATTTTAAACATTTTAATTTAAATGTTCATTATGTCAGGCAGACAGTGATCAAATCGTTATACGATGATCTACGCATAAGAGCTAAATTGACCGACTTTTAATTAAACTGAAAGTGCTCAACGATAAGAAACGAATTTCTTAAAGGGGCTGTCATAATTATTTTTTTACTATAATAATTAAATACCTACAGACACTAGTGTTTCATCCTTTCGAGATTCTTCAGTGCAGGGTGTCACGATTACTACCAGTCGAACGATTCGAACCCCGTGACACGAGACATCTCTGGCTCGATATATGAGAGAGAGAGAGAGAGAGAGAGAGAGAGAGTGAAAGGGAGAGAATATGTGTTGTCTTTTAAAGACTCATCAGTGTAGCTTTATCCAAACCACTTTGAAACTCGAGCCTTGTATTTTCATAACATCTTAGTTGTCTTTGACGGATCTAAATTTTATTGAATCGCGTTAATTGGTTTTAGTAAAGAATTCAATTCAAGGAAAATGTTGCATATCAGTCTAGATAGAAACAGTATTTTCCTTGCTCAGAGTGCTCTTCCTTTTGGTAGAGTAAGTTATGGAAATTTATGTGTCAATTAAGCTACACAGAAATTTCCAAGTTTCATCTCTATAAAGACTCGTCAAGCTAAAATGTATGAACTTTATGTCGTTGTCTGTTTTTATATATACACGTGGTGTTTAGTTTAGATTGCTAACCACTCACATTCCTTGTTATTCTTTACCATATTTTATTAGCCTATAGCAGGGTTTCTCCCAAGCAAACATTCAAACGACTTTTTTTTTTTTACTCCTTTGTTCTGATTTTAAGAGGGGTCACTAACCCATTCTTTGTGTGAATGCGTTGAATTAATAAGTGACTTTGTTTTAACACGTTTCTTATTTTTATTTTAAGTGTTTGATTAGTTTAGTATTTCTTATTTAATAATAATTATTATTGTAATTTTTGTATGTATTTATGTATTTATTTAAATTAATTTTGTGTATACAATTATTTGCTATTTTACTTCTATAGTTTAATAGGTTTCGGTGGTTTTTAATGTTTACAATTTCAAATTTCTCATTCAGACATAATCTACACATTAATTATACAACTAAATTTCTCCATGTACGAGTCTATGATACTATTTTCCTCTCAACTATTGGTGACCGTTCACTTTCTTTGCAATGCGAGTGATGGACCATTAATGTTGTTTTTATCCAGTTTTTTTTCTGTTGAAGGTGCTTTTATAAACGTAATATTTATTTTTAAAATTTAAGGAAGTCATACCCATATGGTATTTCTTATTCGGATTTTCGTTGGCAAATATTGTGGCGTGATGCACAGTGCTTTTTGGATTGTAGTGGACAGATTTTATGAGTTGTGCGATGTTTTAAAAGAAAACTTTTCTCATCATTTTCTTATTTATATTGTTACGAGCCTGGAGAAACAAGTGTTATAGCATGGTCTTCTGTGCAAACTCTGCGACTCTACTGATTGGTAGTTCTTCTGTACGCTATATACAATGCATTAATAAAAAATACAAAGATTTACGCTTGCAACACATGAATGTAAGAGAAATGAATACAAAAGATATGTCGGCCTTTATGACACGTTGTCGGGTTTAAGATCAGTTATCCTCACAAAATATTCAAGTAAAACAAAAATTACTAAACACATGAATAACTATGGATTTGTAAATAAGAATATTTTATTACAGCAGAGGTATTCAATCTCTTAAAAATTATATATAATACTCAATAGATTAAGATACAAGTAAACACAAAGAACAATAAAGAATTGATCGATTGATTTCAAATAAAAAGCGCCTATAAGCATGAAGTTTTATTTCCAACGGGGCTTGGGAGGGGTGAATATCAGAGGTGAAAGAAAATATGTAATACTGAGTGATGTAATCAACAACCTGGAAACAAAATATCAAAACAAAAAAACATCATATGTCCAGTTCCAAAGTTTCCGAGGAATCGATATAATGGTATCATCAATGTGTTGCTCAATCGTTTTTCCTTCATTTTTTCTGACCCCCCCTCTCTCTCTCTCTCTCTCTCTCTCTCTCTTCTTTTTGGTTATATTGCTATTGCCTTTCTACTTGGAAGATTCCTCTCATGTTTTTCTTCATGGTTATTCATTAGTTTTCTATTTTGTCACTCCATTCATCACGTCTCATAAGTTCCGAGTTGATTATTGTTTTTTTTTTTATGCATCTGATCACCTCATTGGTGATTTCTTAATCCTTCGCCACATATATATTCATATATATCTTATTGAAAAAAAGTATGGTTCCCAAAATTCCTATACTATACTAGGAAATCTGAAATCGGCTTCGTCCTTTTTCAGTCGCCTCTACATAATTTAATTTGGGCACGCACATATGGGTTGATATGCTGCAGATTCATATCATATCCCAGTCATCGAGACACAGTGTTTTGTGTATCTATAATGAGCGCTGGCTAGTGCATAGAATGACTCTTTGAAAATATTTTTTGCCGCATGTGAAAATATTGGAATGGATGAGAGAGAGAGAGAGAGAGAGAGAGAGAGAGAGAGAGAGAGAGAGAGAGAGAGAAAGAGAGAGAGAGAGAGTTGGGTATAGGGTTGTCTGTCTTGGCTGTTTCCGTTTTCGCTTTTAGTTCGTGGGCACATAGAGCAGGTGAATCTGCTGACTGTTTGGTAAAAGGGTGAGGAGATCATCCGATCTTTTTTTACATTAACTTCGCCCTTTCCCCTACTGACATGATTTTACATCGCAATATTAGAGAGATTGCTTCAGGGTTTGGGTTATTAATATCTTTAGTGATTATATTTTTTCCTTCTTTATTGTTACTTTTTTATGCATTTTGTTATTACTTTTTTCACAATTATTCCCATTTAGTATGTTGTTATCATGTGTTTTAATTATCACTTCTAATTTTTAACAGCATCTGTAGGACAGTTTGAGATTATTTTTATTGAAGATCTTTTGAACAAAACACAATATGCTTTCTAGCAGATGGAAAACTCTAAAGTCTAAAGGTTTCCACGAGATAATGGCGTCTCAACTGATAAGGCCACGATAATGCTTCAAAGTGTGTCTCACATCGATGTTAATAGCTCAAGGCTGTGTTGTAGATCACTTAAGACATGGAGAGGATTAATTGATGAGAACCTGGTTCTAGTTCGCAACACAAGGGAAATGGCAACAGACAGAAAAAGTTCCAAGTCATTTACAAAACATTTGCCATTTTGAATTTTTGAGATAAGGATTAGCTATTCGTATTCTTTTTATTCTTCAGACTACTGTTCTTATCTCAAATATTATTTTCATGAAAATCACACTGAAGATGAGAACAATGGTCTGAAGAATCAAAATAATATGAAAACGTCTGCCCTCAGCATGATACCTGAAGACAAAAATAACAATAACATATATGTACACAGCTTATTATAATGAATTGTATGCGTCCGCCTGTAACCGAAACTCCGTCACAAGATGAATGACGATTGCCCGGGTGTGTGGAGGTGTGAGTTAAGAAAAAAAAAAGTAGTAGGCAGGGAAGCTTGAACCAGTACCGTGAAGGAGGAAAAGAACGTGAAAAAACGTGACGTCTTTGCCATTGCGTCCATCGCCAAACCGGAAGTGGCGAAGGTTTAAATTAAGGCTAGTTAGGTGAAAACGAGGGGTGACTTTCGAGAATATCGGCGAAAAAACCACCGTTCCCTATAGAAAAGTGTCTAGTTGGGGGTGAAGAAATTAATGTTTTTAGCCAATTTTTCGATATTTGTCGTCCGAAGGGTCGAACTTCAAAATGAGACCGATCTTGTGGAAATCCGTCGTCCCTGTCGAAAGTTTTAGGCAGACATACATACATACATACATACATACATACATACATACATACATACATTTAAATAGACAAGTGAGATTTATATTATAGACTAGCCTGGGTGCCCCGTGTTGTCCAGGTGTTTGAAGGTATGTGTTGACCAAAGAAAAAAAAGTGGTAGTAGGCAGGCAGGTTAACCCTAACCTGGTAGAATTTAAGAAGGATGAGCTGGGCGAAATTTCTATCCATTTCGAAGAATAAGCCAGAAGGAGGATAAGAATTTGTTCTAAATTCTGTACGTAAGAGGGAATGAGATTTTAGACCCAAACTTGCATTCTCTAACGTTGGCCATAATAAATCTAGGGGATACAACTAATATATTAATTCACGATAACCAACTTAGTTAATTCTGCAACCAACGCATCCAATAATTTTAGAAATAGTGCTATAAAACAAAATTAGTTATAACTTTAGAAAATTTGGTTCAATTAATAAGTTACTAACCAAACGATATTTTAATAATAAAGTTTCCGTTTCAAAATTTTGTTTCAAAATAATAATTTGGGTTCTAACAAATGACGAAGTAAAGAAATGTTAAACAAAAACAAATGTAAAAAAAAAAAAAAAAAAAAATTCCCAGACAACGTCTGGTAGGTACAAATTGTAATAATTTTTAGATTATCATGAAGAACGTAAGAATTTGTTTTATAACTAGCTTATACCCTAGCTGACATTCTTGTATAATTACAATCGGGCGTAATAAACGATGTCCACACTGAATGATGTCGCAAAGGGATAACGTTAGTCACTCAAACAAAGACATCTGACAGATCCTTCAGGAAATCAGAAATAGATTACGACATACTTTGTGACATAATTCATTAAGGTTGTGGAAAACATTGGGAAAATCCTCTATGACGTCATAAATTGATGACGTCATTGCTTTGTGACGTCATCCATTGAAACAGAAAGTGGTTAAAGACATCAATAAAAGATCCTTTATGATGTCATCAATGAGGAGGTACCAAAAGGATGCTGTTATTCACTAAAACCTCTACGTGGATAGTAACTGTAGTCAAGCATTCAATATTTCCTTTTATGGAAATCGCTCCTGACAAGGCATGACGTCACCTGATTCCATGAACAAAGCTTTCTTAGAACTGCACGCCTGTGGAACTCTCTTCTGTTTGCCTGTTTCCCATCTGACTACAACTTGGTTGTCTTCAAGTTCAACATAAAAAATTCTTGATGAACTGCTTAAAGATAATTTACTAAATTTTCATTACTAACGATTACTACGATATTTTCCCATTGATTGCTGTAAAACCAATAACATCCTTGAATGGCCCCCGGGCCTTGATAAATGGTGACTCCTATGTTAAAAAAAAATCCAAGGGGTTAAAAGAAAAAAATATTACTTCAAAGTCCAAAACTAACCAACGATTCATATTAAATGAATAGATTTCGACCCCTAAAACAGCAATTCTTCTTTCTTTCGGAAACATCACCCATGGAATATGAGGACTAAAGGACAAAATCAGAAAAACGAGTTACGAGCCAAAAGTAAAACTAAAGTCTACTTCCTACTCTCCTAAAACACAATAGATTGTAAGCTTTAATTCCAAAACATATATAAACAAATATATATATATATATATATATATATATATATATATATATATATATATATTATTGTTGTTTTTTCAAGCGATAAATACGGTTAATTTAATAAGCTCATTTTTTATTTACTTAGAAAGTCATTTTTTATTTACTTAGAAAGTCATTTTTTATTTACTTAGAAAGTCACTTACTTACTTAATTTGTTTGGACGTATATAACATTTTTATTTATTCATTATATATATATATATATATATATATATATATATATATATATATATATATATATATATATATATATATATATAAAAGTGAAAGTGTCTGTCTGTGTGTGTGTACATTTCTATACGCAATAATTCTGTCAATTTTAAGTCTACAGACTCGAATTTCGATATACAGGGTACTGAAATTTGGGAAAATCGATTTGACTGGATTTCGGCCAGGAATTTGGCGATTAAGGGGTCAAAATTCAACGATTTGACTTTTGAGAACTCTACCAAACTCCTTCGACAATTTTTGGTCTAAACACTTGAAATTTTAGATATAGGTTCCTTGTACATGGATCTAACTTAATAACGATTTGAGCCTAAAACAATAAATTTTAAGAGGTAATAATAGGGGTCAAAGTTAAAATAATTGACCGCTTTTTTTTTTTTGCTCAACATACACCTCCAAATACCCGGGAAATGCCGGGCTGAAATGCTAGTACTTCTATATTTTATAGAGGGAATTAAACCTGGAGTCTAAAGAGCAGAGTCTATTTTAATGTATTAATACATTTAAAAGAACATGGCCCATAGTACTTTAGATACATAAAATTTGGAGACAAGATACAGCAGCATTCCCAAAGATATACTAACTTAAAAAAATTTTCTTATGGAACATAAGAAACACCCGCCTTATGACAAAAATGCAAGTTTTATTTTGGTGTCTTAAGGTAAAATCTTTGTCAATTATTGTCAATAATTATTGTCAATAATTATTGTCAATAATTATTGATAATAATTATTGTCAATAATTATTGTCAATAATTATTGTCAATAATTGTCAATTTTAATTAAAATGAACATTGTTTCCCCGAAACGATCGTACACTCAAGTTGATTTTGTTTGTTTTTCCGGTACTTGTGCATTTAACGAACCAGACGTAACTCAGCATTTGCTCGGCTTTGTCCGGCGCATGGCGTCAACAGCCGGATAATACCGAGTGTTGGCGATAAAATAAAAACAACGCTACAACAAAATAACTGTACAATGAAATTGTAAAATGTAGAAACATAAAAAAATTAAATAAGTAAAAAGCAAAAACCTACCGTTCATTTATGTTTTTTTTTTATTATTATTGTTTGAAATTGTTTTCTGTTTTCAAAATAAATACATATAAAACAAGTTTTTTTTGTTAAATAATAGGAAACTTTTTTTTTTGTCTGAACTGTTTTTTTTTTTTTCAATTTTTAACGTAAATAAACATTGTCTATGTCTTAAACATGTAAAAGTTAATTTTTTTTTTTTTTTTTTTTTGCAACTCTTTATGTCAAATAAATGGAAAAAGCCTAAAAAAGGACAATAAAAAGCATTGGGGTGGGGGGCAGGAACAATGATTATTTGTACATTTTTTTTCGCCAGAAACAAGGACTTTTTTTTTTTTTGCCAGAAACAAAGATTTTTTTTTATTCATTAGTGGAAGGAGGGTTTCGCGTTCCAATTTGGTACAGTGACCAAGAAACCCTCCTTTTCGGCGGGGTCATATCCACTGAAGACCCAGACCGGTGTCAGGAATCTGCCGACGTTGTGTTTTCTGCGGTTAAAAACGGACTCGTCGATTTCTACCGTATGGCTTGGGCCTCCGATCTGCCGAGGATTCCTAAGAAAATAGTCCCTGCATATATCACGCAGGAAAATTTTCCAATCCACAATTGTGTGATGAGAACGTAACCCACATTCGCGATGGAGATTTTTTTTAGATGCCATCTCGAACGCCCATAAGTATATTATTTTTATTATACATGCGATGGTTAGTCGGGATTTTGAGAAGAAGGTCCCAATCCTAATGGTGGTCCATCGACGACATGTTACACTTCTACACCTCCAACCGTAACTGCCAGAAAGGCTTGTTCTCTTTGCAAGTACCCAATCCTGACCAAAATGTAAACACCTTTTCTCTTCTGCCAACAATTTCCGTTGCTGGCAAAAGTTTATAGTGCAGCCTCTGGGGTCTGGAGCCGGTCTGCAAGGTTTGTAATATTAATTATTATTTCGTCAGTTATCTTTTTAAAACAATATTTTTAACTCTCTTCAAATAAGCGTTTCTTGAGTTGTGACACTTTTCCAATTGATAGCGAAATTCTTGTCTGCTTAATCGGCAATGCTCGGTTTTATCCGGCTGTTGACGTCATGTGTCGGACAAAGCCGAGCAAATGCTGAGTTACGTCTAGTTCGTTAAATGCACAAGCATTTTTATTTACTCTCTATCGCCCCCACAACAGCGGAGTTACTATATTTAACAGCATATCTGAGAAAATTGACCAAGTCCTATCTGCTTATCCTTCAGCTAACATTCACGTATGTGGAGATTTCAATGTTCACAACGTCGAATGGTTGACCCACTCAAACAAGACCAATGATGAGGGGAGGTTCTGTCATGATTTCTCCATTGCCTATGACCTCACTCAGATTGTTCAGGAACCCACCCGTGTGCCCGACAATGACGGCCAGTATGCGAGCCTACTAGACCTTTTTCTCACAACTTGCCCTGAACTATGTTCAGTTTCTGTTCTGTCGCCTCTTGGATCTTCCGACCACTCTGTTGTATCAATTAAGATAAAAATGAAATGTAATAAGTCCCCAGACGTACCTCTCCATCGTACAGTATATCGATACACTAAGGCTGACTGGGATAGCTTCCGTACATTTATAACTGATCTACCTCTGCATTCCATATTTAAAAAGGATGTGTCCTCTATAGTATTAGACCTGACGGAATGGTTAATTGTAGGTATTGATCGTTTCATACCCTCAAAAAAGTTTCAGCAAAAACCTAACAGCCAGCCATGGTTCTCTCCAGAATGTGCTTCTGCCATTGCGCACAGAAATCACTTTTTACACTGTTTCCAACGTAATAGATGTATGGAAACTAAAGCCGCTTTCAGGACTGCCAGCAACCATTGTAAGAAAGTAATAAAGAACGCAAGATGGTTGTATGCTCAATCTGTTAAGTCCAAAGTAGCTGAGCAGCGGCTTGGTTCCCACCAGTTTTGGCAAATAGCAAACAGAATTCTGAACAGAAGTGTGCGCTCCATTCCAACTATCATCAATGGACCTGAGGTAATCTCATCAGCATCAGACAAAGCCAAACTCTTTGTCAAGAACTTTGCAGCTAATTCTACCTTTTGCGATCAAGGCCGCCAACCCCCAATATTTCCTCCTGTATCTGAAAACACACTATGTGATATACGTATATCTGTACGTGATGTTGCCAAGCTAATCAAAAAACTTGATTCCAGTAAAGCAACTGGCCCGGACGGTATTCCAATTATAGTACTCAAAAAACTTCAACCTGAACTAGCGCCCATACTTACAAAACTATTTAAACGTTGTCTTAAGGAGAATAGTTTCCCATCTCCCTGGAAAATCTCATCAGTATGCCCTGTTTTTAAGAATTCAGGTGATTGCTCATCCCCCTCTCAGTACAGGCCAATAAGTCTCCTGTGCGTCATGAGTAAGTTGCTGGAATCTGTGTTAAATACAGAAGTAATCAACCATCTCAACAAAAATAACCTTCTTAGTGACACTCAATATGGTTTCCGTTCTGCTAGATCTACAGCAGATGTGCTTACAGCTATATCTCATAGGATTAGCAAATCTCTCGACGGAGGCAACCTTTCTAGGGCAATTGCTCTTGAC
>NC_136484.1:40945560-41128060 GCF_053919585.1 Euprymna scolopes | reverse complement strand
ATATGCCCTTTTGAGGTCCAGCAGCGATATGTTAGCCCCCTTCTGGTGTTAGTCACACATTTTAGCAGCACAGACATCTGCATTATCCGTGAAGGCATCTAAGTGATTGTTAAGTTCGCAATAGTCTATTACCTTTGCGTTTGTCTTATTCCACTAAATCATGGCCATCAATGGAATTATCCCCTTAGGAAGTACGAGTTTTTCTTCCAACTCTTGTCCATCTATACTCGGAGTTCCTGATCAGATTTCTGAAGCCACTCCATCACAAAGTCCTTGAGGTGTCATATGCCCATCTCCAATGGTCAAATGTAGCAGTGAAATCAGATTCAATAATGGAAATAGCTGCACATGTCGGGACTTTCCTGCACCTCCAATCATCATGACATCCACCTTTCCTGTCTTCCAGGATTGACATTGATTCGCATCTACTTTTGTGTATTGTCTACGATTGATGCTTAACATCGCATTTACATCTTTTTCGGGGAGGCTGGTGTTATTGCCTCATCCTCTTGTTCGTTTCCTGAACAGTCCTGGATTCAGTGTCCAACCTTGCCAACTTGGTGGCAATGGGTTCCAAATCTCTGGCAGTAACCCTTATCCCTGAGCTGCTTCCGGGCCTTGATAAGTGGTGACCACTGTAAAAAAAAAAAAGGTCTCTTACTATGTAACCTTTGCAGCTGCATCTTTAACAGTTTACACTAATGTTAGGTCTGCTCCTGGTAGGAATGGCAGATTTATTACTGGATGGACTCGTGACTGTGACCACATGGTGGTATTCACCCTAGTTGACGTCAGCGCCCTCACTCTTATCAGGTCTCCCATAATCAGTCTCGATTTTTGGTGCCTGCTGGAGTTTGATGGAGATGGCATCAGGGAACTCCATAACAAAAATCAGTTTTACAAGCCTTTGAGAACAACTCCTTCAAAGCTAGCCAATCAGTCCAACCATCTGATGGTTGTGTTTGTCGCCAGCCCATCTAACTATGGTCAACTTCACATATGCTGTAAACACCATCCAGAAATACTTTTTTTAAGAATTATATCATCTCGATGTCCTGTTGGATGCTTTCGTCCATCTCCAAGAAGAGGGCCAATGCTTCTCCCTCCAGAAACAGCGGCATCTTCACCAGAACAGCCAGAATAGTTGAAATCAGAGAAAAAATAACTGACACAATTTGCTCCCTTCTTCGCCCAAACAGCCATCATATTTTTCTTTTCATTGTCTTTGTGACAAACTCATGTGAATGAGAATGTCTCGGCCACAGAAAAAAAAACCCGTCTTTTTAGGTTGTCACCTTAAACTCCAATAGTGCCTAAATTTACATTTATCTTCCTGTTTTCATATTTTTGTATTGAACAGATTCCAGGTTCGAGGGGCAATGCTTTTTCTACACACCATTATTACATTACTTCTTGTGGAATAGTTGGCTGAAGTTGAAGATTGTAACTAGGATTACAATCGTTTCTGTGCACATACATTCACTTGAATTCACAAAAACATAACATCATTTTGAGTCAATCGAAGTAATTTCTTTGAATTTGTCAAATTTGCCATTTTGATCCACCTCGAGCGCATATAAAGACAGATGTTTCCTGCAATAAAATGTTGAGCTGAAATTCATGACAGAGCTTACATATCCTTGACCCCCAAAGTCAGAGATTAGACCAGTCCCTGTTGATTTTGCAATGGGAATTTAGTTCTGTGCAGGTCTTGACTTCTTACTTTGAGAAGGGGTTACTTATTTGCTAGTCGCCTGAAGCATCATTACTGGAGAATGTTGATGGAACTGCCCAAGCACTTTTTACAGGTCAGAGTGCCCCTCCCCTGGGTCATCGACTCTCAATCCCACTTTGTGATCCTGGTGCCTAAGTTCTTGCAGTGTGAGAGAATAAAATGGAACGCGTACATCAAATCTGTTGCTGGAAAAATGGTGCAATCATTCTATTGCTCGAGTAGATATCTAACTGCTGATGCAATTATCTACCTGTATAAAAGCCAAGTACGTCCCAAGATGGAGTACTGTTGCCACATCTGGACAGGAGCTGCTAGAAAGACCTTATCCTGCCTTGACAGGATTCAAAATAAACTTCGTAGCCTAGTGAGGAATGCCCTTTTCTCTTCCCTGCAACCTTTTCTCACAGAAGAGATGTTGCGAGCCTGTCTCTGCTTTATTGTTATTACCATGGCAAGTGTTTGTCTGAGCTCCAATTTATGGTTGCTCCTGCCAAACTTTTACGAAAAACATTCATTTAGCTGAAACCACTATCAATAATTTCCTCCATTCTTTATCAGACATCTAAATAGATTCCATGAACAAAGTTTCTTAGAACTGAACACCTGTGGAACTCTTTTCCGTTTCCCTACCTTCCAGCTGACTACAATATGGTCGTCTTCAAGTTAAACGTAAACAAGTTCTTGATGAGCTGTTCCTCTTAAGTAATCCAATTTACAAAATTTTGGTGCTAATGCACTTACTGATCCGTGCTATTTTTTAAATCGTATTTCCAAGTTTAATTAAAGTTTTATAATATGTTTTTTTTTATTCAATTGTTAGGCTAAGGTACAGAATAAGTACAAAACACCCTCCTCTCCCCATGTTAAGAATGGCTTTTTAAATAATAACATTATTTCAGCATGTATCAATAAGTGCATGAGTACCCAAATTCTTACTACGAATGATTACTACGATGTTGTCTCATTAACTACTGTACACTCATTAACCCTTATCCTCGAGTGGCCTCTGGGCCTTGATAAGTGGTGACTCCTTTGTAAAAAAAAAAGAAAAAAGAAAAGAAAGCTAAAAACACTGTAACACTCATAAATAATGACTTATTTCCTCTCTCAGAGAAATGTCCCTGTTAGGTGATTTGGTCCAACACTTATTACTCAGTTTGCAGGGCGCATTTATTTCATCAGTCCTAAGATTACTCAGCTTCTTTGAGAGTCACCATTTATAGGGCCTGTTCTTAGCTGAAAATGTACTTAGACCAACTCCTCCATCAACTGGCCTGGACTGGGTTGGGGAAAGCTATTTCTCAATTAACACACACAATCATACATGTAATTAGCTGGCGAATATACCCAGTGAACCAATGTTACAAGAAAAGGTTCCCCTTTTCTTGTAAGAAAAACATTAGATAGACTGAGATTCGAACTTTGTAAGCAAGGTTCAGAAATAGATTCAGAAATGGAATGTGGAATTTGGCATTGTTCAGTTTCACATAAAACAGTTTAGATATGCTGTTGTAAAAGGAATTTTAATTGTTCAATTCTTTTTATGAAAACTGAATTAAAATAAGGTCAGCTAAAAAATAAAGAACAATGCAATTTAAATATGTTGAAAAATAGGTTAGGAAAAAAATAGGTTAGTAAGAATTCTTTGTCTGCAGAAATGGTTTGGAAACATGTGCGAACCACGCATGTTCAGGCCACATGGGTCAATCACGTTTTTGGACACACATGACGTCATGGCAGAAATGAATTCTCAATATAGGAGCTAGAGTAAAAGATGAGTGAGACAGAGTTGGAGACGAAGATAGGAGGCAGAGCTAACATGGTCAGAGGAGGGTCCCTTTGGAAGCGAGGGAGAAAGTTTTGAACATGTAGAAACAACTTTGAATTCCTGGATGTCATCATCATTTTGACCGGTCAAATGGAATAAAATAACATCTCATATTTTTGTAAGTGCCGTCTTCGTGTCATCATTCTACCAAATTTAAGGTAATACGAAATCATCTTTATAATGAACTCTGTTCCCACTCGTCATGGTTATTAATGAACTTTGCATAACCCATCTAAGTAATGTGTCCCCCTCTCCATCATAAATAATGACTGTCTCCTCCAGTGTCAAAAGAACTGATCATTCGCTCCTCCTGTGATATATGTTATAAGAAACCACAGGCTGTAAAATGTAGGAATGTCTCTTCTCTATCTTCCTCTCATCATCTTTAAAAGACCCCAACTACACAACACCAAGTGCAAAAGAGATACAAACAATAGCACTTAAAGGGTCGGTTAGAATCTTAAAAAGATCTCTCACTTGAAGTAACTAAACTAATGGGAGAATGTTTGGCATCCGGTAGAATGCGCCATCTCCAGGAAAAACAAAGTGATAAGATAATGAAAAGGCATTAAAACATCAGTACACACCTGTTTCTTGTGCTGTCCCATGCAGACCAAAACGAAAGAAAGAAAAACAAATGGCTGCCTTTTCGGTTTTATGCTGATACAACTGATCGCTTTATGCAAATGAGATGCTGCTTATTGTAGTATAAAATCCTGACTTTGATAGAGACTTGGTAATTTATGATTTGGTGACAGAAAGACCTAGTCGTTTTGCAGTTGGAAGAAATTAGACAGCAGAGTGGTGGACACTGTTTTTTTTTTTGTTGTTTTTTAAAAATTTTATTTTGGACATCGAAGCCAAGATGAATTTACAATACAGACATTCTTATGGAGAGAACTTGAATGCCGACTAGACACTATCCTCAAATGTCTAATCAATATTTAAATATTTGTAGAAGGTACTCCGTTTCTAATGCAACAGTCTAGTAAATCTGTGACCTATTTTGGAACCACTCGACGTTTTTGAGCTAAATTTCGCGAATTTAGCCTTTTAAAAAGTGTTTGAGCATTTTTTTTTCTTTCAATTCCGCTTCAAATTTGCTCTTTTCCGATTTTATGTAAAAAGCGTGAAAACAACCAGTGAAATCAATAAGGAATACAGACCTGAATGCCCCTAAAAATCAACGTTTTGAAGGTCTTTATTTTAACCATTAATTATTATCACTAAATTGATAAACGAAAAATCTTTTATATCAAAGGCGTGCGTGTTCTGGTCGAGTGGTTTCAATATGGAGGATCGATTTAAGGTATTAGACCCTGCACACACGTATGTATACCAAAGTACTAATAGTGCATGGTAGACCACGAGGGTTTTAAAAATTGTAAATGTCGGGTGACGAAATTTGATTGTGTATCAAAAAAATAAATCGAAAAAAATATTCGTCCGCGCAAAACCTTTGTAAATGTCGGGTGGCGAAATTTGAAGAAATATGTACATAAAATAATCGGAAAAGGGCAAATTTCAAACGAAATGGGGGGGGGGGCTAAATTAAAAAAAATTATCCTAAAAACGTTGAGTGGTTCTAAAATAGGTGATCGATTTACTAGGACGTTGCCTTAAAAACTGAGTATACTCCATACAAATATTTAAATAGTGATATTTTTTTTTTATATCATTTAGTAGATTAGTGTACCTTCGATAATAGTCTTAAAAAATTGAAAAAAAAAAGATGAAAATAAAAATATATAGGGGTACCGCTCGTATACATGAACGTCGAGAAATCGTCGTTCAGCAATTTAAAAAAATTTTAGGGTTTGTATTACTGTACACAGATTCGAAAAAGTTGTCAAAAAACAAATATATAACAAATAAATATTATCAAAGGCAAGATAAGTTACTTTTCTACCAAACTGGATATAATTTTTGTGTTTTTATCCAATTTGACATGCTTATTCAGCTCGAAAAACATACAGTGTTAACCGATGTATTGGAAAATTCAAAATGGCGACAGACTCTCTCTTTAACACGGTAAGTTTGGGAAAAGGTATAATAAAATAGACAAAATACTATTAGAAATTCGCTCAATATGTTACCGTGACATAACTTGACATATATTCGGTGGTTTTTTAATACTATTTTGGCTAGTTTATTATTTATAACACCTTTTCCCAAACTTACCGTGTTAAAGAGAGAGTCGGTCGCCATTTTGAATTTTCCAATACATCGGTAAACACTTCGAGCTGAATAAACATGTTACATTGAATAAAAACACAAAAAATATATCCAGTTTGGTAGAAAAGTAACTTATCTTGCTTTTGATAACATTTATTTGTTATATATTTGTTTTTTGACAACTTTTTCGAATCTGTGTACAGTAATTAGGCACCGCCAAAACTGGGGGGGCAGGTCAGTACTTTTTGACGGACCGTCTTTTTAAAAATCTACCAAAAATCAGGTAATTATCCGATCAATACGAAATTTTCAGCGATTATTAGGAGAAGAATGAACTTTATAACAGTGTACTTATTTTTCATAAACGATATTTATATATATATTTTTTTTGCTTACAACCCCCCCCTTGTTTTGAAGTGGGAACAAATATGCTTAAAATAATCATCTGAAACTGAACAAAACATATTGTGTTGTTGTAAGGGACAGAATTATAGATTAAAAAAAAAAAAAAAAAAAAAATTGTTTGCATACCTTATTTTGACGTCTGAATATCAGAACTTCGATTGTGTTTAATTATCCCGCTTTTGAGTTTTGAAGTGTGAAATTCGGTGAATATGTTAAGTAAAATAATTAATTTAAGTTAAGCAAAACAAAAAAAAAAATTTTTTTATATTTATACGAAAAAAGCCATTTTAAAATTTTTGATAAATAAATTAACAATTTTTTTTTAGAGAGCCGAATAATGCATGACCATTATTAAATAGAGCATGCTTTGAATAATCGATACAAAAAAAAAAAATTCGATAAATATTGTGCCCTTTGTGTTAAAAATAGCATCATTTTTTTCGATCTCGTTTGAAAACGTTTGCCGCCTTTCGACTACGGTGGACCAAACGCGCTGAAATAATTTTTTTTTATTCTGCTTTAAATTGCCCCCTCCCCCCATTTTGGGGAGCCTAGCCCCCACACACATACACATTAAAAACCAAACTCATACAAATGGTCACCCATCTGGTACTGGCCAGCCTCAGCTTAATAATACATTGAAATTTTCGTCACTGAAAAATAAGTTTTTTTGGCCTGTTTAGTCTTCCATAGTTTTCGTCTCATCGAAAGAAACTTTAAACAGAGTCGATCTGAACTCTTCGGCGACGCGAAATATCTGGTTACATATATGAATAAGTGGAATTATTTGAAATTCAGGTACTTATATTATAATATTTTTGCATATTCTCTTAGAAAATCATCCTAAATCTTAGTTAGACAATAAATGAATAAATAAATTATTTCAAAAACCCTTTTTTTTTAAATATTTAAGTACGTTTTTTGTGCAAGACAAAAAATAACAATTGTTAACTTTTTGGGAAAATTTAACATTTAAAATTGAATTAAAAATAGTAGAAAAAGTTTTACATTATTCTGTTTTCTATATAATAAAATTCAGGGTTTTATCTTTCTGGAAAAAAAAAGTTACTCAGAAATAATGGATTTTAATAAATGTAATTTAGTTTTAAAAAACAACAACAACTTGATTTTGCGGCCATTTTTGGCGGTGCCTAACAGTAATACAACCCCCTGCGTCATTTTGTTCCCGAACGATTTTCAAAATAGGCCAATTCTGCAGAAAGCGCCGATTTTCGGAAATCGTAATACTGAATTTCATATGAAAATAATGGTATCTACGTATTCCTCGTATTTTTAAGATGATTAAATCACGCAAATTGACGAGGTAGAAAATCTTTTAAAGAATACAAAATAAAATTTGAAAACGATCGTAAAACACAATTCAACAAGGAGGTAATTTTCCATTCGAATTAAACAAATGGCGGCAAATTTCCACCTGCTCACACTATCAAAGTTCCTTTCTTTTTTTTTTTTTTAATTAATAATTCAATAATATTTAGGTAATTTCGACTGCAAAATTTGGAAGCTTCCATTGTAACTTACTAGAATTGACAAAATCAGTTGAAACCATTGGTTTAAAATTTTTTTTGTATCTGAAAACTCTATTTATCGATTACAAAATCTCGTCCCAATAATGTAGAAGCACGTGTTAGTGTTAATTGTGTTAGCAGGTGAAAAATTGCCGCCATCTTTGTTTAATTCGAACGGAAAATTACCTCCCTGTTGAACTCTCCTGTTTTACGATCGTTTTCTTTCATCAAATTCTATTTTTTATTTTCTTTAATAAATAATTTTCTATTTTATCAATTTTCGTAATTTTTAGATATAATCATCTTAAAAATAACCCACGAGGGGTTTGTATTACTGTACACATAGATTCGAAAAAGTTGTCAAAAAACAAATATATAACAAATAAATGTTATCAAAGATAAGATAAGTTACTTTTCTACCAAACTGAATATATTTTTCGTGTTTTTATTCAGTAACATGTTTATTCAACTCGAAAACCATACAGTGTTTATGTATTGGAACATTCAAGATGGCGTCTTATTCTCTCTTTAACACGGTAAGTGTGGGAAAAGATGTTATAAATAAAAAACCGGATAAAATACTGTTAAAAACTCGCTCAATATATGTTACCGTGACATAGGTTGACATATATTCGGCGGGGTTTTAATAGTATTTTGTATAGTTTTTTTATTTATAACACCTTTTTCCATACTTACGGTGTTAAAGAGGGTGTGAGACGCCATCTTGAATTTTCGAATGCATCGGTGAACACTGTATGTTTTTCGAGCTGAATAAATATGTTACATTGAATAAAAACACAAAAAATATATCCAGTTTGGCAGAAAAGTAACTTATCTTGCCTTTGATAACATTTATTTGTTATATATTTGTTTTTTGACAACTTTTTCGAATCTATGTGTATAGTAATACAAACCCAATACGAGGAATACGTAGATGCCATGGTTTTTATGTGAAATTCAGTTTTACGATTTCCGAAAATCTCGTCCCAATTCTGTAGAAGCGCCGGCCTTTTTTACGCGACGATAGCAACAACAACACGGTAAAAACAGCCCCCCCCCAACCCTACAAGCTGACGATAGCTAAACATTAAAAACCATATACAGCATATTTGGTTTATTATCGACTGTGTTTTATCGGCTTTAATTTCTTTATACAGTCATTTTTAATGGGTAATTATTTTTAATTCGAAAATAAATAAAACGAAATAAAAACAAATGTTAAAGGTACTTTAAGCGTTGTCACGTGATCACGAACTTCCTGGAAACGGATTGTTGTTGTTAGTAACAACTTTAGACATGTGTTTGGCGCGCGAAAAGTTCTAACGCCGCGAAAATTACGAAGTATATTGGGAACAGTATTTGTTATAAATTATGAAATATATAATTTCTTAAGTGTGACATTGGTTGAAAATCACAAAAAAAAAAGTCACTTAAAAATGGATCTAAATGGCAACTTTTGGAAAAATTAAAACTAATTTTCCGACATCATAACGGATTTCTATTGCTACTTCAGATGAAAAGTGTGAACAGTGACAAGCAAATACGCTACCCACAAACGTCACCCAAGTTTTAATGCTATATATGTAAGTACTTTTGGTAAACCAGAAGAACGCCAGACTCAAGATTCGCAGCAAACGGTATCGGGTCAGATTTGGTACATAACATTAAACTTCAACCATTTTAACATTACAAGAAAAAAAAAAATGCTTATGTTACCACCTTATTTCTGTGTTTTTTTAAAAAATAGTATTTTCAAATTAAATTCAAGTTTTACAATGTTCTTTTTTTTTATTATTATTGAATTGTTAGGTGAAAGTACAGAATAATTACCCCCCCCATGTTAATGGCTTTCTAAATAATAACGTTATTATGTCAGCACGGTAACATAAGTGCATAAATACCAAAAAATTGTCTCCCCCTCCCATCCAACAAAAATATACCCCCCCACAAAAAAGAAAAAGAAAATTCGATCTCTCCTCCTGTAAAAAAAAAAAAAAAAAATCAAATCACATGTTTACGATACGTCAATAGCATGATTAAATTTATATTTCAGTTTTTCGATCTTTTTTCAATCAAATCGCATATTGTATTACTTATTTTTCGAAAATAATTTATTTAAAATACAAAACAACAACGAAAACGATTTCTTATATTATCCTGAATAAAATGGACCATTCATGGACCAGAGGACCAACCTATTTGAATAATTATTTTAAAATAAAATACTACATAACTTTTCCTGTTGCTTGCTAAGATAGTCGACAGATTGATTTTTATTTTTTAAATATGTGGTTCTTAGCCAAAACAACAATACTTACTTAATTGTTATGTCGAAAATAGTAATATATCCAAAAGTTACGAAAATGCAAAGAGTACCTATTTACAATGCCTCCCCACGGGACAGAGTTAGACACCAGGGTCGTTTTTTAACGTGGAGAAAAGGTACAAAAACAAAAATGGTCTCAGTCGTGAAGGATTTCTCCTCCACTGAAAACAGAAAACGTTTATCGCTATCGGCTAAAACAAAACGTCGCCATTAAAGCACTAAAGCAGTGAAAAGGGGAGATAAATATGTCTCCTGTATTCACAATTTTCAAGGTGTTCACATCTGGGGAAATGCCATTTTACTCAATTTCCGTAAAAATTACTTTTAATTATAAATAATTTTCTATTCGAATTTTCATAATTTTCAAGTATATTACGATTTTCGACAGGAAACGTATGTTATGTTATTTTTGCTTAAAATAACATATTAAAAAAAAAAAAAAATCGATCTGTCAGCTTATCTTGACAAGCATCTATTTCCTAATAGACCAAAACGGGATATCTTCAATATCAGGAACCAAATATGACCGGACATGTTTATTGTAGACTTTGAGTCAGTCGTTCTTTTGATTTGCCGTACTTTCTAAATTATTGTTGTTGTTGTTGTTATTATTATTATTGGTAGTTAATTTGTAGATTAACACGCTGTCCCCTCCCATAAATTATACTGTTTACGGCGAATTTACATGTAAATACCTTGTAAAACTTGACACAGCAAAGAAAAAAAAAAACAAAAAAAAACGGCGCTTCTACACTATTGGAACGAAATTTCGGAAATCGTAATACTGAATTTCTAGGTGTGTCGGAAAATTTGTGAAAAATATTGAATAATTCGACCCCCCTGTCTTTCCAAGCTTATAACTACTCGAAAAATGTAATTCAAACCCTATTTTTTTCCATTAAACGAGCAAGGACCAAGGTTTCATTAAAAAAAACAAAAACAAAAAAAAAAACATGGTTTAAAAAAAAAAGGTTTTAAACTTCGGATTTGACAGGTAAATTTCTAAAAAAAAAAAACAGTTTTTTTTTTGTTTTAAATTAGAATATATTATTTATTGATCTTTTATCTTCAATTTGTGATATATAAAATTTGGTGAGTAAATTAATTATTCACTTTTTAATAGACATTTCAAAATGGGGGGCGTGAATTAAAAAAAAAAAAACGTTTGTCTAAAATATTATATTCGATTTATTGGAAAGAGCATAAAATTTCGCATTGACTCTGAAAATATCGTAAAAATAGACCCAATAGAAAAATTTTGATAGATTTTTAAAGTTTAAAAATTGAAAAATACTGAACTCGTAAAATTCAATTAATTTCATTACTGTTTAAAAAAAATATTTCTATTACTTTTAAAACAACTTTAATAGTTTATTTTGGAAGTATAATCCATAAAGAAAATAAACAACCCACTTTTAAAAGAGAAATTACGAAATTTTTATATTTTATTCGCAGTTTCGTGTTAGGGGTGTCAAAAATTCCTACAAAAATTCTGATACACCTACTGAATTTCATATGAAAACAATGGTATCTACATATTCCTCGTGTTTTTAAGATGATTTTATCCAAAAATTACGAAAATTGATAGGTAGAAAATTATTTATTAAAGGAAATAAAAAATAGAATCTGATGAAAACGATCATAAAACACAGGAGAATTCAAAAAATCTTTGTCTGGATTTAAACAAGATGGCGGAAACACGATTAAAGTTTTGTTTAATAATTCAGTAATATTGACTGCATAATTTGAAAGCTACCATCGTAACTTATGAGAATTGACAAAACAAAAATCAGTTGAAACCATCGTTTTTTTTTTTTTTTTATCTGAAAACTCCACTTATCGACTACAAAATCTCGGGTACTTATACAGTTTAATCAAGACATTAAAAAATGAAAATATCGAAAAAAAAGTTTAAATTGTACGTATCCGTTATGGAATGAAGTTCTCCGAAAAAACAATTTGTTATGATACCGAGCAAAAGGTTCGATTTTTAGGAAGAAAAGCTAGTATTAAAGATGGGGAGGGAGTGTCGGCGCTTTAACTGGAGTTATCTCCCCGTGGCGTTTCTAAACTCCTAACAAAAATTAAGAAAAAAGCCAAAATGTCTGTCTTCAACGTGCTGTCATAAAAACGTGTTTTTCCGCTGTAAAAAAAAAAAAAACAAACAAACAAAAAAAAAACTACTCGATCAAATTAAGTGAAATTTTTTTTCGGAGATCTTCAGTTCAAAACAGATACGTACAATATAACCTTTTTTTTTTCGATATTTTCATTTTTTAATGTTTTGATTAAACTGTACAAGTACCACAAAATCTCGTCCCAATTCTGTAGAAGCGCCCAAAAAACAATTAATTTAGAATTTAGAGTAAATATGAAGAATCACTCCACCCTAAAAAATTCCTGTAAAATTACCACTTGGATAGGTTTTCGGAGGCACCTAAAACGAAAATAGCGTTTAAAGTTTCGACAAACGAGTAGTTTCCAATATATGAAGAAATGTTAGTTTTAAAAAAGTGGGGGATCACTTTTCTATAATAATTTAACAGAAAATGGCCACCATTTTTTTTTTGGGGGGGGCTTTCTTTCTACCCTCAGAAAATATTTTAAAATTACCATTAACGTTTAAAATTCCAGGAGTTTCCAAGATACGAAGAAATGCACCCACTTTATGGTCACCTTTTTTTTTGGGGGGGGGGGGACGACGCTGCCGGTTTATATTTTTCGTTCTTTTTTGGAGGGAGAAACGAGTAGGAAAAATCGTCCGTGGAAAATTCGTCCATTTTTGCTAGGTAGGAAAACTGGTCCATTATTGAAGAAATATCGATTGAAAACACATTTCGTGGCCATTCTTGGAGATATTGGTTTTAAGGGAATTGACCTTTTCTCTTCAATTTGTGAGTAAATTAATTATTTACTTTCCGGTGACTAAATTAATTATTTACTTTTTAATAGACACTTAAAAATGGGGGGGGGGGCGCGTGAATTTAAAAAAAAAAACGTTTGTCTAAAATATTATATTCGATTTATTGAAAAGAACATAAAATTTCACATTGACCCTGAAAATATCGTAAAAATAGAATCAATAGAAAAATTTTGATAGATTTTTAAAGTTTAAAAATTGAAAAATATTGAGTTCGGAAAATTCATTACTGTTTAAAAAAAAAAAATATTTCTATTACTTTTAAAACAACTGTAATAGTTTATTTTGGAAGTATAATCCATAAAGAAAATAAATAACCCACTTTTAACAGAAATTCCGAGATTTTTATATTGTATTCGCAGTTTCGTGTTAGGGGTGTCAAAAATTCCTACAAAAATTCTGATACTGCTAGCACACCCCATAATATTTTTTTAAATATGTTTTACTAGTTTACTGTTGTTTTTAAAAAAATAAAATCGATTTTTCTAAGTGTTCGTTTTCTAACTTTTGAAGTTGGGGGGTCTTTTTAAAACTATAGCTACTTCAGTATTTTCGTAAATTTTCTATTTTTGAGCGATTATCGAGACTCCCAAAATGTGATCCTCTCATGTCGGACATTTCTTTTGTTCTAAAGAAACACTCGATACTACTTGTTTTTTTGTTTTTTTAACTGAATAAATGTTTTAAAATAAGTTAAATAAAAATCAATTTTACCTTTTTTGAAACACCATTAAACAAGCAACAATTTTTTTTTTTTAATTTAATGTGGTGCTGGTGCGTAGTCCCCTTTAAAAACAATGTTTCCTTCAAGCACGGTCATAAAATGCGTTTTCAATTGATATTTATTCAATACTGGACCAGTTTCCCTACCTAGCAAAAACGGACGAATTTTCCGGGCAACACGCAAGCGCCTAAAAAAATACTTCCTCCCTCCAAAAAAAATAAATAAATAAACGCACACGATTTATTTCCTAAAGAAAATGATTAGCTGCTCTACAACTCAACAATGGACCAGAAATGAGAAATAATTTTTACATTAAATTTATATGCGAAATTGATCCCCCATTCTAAATTCTATTCTTGTTTTTTTTTTTTTTTTTTCAAAGTATTCGCACGTATTCACCTGAAAATATTAACGAATAATTGTTTCGGTTTATACATTACAAGCTGATGATGTAAACAAACAAAAAAAACAAACTTATATTTTAAACTGGTATGGTACTCTTTCAGTATTTGACCCGCTTCCTTAGGATTTTTTGTAAAGTATGGCTCGGGTTCAACCTGCAATCACCGGATTAAGCCGAGTGTTGTTGAAATGCTAAACCGACATTTTTTTTTTTTTTTTTTTTGTATTAAAAAAAAAATGTAATTTTAAAATTATTTTTTAGGTGATGGGGGGGGGGTATTTTTTTGTTTATTTTATTTTTATTTCAATACAATGGCTAAGCGTTTGAGCAGCCAAATGGCACAGTGCTATTAAAATGGAAGCAGACGAGTTTTGAATTCGAAAAAATTAAAAAAAAACAAAACAAAAAACAAATTTAGTTTCAAACCCGAAAAAATAACGGCAGGCACAGGAATGAATTTATGCTTTTTGAAAAAGAAATGCAAACACCAGCAGACTATTTTTTTATTTCCAGAAGAAGAAACTGCTATCAACCGAAATTAGGTGCAAGACTTTTGCACACAAGTGTGTACTGAAAAGAAGAGCTTGTATTAAGAACGGTTTCACGTGGAGATGCACTGATGCGCAGTGCAGACATTGGGCCTCCTTGTGTACGAAATGGCTACCCTAACAGGTGAAGAGAATGTGATATAGTTTCGGAACACACATATACAAACTCGAAGAACTATCAGATAAATTTGCCAGGAGTTTTTCCTTAGGAATCTCCGGCAGATTGGTGGCCCAGGGCACACAGTTGAAGAGGAGTCTCTCTTCAACCGAAGGAGACATAACGTCAAGAGAAACCTTGAACCGCTCTAGGTCTTCGACAGCTATGACATCACCG
This sequence comes from Euprymna scolopes, assembly GCF_053919585.1. Classification (NCBI taxonomy): domain Eukaryota; kingdom Metazoa; phylum Mollusca; class Cephalopoda; order Sepiida; family Sepiolidae; genus Euprymna; species Euprymna scolopes. The sequence continues at coordinate 41,113,133 of NC_136484.1, read as the reverse complement.
ACAAGGAGGGTTTCTTAGTGACTGTACCAAACGGAAACGCTGACCCCCCCCCCCCCCAACTTCCAATAATAAACAAATATATTCTGCAGGGGATCACGGTCGTATCCAACTGAAAGACCTATAACAAAGTTGGGGGAGAAGGATTGTACCACCTAACTGTGAATCATAGTCTGCATTTTGTAGACCTTTCAACAAAGGTAACAATGAATCACGTTGAAAGGTTGGAGAAGTAAGCAAAACAGCAAAACAAGAAAGAATGTGGAACCAACCGGGAGTTTCTAGGTTCATATCTAATTGAATTTATGCGAAAAAAGAAATTTGGAAGCGATCTTTTGTTGGCGGACCTGAACGGAACCCCCATTCCATTAATAAAAAAAAAAAAATAGATCCATGACTGAAATTTGGTGAATAAGTCCATCATCAAGTGGAGTTTGCTTTAGATTGCAGAAAGAATTATAAAAATTTATTATCCATTCCACGGGTAGCACTTTTTAGGCCACTCTGTAGATTGGTTGGTTGGTTGTTTTTGTTTTACGGCATATCAACCCTTTCCGGGTTATTTAATGCCGAATCCAAAGATTTTGAAGAAAAATTTTTTTAATAGAATATATTTGTTGTTTTCACGTCGGTTTCTATTTAACCCATAGTTGTGACCCTAACAGGTACTACCACTCCGGGTCAGAGTGGACCTGGGAGCAATGGTAATTAAAGAGTGACTCCACACTCCCCAAAGCCCACAAGCTGGGGCCTCACCACTGGATATAGTTTAAGGTCATATTCAGGACCCCCATTGAGGGACTTTTACCCTCTGCAGGGGGCAGGGCAGTCGGCGTATTCTAATGCCCCACCGACAGGGCCGCCACTCTGTAGAATCGACGTAATTATTTCATTTGTATACTTTTTCTTAAAAAAAAAAAAATGATATATCTATTTTATTAAATTGTCTCTGCTGGACTCTTTCTCTGCTGTTCTTGCTGTATTTTCCTCTACTTCTAAAGACTTAAAATACATCGATGATGTACTCTGCATCATTTTTTTTTTTTTTTTTTTTAAACAATAGGTTTTCTGAATCAGCAGAGATTTCTTGCCAAAAGGTTTCATTTTGCGCACGTTCCCATGAAATGTCAGACCGTTATCTTCACGGGTTATCATGCAGCGAGAAGTAAAGAGTTTGAAAGAGAATCATATTTTTTGTGAAATAAGAATGCTGGTGTCTTTATTTATTTTTATTTTTTTTCAACTTTCTTTCTTATTTATCTTCATTTTTTAAGGACATTTATTGGCTTAGTATGTCTTTTTTCCATTGATTCCCTGGAACATGATGAAAGGAATTTATTCTCAGTTATTTCAGTATTTGCAGTAGTCTATTTGTGAATATACATGGTCAGGGATTTTATCCCGGGGGGGGGGGCCCAAAATCAACAAAGATAAGACCATTCCTGTAATGACCTGATCTCTGTTGATTTTGTGGTGAAGTTCTTGGAGATCCACCCTCCCAGGCTTTGCATTCTCTCTTTGAGAAGATATTGCTAATCGTCTGAGGTGCCCTGACTAGGGAATGCCGACGGGGCTGCCCAAGTAGGTTTTGCAGATCAGAGTCCCTTTCTCGGGGCACTGACTTTTCAATTCCACTTTTTGACCCTAGAGTTCTCGTAGCGAGAGAGAACTAAAAACCCCTATTTGTGAAAAGCATCTATGAAGTGACAAGTTAGAACACTCATCATCAGCATTGGAGCACCCTATCCTGCCTTGACAGAGTTAAAAACTGACTTTGTAATCTAGCCAAAATCACTATCAGTAAATTCCCTTAAACGTGGATTCCATGAATAAAGCTTCTTTCCTAAAACTGCTCGCCTGTGGAATTCTGTTCCACTGGCTTGCTTTCCAGATGACTACAATATTCTCATCTTCAAGTCCAACATAAACAAGTTCTTAGTGAACCATCCTCATAAATAATCTAATTATACCAAAATTCCACCACAAATAATTATTACGCTAGTATCCCAATGACTACAATAAAATCATGAACCCTTGCCCTTGAGTGACCTCCGGCACTTAATGTGGTAACCCCTTGTTGCAGTGGCCCAGTGGTTAACAATGTGGGCTGACAATCTGGGTGTTCCAAGTTTGAACCCAGTTCGTTCCACAGAAACACTTTCACTTAGGGATGTTGGCAACCTTCACATGGTCCCTCCTGTATGTACCCAATATCCTTTTGGAAAGAATTCTTAATAGAAAACAATCAGGGAAACAAATGCTAACAAAATTATCATTAAGAATCATTTTTTTTTTTTTTTTTTTTTTTACAAGTGAGTCATCACTTATTAAGGCTCGAGGGTCTCTCAAGGATAAGGATTGAATATACGATGGTAACCAAGACAATAGCATTGTAATTATTAGTGGTGGAAATTGTATATAATTTGATTATTTAGTGACCGGCTGAACAAGAAGTTATTTACATAGAGAGTGAGGAAAAATTGTTGATAGTGGTTGTAGTTAGATGAGTGGTTTTTATGAAAGTTTGGCAAAGAGGGGCCATAGATTGAAACTCAGATGAGCATCTTGTTTAACAAAATTAGCATCATATTCAGTTTTACATCGATTTTACATGTTGGCATGTGGTTGATGGCTTTGAGAAATTGACTTCCAGGCTCACCTGTATCTGGTCGGGTCTTTAAGGTACCAGTTATGAACTTCATACTCTCATAGAACTTCCTCTTTTAGAAGAAGTCAGTTCAACTTGCCGAGGATGAGTGCTGCTTCGGTATTGGTAGTTTGTTGTACCAATTCCCCCATCCCTGAAACCATAAAATTCACATCAGGGTGATGATGATGAGAACAACTGGTAAAAATGAAAAAGAATACAATATGATTTGACAATATAGATCTTTAAAATAGCAGGTTTACAAATAGACTTTTGGAACTGATTCTAAGCTTCATTGCAATTGCGGGAGTATTTTAAAATAATGTTAAAGATGAAGCTTTCCACACAAAGGTAGATTAAGCAAAATAGAAATTTCCACCAGAAGTTAAAGTTGGAAAATATAACTAACATGTCAGAAAGTTACATCACAGACTGGAAAATTATTTTCTTGCTTCTGAATCACAAAGACGAGTGAGTGTATTTGGGATAGATGACCCTCTCTTACGAGGGATGGACTGAGGGAAAACCTAGAGGTTATTAGTATGCTGAAAAAAAAAAAACTCGAAAGAATGGTTAAATCTCTAACGATTGTGTGTTCGGATGACTAACTTTGACAACTGCTGTTATTGAAGTCCCAGGATATTTTTATGCCCCTTGATCCAGTTTTTATTGGTTAATCTGTGATACTAATTCCACTAACCATGAAACCATGGAATCCTCCTCCCTGCTGATTGAGAACCACTAGTCTATAAGGATTAAAAACTAAAATGAATGCAATATGATTTGATGATATAAATCTGTAAAATAGCAGATCTACAAATAAATATACTTTTAGAATTGATTCTAAACATTGTGATCGCAAGATTTAAATGTGAGAATGTTGGAATAACGTTAAAGACAAAAATTTCCACAGGCAGGTAAAATAAGCAAAATGAAAAATTTCATCAGAAATTAAAGTTTGAAAATCAAACTAACACGTCAGCTAGTTGTATCACAAACTGGAAATTTTCAGTAACACATAGCAGATAAGCTCATAAAATCTTTCTCTTTTTTCTGAATCGCAAAGGAAAGTGAACATGTTTGAGACACTTGATCGCTCCCTTATGCTGAAGACTTATAGTGTATTATGTATACTGCAAGGAAAAAGAAAGACCCTGAAGATATTGTTTGACCCCCAAATCGTTGTGTGTTGTTATTAATTTTTGCCACCGCTATTATTAACCTAGTATATCTAAATCTTTTACTGTTGAGTTGAAACTTTGTGTAATAACTAAAAATGGTAGAATGCACAATTTGAAAGAAAAAGTTATATATTCTATGTAGAAAGCGAAATATTGGTTTTCCTATAAATAGAAAACTAGATACATGAGATGTATTTAGAAAACCAGACGTTATACATTCAAGATAAAATCTACACATTATGGCGTGGAGCAACACAGTTCAGACAAAAAGTTACATTGCACTTTTGATAATAATGTAGTGGTTTACTTTTGCAAGACTCATTTATATAAGTTCATACATCATCGAACAAAGAAACTTTTTTTGCAAATTTCACAGGAATTTTTAAGAGGGTTCTAACAACTCTCAAAGAAAACTTGATAAATATACATGAATTTTATCTTTAAAAACATTTTTTTTTTTTTCAAAGTAATTATGCCGAAAGAAATACTGATATATGCTATCTTATAGATTTAAATAAGAAATTATTTGGTGTCTTATAACTAGGATAATACAGGGTGACCCCCCCAAAAAAAACAAAAGCTAAATGGAGGCCATCTAGAACATATGCTGTAGAACGGAGTAAAAAACGGCCAAAGACCCTAGTGTTTTGATGTGAGGTTTTGAATATAATAAACTAGTTATGACCAAAGTTTCATTTCATTCGGACAAAACACTAAGAAACGGGGCCTAATTAGAGTTGGGACCCGTTTTTTGGGGTCATCCTGTATGACCTAATAGGTTACAAGAAAATGGCTGCAACCAAAAGAAAAAGATCAACATCATTGCAATGCTTATTATTGATCATTATGGAATTACAACTACTGCTATGTGTCATCAATGCAACAAGACTGAAGCTGTTTATGTGATGAGTAGCCATTCCAGAATTTTACAACCGGCAGTGCTATAAGTTTGAATTATATAATTATCATCTCTATCGTTATTTTCATGGCAAGTGCTCGTCTGAGCTTCAATCTATGGTCCCTCCTTGTCAATCTTAAAAAACAACAAACACTTGTCTAGCTACAACAACCATCAACAGTTTCTCCCCCTCTCTATCTGTACCTAAATGTAACCGTAAATTTTAACTGCCCGCTTGTAGAAGTCTTTTCCACTGGCCTGCTTTCCAGCTTGCTACATTATGATCGTCTTTAAGTCTAATGTAAACAAGTGATTGTTGAGCCTCCCCTTAAGTAATTCATTTCTACCATATTTTCACCACTGAGTATTAATACGCTGTCGTCTTAGTAACTGCCATGCACTCATTAATCCTTATCCTTGAGTGGTCTTCAGGCTTTGATAAGTGGTGACTCCCATGTAAAATAAATACATTCAGACGTTGGATAAGTTTATTGTCTGTCACCTGAGGTGCTTTCATTTGTGATCAAGTGCTGACGGAACTATGCAGATATTTTGTATCCATGTAGCGTGACCCTTTAGTAGCGTCGGATACTTCGCCACATTAAAAAAACCAACATTTTGTCTAACTTTACCTTTGTGGGGTTGGAGGGGGGAACTAAACGGGTATAATAAATAAAATGTAGGTTGTTTACCTGACTCTCATTTCACTTAACAGATTTAACCTTAGACATAAGGTCTGTTTATTCTGGAAATCCAGATCCCTCAAGAAAGTGTTTATTTAGATGTATGCGAAATTTAAAAAAAAAAAAAATAGCCATCATCAGCATTCCTTGGTGAGGTCTCTCAAAAGAGAAGGTAATGCTTCAGAGAATCGCCTTCTGAAATGAAATAGAACAGATACTATACTTTGATTATGGGCTAAATAAATATTAGTAATACTATAAGCAAATACGAATCTTGATGGCTTGGAGATGTATGCTTTCAGCGTGTGTGTTTATACATAGTTTTTAGTGTGCATGTATGTTCTTGCGTTTATACATGATTAATGAGTATAATTATGTGTTTGTGTATGTGTGTGTATGCATATGTTGATGGTGATACTATGCTTGGTTATGCCAATCAATCTTTGTCAAAATTATTTCCTTTTAATGTGTGGAAATTGATATTTTGTTATGCCTTTTTTCCCCCCAAGTTAACGCCCAGGAATGAATCCACATTTGATGGCAGGTGTTAGATGCTCAACTTAAATTTAGGAATCACACGTCACAATCAAAATATTTCTTGATTCCTCATGACATCATCAGCTTTGGTTATTGCCAAGCAGACTTTCCTCACTCTTGCGCAACTATAACAGAACATGTTAACGTTTGCTTTAAAACAAAAGAACTAGACTGAGCAGAAATTACTGTACGATTTGAATCAATTTTGTCTGCAAAGTTGAGTTATTCAAGCATTTGACGATCTTGAGATGATGATATGCAAATGACAAGATCATTTTTACATTTAAAAAGTTTATTTCATTTAATTGCAATACATAATTGAAATTTTTTTCATTGGAATTTAAAAAAATCTACATGGATGTCATCTTTATTCAATTACCTTATGTTGCCATATTTTATGTGTATAATCTTGCAAACCATACTTTTCACATCTGTCATATTGCATTCTGCACTTTCAAATTTGTCATCTTGCACTCCATGCTTTCCATATCTGTCATCTTGCACTCCACGTTTTCCACATTTGTCATCTTGCACTCCACGCTTTCCATATCTGTCATCTTGCACTCCATGCTTTCCATATCTGTCATCTTGCACTCCATGCTTTCCACATGTGTCGTCTTGCACTCCATGCTTTCCACATGTGTCGTCTTGCACTCCACGCTTTCCACATGTGTCGTCTTGCACTCCACGCTTTCCACATGTGTCGTCTTGCACTCCACACTTTCCACATGTGTCGTCTTGCACTCCACGCTTTCCACATGTGTCGTCTTGCACTCCACGCTTTCCACATGTGTCGTCTTGCACTCCACGCTTTCCACATGTGTCGTCTTGCACTCCACGCTTTCCACATGTGTCGTCTTGCACTCCACGCTTTCCACATGTGTCGTCTTGCACTCCACGCTTTCCACATGTGTCGTCTTGCACTCCACGCTATCGACGTGTCATCCTGCACACTGCATCTGTTAGCTTGCACTTTGCATATCCATAATGTTGCACCCACATCTATCATTTTGCTCTCCATATGTTTCATATTTGTGATCTTCCAGACCATGTTTTTCATGTCTGTCATCTGTCCCTTTTCTATTATAGCATATCAATTTTTACAATCATTTAAAGTTTATAATCACTTCTTTACAAAATCTTTAATTTTTTTTAATTGTATTCTCACAAGAGTAGTCATAGTATTTTACCCATCTACGGGCAACCAAAGAAACTATTTACCCATTAAGGAGAACAACGTTGGCATTGATTGCTGATGAACGATAGCCCCATGCACTCCTACTTGCAATCATGATCTTTGTTTTACTATTATGATATTTCAAGTTTTCTTTTTTAATTTATATTTGTTTACATAAACTATTTACTCTCCTTTCCGACTACTATTCATCTTGCCATCTATAAATATAAAAGCGAAAATGTATGTATGTATGTATGTATGTTTTTCCTCGATGTCCACAAAAGGCTTCTTTCAGAGAAGCGCTCGCTCGCTTCACAACCTCTTAAAACTTTTTATATCATCCATAAATTGTAATATCTCACACTTAACCACGGAGCTCGCCTGTCTATTTAATTTTATTGACTTTCAAACGTTAATTATTCCACATTTCCCGCATCGGCACGCGTTACATTCGGTTTTCGGTATAAACAAAAAGCGAAAGTCAACTCTAATCACAGGCCCAGAGCCAGTGAACGTTTGTTCAATGTCGACTTTGTCATATCAGACGGGGGAACGGGTTTTTAAAAACAAACAAACCGATTTATTGACCTCATTAAAAACTGTCCCGCACAAAATTCTAACTGCTGAATACCTATCGCCGTCACATCAATCAAAAACGCGCACCTGTTTTTTTTTTTCACACTTTACTATTTTCCAACTGCGCATCGTAAAAGCTTCGTTTTTTTTTCACGGGCACCTGTTTTTTTTCACACACCTACAAACACCCGGGCAATGCCGGGTACCCCTTGCTAGTCTATTATATAAAGTGCAAAATAGATGCGAGCATTTGTCTACGAAAGGCTTTTTGGTTAGTGGTTCTCACGTTGGTTAGATTCCAGGAGAAGTTTTCTTATACTTCCTAGATTGTAATATCTCAAATTCACAAACGAACATTGTCTCTATCTTTTTTTTTGATCGAGTTAAACAAAATTCCCACCGTGGCGTCCTCTTGGGTGTTTATTTGGCTTTTTCATATAAATAAAGCGAAACTATTCGAACGCAAGTGCCTGGCTTTCTGACCGGGTGCTATCTGTTCTGTAATTGGTCCTTGGTCAATATAGGGGAAACCCTTCATACTGAGACAATTACTACTTATTTGGATACTGCCAGAGTACCTCCTTTCTTAGGGGAGCTGGTTTTCTCCACATTAAAAACGACCTTCGTGGGAGATTAAAAAGCAACACCATTTCTGCAAGTGATCTTTTTCATTGACTACGTTAAATTTGAATGCTTTACACTTCCGGTTGTGTTATGGAGTAAAGGTAAGACGTCAGATTTTCTTTCACTTTCTTTTCTGTCTTCGCGTCACTGGTTCGAGCCTGCCTGCCTACTACCACTTCTTTTTTTTTACACCTCCAAACACCCAGGTAACACCAGGCACCCAGCCTAGTTACTTATATTATGCTTATCAACATCTAAAACATTCAAAGTGCAAGCAAGTGAGATTATTAAAGTTTCAGTATTATACTTGACGCTGCAGATCTAGATGGTTTGTCTAGTAGATTTAAGAAGTTTACTGAAAGATTGCCTTGTAGATAAGTATCTGTTCTTACTAACATTTTTATACATTTGTATTTGCAAAATTATTAAATAAAAACTTTTCATTTACACAAGTAAATACTAAGGCAATTTCATGTTTGTATGTAGGTTATCACCCTACACCACCTTTCTAAAAAAAAATGGCATTGCCCAATCACCAAAGATCCAATACAAAAAAACGTATTTAAAAAAAAAAATTATTTGATGACACTGTTGTGTCAAATTGATAACTTGAACTATAATACATTTGTCTTCTCTTTGTGATTTGCCTAATCTTTTGTAAATCTATTTAAGTGGATGACGTCATCCCTTTGTGAAGTAAACCAATATCCACAGAAAGAAGCGAACAGGTATTTATTTCTTTCCCACCGCGAGAAATGTGACATGAGTCGAAAAGTGGGATTAAAAAGTCAAGGCCCCCCGATGAGAATCACTCTGACCCTGAAAAAAGTACCTACCCAGTGCCATCGGCATTACCTGGTAGAGGCGTCTCAGGTGATTAGCAATTGTTGCAATATTTTTTATATAATAAACATATGATTACTGAAAGTTGGAAGATTCTACTTATAGATATTGGCGATAGGAACTGACAAATCAAATTGAGCCATGTTCTGTTAACAACCAATCAGAAACCAGAATGGCTCCATAAAAGTATTGCTTGTCTTAGCATTCCAGCACAATTTTTTCATGTCTAAACAAACCCCTTCTCAAAGAGAAAAGGCAAAGCCTGAGAGGAGGATGAACGCCCTTGAACTGCACAGGACTAACTCTATACCGCAATCAACAGGAAACAAGTCTATACAAGAATAGCCTAATCTCTGTTGATTTTGGGGCTCAGGTATTGTTTCCTAACCAAAAAAACACAAAGATGAAGAAAACTCACAGGTTTTTAATAGATTGATAAATGTATGTTCAACATATTTGATCCCCAGGCAATGTTGGGTAGATCTACTTATCAACATTAATTGTATTCTCTGACCGTTTCATAATGCCAAATAATAGCATGACATTAAAATCTTTGTTCTCTTCCACTAATTACTTGGCTTTAACTAAGAATTATCTCCCAATTTGATAATGCAAATTCCTAACTTAATTGACCAATATTTAGACCGAGACATTTAAACAAGACGCAAATTACGCTGATATAATCTGTGCTTCTTATTTATTCCAAGGAGAGATATCCATTAATTGAAGTCAGGTTAGAATTTGTTCGCTTCTAAGCTCATTAATGGCTTTTGTTTAGGGGTTTGTCTGTTTTACGGCATATCAACCCTTTTTACTACTCCAGGAAAATTCTATTCAACTGTATTTCACTATTACTAGTGAAACACTATCAACAATTTCCCCCACTCTTTATCTGTGCCTAAACCTAAACATAGATTCCATGAACAAAGCTTCTTTCTTAGAACTGCACGCCTATGGAATTGTCTTCCGTTTTCCTGCTTTCCAGCTGACTACAATATGGTTGTCTTCAAGTCTAACGTAAACAAGTTCTTGATGAGCCGTTCCATATAAGTTAACAAGTTTACCGAATTTCCATTGCTAATGGTTACTATATTGTCCAATTTCTACTGTACACTCTTTAACCCTTATCCTCGAGTGGCCTCTTGGCCTTGGTAAGTGGTGATGCCTATGTAAAAAAAAAACAAAAAAACCTTCATCTTGAACAATAGGATCTACTCAACTCTATTTTACTATTTCTGGTTTAGCCTTTTATGACCTGGTTGAACTAATTTGTTCAGTCATAAATTAATGAATTTAACGGCATAAATAATGTGGAAATTGATTCAAACACGCCTTGTACGTATTAGTTCAGTATCTTGGTAAATGTCAGTTACCTCCAGATTGAAGCTGCCAATTGTTTACATTCAATATGCCGCCGTATGTCTCAGAGAGTGGAGGATTTTGTTTGTTTTTTTTTTTTTTTTACATAGGCATCACCACTTATCAAGGCCAAGAGGCCATTCGAGGATAAGGGTTAAAGATTGTACAGTAGAAATTGGACAATATAGTAATTGTTAGTAATGGAAATGTATAAATGAGTATAATTGATCTGATCATGGGGTACAAGAAACAAAGTCCCATGTGGAGTATTGCTTTTACAATGTACTAAGAGTCACTTAAAAAGAATTCTGTTCAAGGAAATTCTGGAATATTTATTTTGTTGATAGCTAGTAGATGTTGTTTCTCTTCATCTTAATCCTATAATTTATTTCAGTCTTTCCATTTTTTTTTTTTTTTTTAAGGACAACAAGGCCTTTAAAGTAGAATTAATCACAGAATTTAGTAGCACAACTGATATATCAATTGTTGAATGTGAAATTGGTTTGGCAACATTGCACTATAGACAAGATTATTGATTGGGGTTTACCACTATAATTTCAAAGCAACAGATGTTTTTGCAGCACTAGCAGAGGGGTATTCATCGATGATAGATGTGATGCTGACAAATTCCTGGCTGAACTATGCCATAAAGGTGGCAGGATCTACACCACTTTAAGAAGTCAACTGAATAAGAATCCAAAGAATATGGTACAAATTAAAGTTGACTTTAATGACAAGGAAACAATATTTAGTAAAGAAATTTTTCATTTTTTTTATTTTGATGACTTTCTTTAATATTAATTCAATGAATTTCTTGTCATAGACATACTTTTTCAAGCACTATATATAATAATCAAGGTAAGTTCGTGAAATGCAAAAAATCACAGTGGTGGTTTAAATATTGAACTTCATAATTTTTCCAGTTTGAAGACCAGCATAGTATCATTAACCTTCAAACTAACTAAAATTAATGGTAAATATTTTTTTAATCATCTACATCATAATTCAGGTCATAAAGGGTTAACCATGCCAGTTAACACTTAACTTTAGTTTACTAGTCTGGAGAAACCTTGGTAGTATATACTATAATCTTGCTGCCTTCTTCTATTCTATCGGACCTTAAACTATATCCGATGGTGAGGCCCCAACTTGCGGGCTTTGAGGAGTGTGGAGCCACCCTTTAATTGCCATGGCTCCCAGGTCCACTCTGACCTGGAGTAGTAGTACTTGTTAGGGTCCCAATTATGGGTTAAATAGAAACCAACTTGAAAAAAAAAAGGCAAATAAATTCTATTAAAAAAAATCTTCTTTAAAATTACTGGATTCGGCATTAAATAACCTGAAAAGGGTTGATATGCCGTAAAACGAAAACGACAAATCTACTACTCTATCAGTGCACACTAGGATATGCTCAACATTCTTCTATCAGCAAGGGAACCGGTTTTATTAGTGTGAAACTCAGGAATTAATTTGAATGACAGTTCTTGGATTAAAAGAGAGAAAGAAAGGAAGGAAGCTGTACTGCACAGAAAAAAAACAAAAAACTAATTTTGGATGTTTTGTTTTTATCTTTAACTGGCTGTGTAAACTCAGATTTTTCTGATTTAAACAATCTAACCAGAGCTTAAGCAATGGTAATCATGATGATACTGATGATGATGATGTTGTTGATAATCATGATGTTGTTGATGATCATGATGTTGTTGTTGCTGTTGATGAAGCAGCAGAAGAATGCAACAAAACTTTTTAGTTCCTTCAATTGCTTTTCTCCAAAGTCCTGATTCCAAAATGGCTGCCTACTATGCATGTAATTACCAAATGTCCATTCTGTTCATTCTCAGACAAAATGCCACATCAAAGACAAAAAAGAACAAAGAATGTTCTATTTTGCTTTCTCTTTCTTTACATATTAAGTTAATTAGTTTTAGCTGCAATTACTTGTATGAGAATTGGATAATCCAAATTCTTCAATATGATTGGTTGCGATAAAACTTAAAAATATGAACATCATCGTTCAGTTGTGTGTTAGTGACTGAAGATTTCCATTAATCATTGAGCCATTCATTGGGTCATATATTGCATACGCTTAAAAGATATGTTCTGTATAGGATTTAATGCTTAATTCTGTAGTGAACTACTTGAATTTTTGATCTGTATAATAGGATTTCTAGAATAATGGAAAATTCAGGTTAATGAGGTTTTTTTTTTGTTTTTAAGAGAACGATAAAAGTTGAAAAATATGATTATTACATAATAGTAACAATCTAATATTATAATAAAGATAAGTTAATATGAAGATTTGTTTCATAAAAACTTTTTTAAATCATACAGAGTACATACCTTAATTATGTATTCTACAGTGAATTTGAATTACTCTCTTGCACCCTTATTCAAGAGAATGCTAAAAATCTACCCCAAAACAGCATTCAACTAATAGAAGACAAAAAAGTTTGATAATGGATTTTAGAAAATATCAAATAGATAAAAAAAAAAAACATCTTTTATCGTTTGATTTTTTTTTTTTTAATGAAAAAAATTTTTTAAAATAAATTTAGTACATGTCTTAGTTAATAAAAAAATGAAACAATTCAATTTGGTTTATTTTGACATGGGCGTTTTTTACAGAAAAATAAATTGAGATTCCACTTTTTAAAGCATTTTTTTTAAAAACATTATTCTTTTGTTGTTATTTTTTTATTTAAAATTTTTTTTTTACATAAACATCACCACTTATCAAAGCCCAGAGGCCACTCGAGGATAAGGGTTAAAGAGTGTACAGTAGTCAGTTGGACAATATCGTAATCGATAGTAATGGAAACTCTGTAAATTTGTTAACTTATATGGAATGGCTCATCAAAAACTTGTTTACGTTGCACTTGAAGACAACCATATTGTAGTCAGCTGGAAAGCAGGAAAACGATAGACAGTTCCACAGGCGTGCAGTTCTAAGCAATGGAATCTACGTTTAGGTTTTGGCACAGATAAAAAGTGGGGGGGAATTATTGATAGTGTTTTCAGCTAGATGAGTGTTTCTTGTGAAAGTTTGGTGAGGGGGGAATCAAAGATGTAAGCTCAGTCGAGCACTTGCCATGAAAATAATGATGAAGCAAAGACAAACTCGGAACATCTGTGAGAAAGAGGTTGCAGGGAAGAGAAAAGGACATCTCCCATGAAGCTGCGAAGTCTATTTTGAACTCTGTCAAGGCAAGATAATTCCTTTCTAGCAACTCCTGCCCAGATGTGGCAACAGTACTTCATCCTTGGACATACCTGGCTCTTATATAGATAAAGAATTGCATCAGGAGTGAGGTATCTACTGGATCGATAGAAGGATCTCACCATTTTTCCAGCAGCTTTGGCAACAGATTTGATGTATGTGTTCCATTTCAGATCAGGAGTAAAGGTCAAGCCCAGAAGCTTGTCAAAACATGAGGTCTCCCCAAGACGATGCCAGATGAGGATCAGAGCGTTGATGATGTATCTAAACAAATATATCTGTTTCTCAATTGTAACCTCCGACCTTATCCAGGTGTATCTTGTTGAACTCGCGAATCTACACAGAATTTCAAACAAAACACTTTATTTACTTACAAGTAATTAGTGTAGCATTGTTCTCATTCGATTGGCCATCATTGGATAGAAGTCCCAAGTAATTCAAACGTGGATGTTTACGCCAACAAAATCAGACAGTTGGTTGGATTGGCCGGGTTCACAGGAGGTGGCCTAGAGAGACTCACTAAATTGACTTTTGTCACTGGGTTCCCTGACGTCATCTAAATTGTTCTTCAATAGGTGCCGAACATCGAAGTCCTGACCATGAGGGAGCTAATGCCCAGAGCGAGAATTTTGACGACGACTGGGGAACAAATCAGGACGTGGTTGCGGCCACACACTCACCCAACAACAACAACAGAGTCAAGAATATTCCTGTTAGTGTGACCTGTTTGAAATGCAATGTTAAAGGCCACCTTGTGAAGAACTGTCGAAAACGTGGAACAAGGTGTTACTGGTGCGGTGAGAGTGGACACTAGGCTCAGAACTGCTCGGGAAACGAGCAAGGGGAGGACGCATAAGCGCCAGTCTCCTTCCCCATCAAGATGTGAACATGACGCTCCCGGTGACAGGCATCCATGTTGACAGGACGTAACGTTTGGCACTTATTGATACAGGATGCTCTAGGACGATTTTACATGCAGACTGGTGCTGGTCTTGGAGAAAAGCGAACGTGAATGTCAAAATGATTGATGGAATATCCCATGCGTTCTGCGGTGTTGGAGCAGTCTCTGTATCCACTGATGAAGGTGCGTCTGCCAGAATCGATGTGTTGGTGGTGTGTGGCAAACTGCTGGGGTTTTACTTACTTCTAGGGATCGATGCCATAAAAACTCTGGGAGGTGTTGTTGTCGAGCCTACAGGATCAGTGCGGCTGGGCAGCAGGAAAAATATTAAATGCGCAACCATTTCTATTAATGAACCGGATTTCACCGCCACCTTTGACCATCAAAACTGAACGTGGACCGCATCATGGAAGTGGTCTGAGGCCCTCCCCCCCTGAAAGGCTACACAATCGAGTGTCAGAATACCCAGTGTCGGCAGAAATCCATGAAGAATACATGCAGGAGCTCTGCACCTAGATAGATAACGGTTGGCTCGTGCCGTACCCAGAGGACCAAAGGCCTAATTCCCCTGATGGCTGTGATACAGCAGAACAAAGCCAAAGTGCGCCCGGTGATGGATTACCAGGAGCTAAATCATTACGTAGACGCGTTTATGGCCAACGCAGATGTTTATGCGGCTAAGCTGTGCGAATGGAGACAAAAAGGTGCTAACGTGTCTCTACTGGACCTCAGGAGAGCATACCTACAAGTACGGGTCCATGAAACACTGTGACCATACCATACTGTGAAAATCGACGGGAAAAAATACTGTCTGACCCGTCTGGGGTTCGGCTTGAATGTGGCTCCCATGGCTCCCCTGATAATGAGAGCAGTTGTCAGCGAAGTATTATCCCAGGAAGTAGTTGTAAGCCGCGCAGCATCTGCTTATATTGAGGACATTATTATCTGATCTTCTATGACCGAATGGTATGTATATTATTTAATTGGAATTCATTATTGAGATGAATATTATTTATTAATTTTTATTTATTGCGGACTATTATCCTCATCTTTTCTTAGTTGTTTCAACATGTTTCGGCCACCTATTCCTTTAAAGTTGATTATTTCTACTATTTCACTTTTATATTTTTTTAAAGGATTACTTCTTCACTTCCTTTGTCTCCAATCCATAAATCTGAATGTGATGCAGGATCATCCCCGTTAACCAAGCACTTTTATAAAGAAGAGACGTTGTTGATTTGATCACACTGTGCATTGAAACAGAGGAGAGGTCATTCACAAAGCAATAACTCCAAAACCACTCCAAAGTTGCTGAAGACGCCCAGGGGGACAGCTAAAGACATCAAATACCATCAAAGCTGATGTTGAACCTACTTCTGGTCCATTGCTAACCATCGTGTGTGATCTGCGTTCATTCGAGAACCTGAGTGAATGCCGCTAAAAGTCAAGTTTCTTTTCTCCCTAAACTATAATTCTTCAATGCTCGTCTAGTCAGGAAATGTGATCAGTTTATTCTAAATTAAAATAGGATAATGAATATCACATCTCGAAAAACATAATAGTTGTTTGTTTTATTTAATTAAGTGTATTTAATTAATTACTTAATTAAGGCATAATTTTCCGGTCACACCAAAAAGTATAATTCCATTTTTTTCTCTTTGTATTAACTTATTATTTTTCCTTCTTGTTGGATTTAGAATTTGAAATTATAAAAATAAAACTTTCTTCCATTAAACATGAATAAATTTTGCAAATTATTTTGTTGAATAAAAATTTTACATAAAAAAATGAAAAGACAGTTATTTAATAAGTTTTGAAGAGTGAGAAAATAAAATGGAAAATTAAAGCAAAAGATTATTTAAACAAAGACAGAAAATGCCAGAATAATCAATCATGAATAACTAAAAGAAATTGTTTCTATTTCGATATATTTATGTAAAAATATATTTACATTAAAAATATGCTTGGATGTAATAATACGAATAATTAAATAAAAAAATAAGTTTTAGCATAACCAAATAGTATATTAAATCTATAACTGTAATTTAGTTAATTCCACCTTTTTTCTGTACATCCCTCCTCTCACAGACGTAATGTTGCTCGCCTCAGTTATTTCTACAAATATTATTATGGAATGTATTCTTCAGAATTGTCTGATTTATTCCCTGCTTTCTTTGTTCTTAACTTGCTTTTTTCGTTATTCTAGTGGTCTTTATTCATTTGTAATGTAGTCGTTACATGTCAACACTCAAGACCCACACGTTGTATGCAGACAGTCGCAAGGAAACAAAGGCAGAAAAAGAATATGATTCATTTTTTTCAGTTGAAACAAGACATTTATTTACAGGTACTTCCAAAATAATAACTTGTCTTTTGTTCAAAAGTCTTCTCATACTGCAATATGCTTAACAAAACTCTTCCGTGTCGAACACATAGTATACTATCTTTTTTCGGCCGTGTTTAGGACACGTCTTTTCCTGTCGTTTTTGGGCCGTGTGTGTAACATGTCTATTTCTGTCCTTCTTGGATCACGTTTTTTAAAATTTTTTTATAATTTTCTTTCCTTCTTCCTCGTTGTGATATCACTTCGCACATGGCTCAGTCATTTGCATACGTTGGCTGTTTATGCTGCCGTGTACATATCTGCATCCTATTACACATTCGTTATTTTCATATGTCATTCAATACAGCTTCATATTTCAGAATCTTCTTTGCAAGAACTGCAGGCTAGTGGAAATAAAAAATTACACAAATATCATTATGGACTGGAATTGTCTGATCTATTCCCTGCTTTCTTTGTTCTTAGCTCGTTTGTTTTGTTATCCTAGTGGTCTTTATCCATTTGTAACGTAGTCGTTCCATGTCAACACTTGAGGCCCACACATTGTATGCAAATAGTCGCAAGAAAACAAAGACAAGAAAAGAATTTTTTTTCAGTTGAAACAACAGTCATTTATTTATAGGTACTTCCAGAATAATGGCTTGTCTTTTGTTCAAAAGTCTTCTCATACTCCAATATGCTCAACAAGACTCTTCCATGTCGAACACATAGTACTCTGTCTTTTTCTGGTCATGTTTAGGACATGTCTTTCCTTGTCGCTTCTTGGACAATGTTTTTTTATTTTTTTTTATAATCATTTTCTTTCCTTCTTCCTCGTTGTGACGTCACCTCACCCACGGCTTGGTCATTTGCATATGTTGATTGTTGCTGCCGCCATACACACATCTGCATCCTGTTACACATTCGCTGTTTTCATATCTCATTTATAATATAGCTTCATATTTCAGAATCTTTGCAAGAACTGCAGGCAAGTAGAACTCTCTTTTTACTGACTGTTTTCCTCCTACTTTTTGCCTTGGTCTTTTGAAGGCTAAGGTAAACAGGCATGTCTTGGTTTTGAAGTAATCATATTTTGTTATTTTTAGCTCCTTACCTCAATTGGCATCATACCTTGTCTGAAGCGATTTCCATAAAAATTATTAAAATTAACAACGATGTTATGAAAAATTAAATATTAAAATGAAGATAATTTAGATTAACAATGCTGCTATGATAAATTAATATAAAAATAAAAAATACTTAACTTTATGGTTTAAAGAATTTTAAGCCGCAAAAATTTTGGCAGTGCTTTAAAATATTATATTTTTAAAACAGATTGATTAGAGGAACACATCAGTTTTTTAGTTAAAAAAAAAAATGACTAAAGGATGGAAAATTCTGAAGATATACAGAGAAAAGAACTGATAAAATATGATTGAACATTTATTTCTGTTTTGATTCTCAAGGGTTTCTTACTAATTTGACCCCACGTTTAAATATAAGCTGAGTAGAAAGTGCATCTTGGATTTACTTTCTCTTGCTTCTCTTATTTTGTCCTTTAGTCCTCACATTCCATATTTCTGACAAAGAGGAGAGAATTGCTGTTTTCTAGGTCAGAATCTATTCCATCTAACACTTATCATTGGCAAGTTTTTAACCTGGAAGTACTATTTTGGTCCCCCCGATTTATCGGAGAGGAATCTATGTTTTCAGTGGCGTTCGTGCATCCATCTGTGTGTCCATCCGTGCGTCCGTTAGTCCAGATGATTGCCAGTAACGGCCATCAGTTTTTCCTGAAATGTTGCCACAAATTGTATTTCATTAAATAGATGTAATCAGTGAAAAATTTTTTTTGCAAAAATTCCCGTTGCATCTCCAGAAGCTCAAAAACACCCCTTTTTGTGGCTTTTTTAAAAAATATTTCTCAACAAAAAGTTGATATGTCTGACTATATAGTGGTTTTTCACAGTAGTCAACTCAAATGTAAATGTGTTAAGGCCTGAAACTGCACCGTTATCCATTTACACTAGGATTCGGTTTGATTCATCCATTTGATTTTCCTAAAACTTGGCCAAAATGTGGAGCCCATTGTTCTTAATATAAATTCAGTATGGGTGACCCTGGCAAAACTGCATGGCTAAAAAAAAAGCCTTTTTGGTACTCTTTTTTCATATTACTCAAAAACTTGATATATATGTCTATATAGTGGTTTTCCAGATTGCTGAATTGAAATATACATGTCTTAAGGCGTGAAACTGCACCGTTTGTCCATTTTCACTGGTATTCGGCATTCCCAAGAGCTCAAAAGAGGTCACAAATGTCCCAAAATTGCAAAAAATGACACTTTTTACCCCATAACTTTTGCCCCATCCATTAGATTTTTCTGAAACTTGGCGAAAATGTGAAGACAACGTTGGCCCTTCACACTTCTCACACTCATCATTTCTTCACTTTTGTTTTGTTGCGTCATCTCACATGCAGCACCAGAGGGGGACCATGCATGTGTGGCTTGTTTTTTTTTATATTTGTTTCGAAACTAATGTTTTTATGCCAGGTTTTTTTTTTTAATATATATAATTTTACTCTTCTCTTCTACTGTTTCTACTGTTAAGCATCAAGTTTCAAAATACCATGGTATAAAGAGTTTTCTTTATATTTCGCATGTTTGTCCTTATTGATTTGATGATCAAATAAATTTTATTCTGAATTGTCATCAGTTATTACCTATTCTTTATATACGATTAAAGAGTTACGAAGACGGGAGAGTGCCATGAAAACGAGAAACCTTTTGTGCTTCACAATTTATTTTTCTACATACAGAGTGGAACGATAAAGTTGTTAACCGTAAAGAAAACCATGCTACAACTTTATTTTAAAAATTTTATTGAAAATATCAATTCAGGTAACTTGATTATGTAGTAGAGCTGACATATATTCAATGTAGTCACCTTCAACCTCAATCACCGCGTCGATATAGTCCGGAACTGGGAGCATGCCTTTTCAATAAGCGCTGGCGGGAGATCGATGAATACTCAGTGGATGGTGACAATCAGACTTACTTTGGTATTGTGGGAGGTCATGCTGGTGATATTCTCGACATATGACCAAACAAAGTAGTCCAGCTGGTTCAAGACGAGAAAGGAGGGAGGCCACTGAGAGAAGGGTTATAGCAAAGTCATAGCACTCCTTCTGAAGCCAAACCTGGGACTCTTTGGACTTGTGGGCCAGCGCCAAGTCCTACTGTCACGCCCAGGGTCTGCCAGTGGCCACCTGATTGCACCAGGGAATCACCACACACTTCAGCACATCCAGGTATAATTTGATGTTGGCTTTCAAGCCAACTTCAAATATGTGAGATGGCATGATGTGGCCCTCATTTGAAACCACACCAAAGACCATAACTGTGGTTGCAAACTTTGTTTTCATCACCCTGGACATGTCCCTACTATTTGCGACAATACAGCAATGCATTTTGAGAGTGCTGGCCATGGTCGTGTTGTCATAACTTGGATTGTTAGAGAGCATGAGTTGTACCTCACTCGTTAAACATTGTGTCACTTTCAGACATGATAGAAGGCTACTATTGCTCTTGGGATTTGTACACAAATGGCCAACTAGTAGATGGTCTGCAACAAAAAAAAAAACGGTTTTGATGAAACAGAAATGGAATCATGTCGTCTTTTCTAGGATGACAGTTTTATTGAAGCACCCTGTAGTCACTGCTTTTCTCAATGCACTTTTGCCAGTGATAAGCAATGGCTGTGTATGGGCGCCTGGAGCGCACACTTAGTCATTCGAGGATCATTCCAAAAATAAAGCCTCCTTTTTATATTTTTTACTCCAAAAGTTGAAGAGCTACAAAGGCGGAAGTGGTACACCTTTTGTGCCCCAGAGTTTATTTTTCTACATATTCACCACTATACTCAATACACTTTTGCCAGGAATTCAATGATGTATCTCTACTTCCGACGTACGTCCATGACAGGAGTTGCTTTCTTAGAGTCTCATGCCGTTAATATCTACAACTAATAGATAAAACTTCTAGGTTATGAATGCATAAGTTCAGTCATCATAACAATGCTATTAGCAATCGGTCTGATCCATTCGGGTTGAATAAAAAATAGGAGGCATTACTTTCGGGACAACCCTTATATATTTCATATATACACTATTCATGAATTTAAAAACTTTTTCCACTTTCCTTATTCATCCATAACAACTATAAAGTGCTTTTTTAAACGATAGTGAATCTAGAAATCTAGTTTATTTCGGTTCTTAAAAAGTTGCAATCAGTTTTTACAATTGAAAGCAAAATTTCACAAACAAAAACAAACTTAGGCACAAGGATTAATTGCTTAACTTGAAAAGTTATTGGTAAAATGTTTTTTCCAGCATTCAAGCTGAGCAGCCGCCATTTGTTTATTTATTTATTTGCTGAATTTGGTTGAAGTTAATAAATAAAATTAAGTAGAAGAAAAAGAAACTGGCTCGATGTCTGTATGAAAAAAAAAAAAAGAAAAATTTGAATGAATAAATTATAAATCACTATTTGATTATATCATGTGGTTTCAATTTCATTCCCAATACTCCAGTTGTGCAAATTTTTATATTAAAAATTCACCTCGTACTGAGACTTAATATTTTTTTTTATTAATCTCATAATTGAAAAAGTATTTGATTTTTTTGTTTGGAAATGTTTAATATTTACCGAATTTTTAATGCTTTTCAAACTTCCGTCATTCTAAATGACTTAATGCAAACAGTTAATTGATTTCCTTTGTCTCCTTTTCTTGAGTTGAAAATCAGCAGTCAACAAGTGGCTGTTAGTTCATGAGTAGACTACTCCTGACAAGTTGAGTCAGTGTTTATTATATATATTACTAGTGAGGTTACCCGGTATTGCCTAGGGCAAAAGTATTACATAGCTCCTGTAATGCTGCCTATTTTTTATTCCACCCAAATAAATTAGAGGGGATTTATTTTATCAGTAGATCACTCAGCGTTTTTTATTTATATTACTAGTGGGGCTACCCGGAATTGCCTATGGCAAAAGCTTAACATAGCTGTCGAAAGTATGAGGTACATTTTAAAAGTAATGTCACCTGAGTGGATAAAAGAGAATCGCAAATTGCATTGTTATGATGACTGAATTTATGCGTTCTTGACTTAGAAATTTCATCTCTCTGTTGCAGATATTGACGGTGTGAGATTCTAAGAAAGCAGCCTCTGTAATGGACGTGTGTCAGAAGCAGAGACGCATCCTTGAATTCCAATCAGAATTTCGACATTCACGTATGATGCAACATTCTTAAAGAAAGCTTAGTTTGATGTCAAACAGATGAGAAAAATATTTTTTATATTAAAAAAATCTGTATAAAATACGTTTATAAGCCAGATTACAATGCAGTATTATGAAAATAAACGAATATTTGTTTAAAATTAATATTTCGGAGATAGACTCCATCACGGAAAATACAACTTCTGGCATTTCAAAATAACTTTAACTGTTTTTTTTTTTTTTTTTCAATTTAACATCATGGCTAGAAAAAAAAATGCATAAAATTCTGAGGATGGAGTTTTTAAAATTTTTTTTTATCTATTTGATATTTTCTAAAATCAATTGTCAAACATTTTTGTTTTCTATTAGTTGAATGCTCTGTTTTGGAGTAGACTTTTAGCATTGTCTTGAATAAGGGTGCAAGAGAGGAATTCAAATTGACTGTAGGTATGTACTCTGTATGAGTAAAAAAGGTTTCTATGAAACAAGTCTTCATATTAACTTATCTTTATTATAATATTAAATTGTTACTATTATTTAATAATAATATTTTTCAACTTTTATCGTTCTCTTAACAAAAACAAAAAAAAAACCCTCATTAACCTGAATTTTCCATTATTCTAGAAATCCTATTATACAGATCAAAAATTCAAGTAGTTCACTACAGAATTAAGCATTAAATCCTATACAGAACATATCTTTTAAGCGTATGCAAAATATGGCCCAATGAATGGCTCAATGATTAATGGAAATCTTCAGTCACTAACACACAACTGAACGATGATGTTCATATTTTAAAGTTTTATTACAGCCAATCATATTGAAGAATTTGGATTATCCAATTCTCATATGAGTAATTGCAGCTAAAACTAATTAACTTAATATATAAAGAAAGAGAAAGCAAAATAAAACATTCTTTGTTCTTTTTTGTCTTTGATGTGGCATTTAACATATGAATAAATGAAGTAGTCCTGCGGGTTATGGTCAGTTGAGAGGCAGTGACAGAAGGGTACAGATTCATAGTACTCCTTCTGAAGCCATGCCTGGGTCTCTTTGAACTTGTGGGTCAGCGCAAAGTCATACTGCCACACTCAGAATCTGCCAGCAACTATCTGATTGCACAAGGGGATGAGCACACTCTTCAGCACATTCAGGTACACTTTGGTGTTGACTTTCAAACCAACTTCAAAGATGTGAAGTGGCATGATGTGACTTATACTTGAAACCACACCACAGACCGAAACTGTGGCTGCAAACTTTGTTTCATCCTGGACACGTTCTGTTATTTGTGGCAATCCAGCAATGCATTTTGAGGGTGCTGGCAATGGTCCTGTTGTCATAACTTGGATCGGTAGAAAGCATGAATTGTACAGCGGCACATCTCTGATCTCATTCATTGGGATTTGTACACAACTGGCTAACTAGTAGATGGTCTGCAACAAATAAAGAAAACCAGTTTTGATCAAACGGTAATGGAATCATGTCATCTTTTCTAGGATGACAATTTTATTGTTGCACCCTGTAGTCAGTGCTATTTTCAAGTCACTTTTCCCGTGAGAAACGATAGCTGTGTATGGGCGCTCAGAGCACACACTTTGTCATTCGAGGATCATTCCAAAAATAAAGCCTCCTTATTTTTTTTTAACTCAAAAAGTTGAAGAGCTACAAAGATGGAAGAAGTACACCTTTTGTGCCCCAGAATTTATTGTTCTACATATTCACCACCATTCTGAATGCACTTTTGCCAAGAATTCAATAACGCTTCTCTGCTTCTGACACATGTCCATGAAAGGGTTTGCTTTCTTAGAGTCTCACACTGTAAATATTTGCAGCAGAGAGATGTAACTTTCAGGTCATGCATGCATAAATTCAGTCATTATAGCAATGCAATTTGCAATCCCTCTGATTAATTTGGGTTGAATAAAAAACTTTAGGAGGCATTAGCTTTGGAACAACCCTCATATATGTATATTTCATCAAACAGAAATGGAATCATGTCGTCTTTTCTAGGGTGACAATGTTATCGTTCCACCCTGTACAATCAAAAATATATTTTGCTTACTCACTAATCTGTATTTTTATGCTCTATATTCTGCTAGCCTGGGTGCCCGGCGTTGCCCAGGTGTTTGGAGGTGTGTGTTGAGCAAAAAAAAAAAAAAGTGGTAGTAGACAGGCAGGCTTGAACTCGTCATGCAAAGGCATGAAAGAATTTGAAAGAAAATCTGACGTCTTACTGCTACTCCATGACGCGAGTGGAAGTTCAGAACATTAAAGCCTTTGACTAGGTATGGCATGATGGTCTTCTCATGAAAATTAAATCATATGCTAGTACTGAACAAATACTTAATATAATGAAAACATTTTTATATAAGAGAACAATCTGGGTTATCCTCGATAGTTGTCAAAACAACATGATATAAATGTGTATGAGCCTCCGGGATCAATCCTTGGACCTTTATTATTCTCCGTATTCATATATGACCTTCCTGATAATGATACATTACCTGAAAGTTCTTCATTCAAACTCTTCGGCTTAATGTTCACAGACATCATGAATTGGAACAGATACATCGAAGGGATTGTGAAGGCTGCTGCGAAAAGAAGGTGGCCTCTCTCTCTGTTGAGCTATAGGGTTACTTACACTTTAGAGTATCTTGTACCTCTATTAGGCCAACATCTGCCTATATATGGAGTATTGTTTCCACACTTGGGCTGGTGTATCTGCTACTGATCTTTCTCTCATAAACAGGGTTAAAAAAAGAATCGCTAACCTGATAGGTCCTGCTCTGTCAGCCAAACACCAACCCCTGTCTCATCGATGAAATGTTACATCCCTGGGCCTATTTTACAAGTATTTTAATGGAAGGTGCTCTAACAAACTTTAACCCCTTGTATGCCCTCGACATAAATATCCCTGACAAAACCCAACAAGCAGCAAAATCCCACCCCTACACAGTAGAGATCTCTAAATGCCAGAAAGCCTTTTACTCTAATAGTTTCTTCCCTTGAACTGCTAGACTTTGGAATTCGTTCCAGAGTTCCTGCTTTCCTGATTGTACTAATATGCAGAAGTTGAAATGTAATATAAACAGGCAACTTACTGTTCAACTTTCTATATAGTATACCTGCAAATTATGTTCCTAAAGATATCTCCCTACATTCAAGTGGCACTGTGCCTTGTTTGGGGTGAAATAGCAATAAAAAAATTCCACTAAAAAGAAAAAAAAGAATATATCCAATCACATTCTCAGTATTAATCGAAGAATTATTCCCCTAAAAAAGAAAAGAAAATGGCTATCCATATTTTCAAAATGATCGCACTATACAGAAATAAAATAAATTACCTCTGAGACCGTATAACTGATGTGGAGAATTTACACTTGCAAAAATTCTGCCCGTTTCAGAATAAAACCTGTCAAAAATTGTGACAGGCTTGGTCATAAAATGTCGCAGTATAGAAGCAAATGCAAAAAAAAAAAAAAAAGAATCAAGCAGACAAACTCCAGTGAAAAATCAAACAAAAATTTATGCTAATACGTAATAATTAATATATTTAATAGAACCGTGAAATTACAGTTGGACATTGAGGTACATCTTTCAATTATAAATTTGCATATGTGGAAGAAACTGAACAAACCGACTTTGCAGAAAGCACTAAAGTCAGCCTTTACAATGACTGGTTAGTGTAGGATTATATTTACCAGTAATTTTGAACGGGACGATTAAAAAAATTGAAAGCGTGCATTCTAAAAAAATTTGAAAATCTATTTTATTTTGATGATGGATGAACAGTTTTAAACTTTGAAATTTATCAGCCAACATTTTTATGAAAAAATATGTAAGCTGAACAAAGTCAAAGAAACGAAAACGTACCATACAAAATCCTTTCAAAATGAAGCTGTTGATGAAATACAACCAAAGACTTTTCAAATGAATTTCATACAACAAATCAAAGAATTCATTAAAAGCAATAACGTATATAATTCAAAAATATATTGAAAAATAACGAAGCAACAATTAAAATGTGAACAGCAAATTAAAGCGTCACAGAGTTATGTAAAAAGGAAATTATGCTGAAAGGTAAACAAAAAGTTAAGAAGTGTTAAGGAAAAAGCAAAAAAGCAATACTCATAATAAGTAGAATTGACAAATACGAAGATGGTTTGACTACACCAGCTTCTAACATTTCAGTTTCTTTGTTGTTGTTTCATTCAATGCCAGTGGGCACAGGTGAAACGTTAACAAATTCCGATTGCCAGAGTTCTTGGTTGGCCATTGCAGCAACCAGCTCAGTCCCTGCCAGACCGGTTTCAGTGCTACACATGCACATCCAACTCTCCTTTTTGAGCCAGGAGTCCAAAGTAGGAGCTTTCCTGCTGGTTCATCATGGCGGCTAATATGACCCGCAAGTGCTAGACGTTTCTGTCTTACAATATTGGAAACACCCGTCTGGCTGAAAGCTATTGTCAATAATTTTCCCCATTTTTTATCTGTGCCTAAATCCAAACGTAGATTCCATGAGCAGAGCTTCTTTCTCAGAAGTGCACGACTGTGGAACTCTCTTCCGTTTGCCTGTTTCCCACCTGATTACAACTTGGATGTCTTCAAGGCAATAACCCTTATCCCTGAGTGGCCTCCGGGCCTTGATAAGTGATGACCTCCATGTAAAAATAAATAAATAAATATAAAAATTAAAAAAAAACACGAGGTAGGATAGTTTCTTTAGAAATACTAAATTAAGTGAACTTGCACAAAAAATTGGTACATCATCCAGAAACTAACGAACGGTATTACTAAAGAAATACAGACTTTAAACCAAATTGTAAAGGATTAGCAATATCAAGTATATCGTACATGGTACAAGGCCTATTCATAAACAAATTACACGAGACAATTTATTTGTAGAGGAAGAGCCAATTGACTTCATATTTGAGACCTTCAATCTCGATCCACCCCAATTAAAACAATGACAATCGGACAAAAATAAAACTCACTGACTATCGACCCGAAGCGTAAAAGACATCAGCAAGTTTTTGCAGTGCAAAAAATCTTGGAGAGAGGGTGGGTTGTTAGGACTCACTCATGCACAGGATATGACCTCTTCCCAACTGTATAAATAGACCGAGAGGTACTAACTCTCTTTGGAGTGGTGTGTTTCTGTACTTCAAAGCACGTCATTTTGGCGTTAAGTGCTACGACTGTCGTTCTCTGCACATTCTGTTTTATTTTCAATACAGATACCTTTTCTAACTCATATCCATCTGACCCTTCTGGCCAACAACAATTATGTAAATCAATTTGTAATTTTTATTATGTAACTAACCCTCTAGTTTTTGTTATGTAAAGTACTTTCTAATTTTTATGTAAATGTATTTCTAATTTTTTTTTTTTTTTTTTTTTTTTTACAAAGGAGTCACCACTTATCAAGGCCCAGAGGCTACTCGAGGATAAGAGTGAATGAGTACAGTAGTCAATAGGAAAATGTCATAGTAATCGATAGTAGTGGGAATTGGGTAAATTGGATTACTTAAGGCGATGGCTCATTCAAAACTTGTTCACATTGGACTTGAAGACTGACGACCATATTGTAGTCAGTTGGAAAGCAGGAAAACAGAACAGAGTTCCACAGGCTTGCAGTTCTAAGAAAAAAAGCTCGGTTCATGGAATCTACATTTAGGTTTAGGCACAGATAAAGAGTGGGAGATGGTAGCACATCAAAGACTGTAAATGACCAAGTTCTCTTTGATTCTCTCTCTTCTGATCTTGGGCACGTAATGCAGTGGGGAAGCAGGTGGCTGGTTATTTTTAATGCATCTAAAACCAAGCTTCTATCTTTACATCATCAGCACTCTGATGCCCATCTGGCATCAATTAAAATGAATGTCTCTCATCTTGGGGAGGCATTATGTTTTGACAAGCTTCTGGGCCTGACTTTTACTCCCGATCTAAAGTGGAACATATATATCAAATCCATTGCCAAGGCTGCTGGAAAAATAGTAGGATCCTTCTACCGCTCCAGTAGATACCTCACTCCTGATGTAATTCTCTACCTATATAAAAGCCAGGTACGGCCAATGATGGAGTACTGTTGCCACATCTGGGCTGGAGCTGCTAGAAGCAGCTTATCCTGCCTTAACAAAGTTCAAAATAGACTTCGTAGCATAGTGGGGGATGCCATTTTCTCTTTCCTGCAACCTCTTTCCCACAGAAGAGACGTTGCTAGCCTGTTTCTGCTTTATCACTATTTCCATGGCAGGTGTTCGTCTGAGCTTCAATCTATGGTCTCCCCCCACTCGCCAAACTTTCATGAAAAACACTCATCTAACCAGAACCACTATCAATAGTTTCCCACACTCTTTATCTGTGCCTAAACCTAAATGTAGATTCCATGAATGAAGCTTCTTTCTTAGAACTGCACACCTGTGGAATTCTCTTCCGTTGGTCTGCTTTCCAGATGACTAAAATCTGAATGTCTTCAAGTCCAATGTAAACAAGTTCTTGATGAACCGTCTCTCTAATTAATCCAATTTACAAAATTCCCACTACTTATGTTTACTATGCTATAATCATATTGACTAATGTATACCCATTAACACTTATCCTCGAGTGGCCTCTGGGCCTTGATAACTGGTGATTCCTGTGTAAAAAAAAAAAAAGAAAGAAAAATGTAAATCATTCTTATTGTATGAATTTTCATTTAATTTTATTATGTAAATCACTTGGTAACTTTTGTTATGTAAATTACTTTTAAAGTTTTATTATGCTAATATCTCCCTGACCCTTAATAAGTAAATCAGTGTTCAATTTTTGTTTTGTAAATAAGTCTATAACCTTTTATTATGGTAATCACTTCAACATTTAGGAAGATATCAATCATACCAGTTATTTTAGGTGCTACAGGGCTTATGAAGAAGAACCTGATTTCCTACCTAACTAACATTCTTGATGAACCAAGGGCAAAAGAGATCCAGACAATTGCACTTAAGGGAACAGCGAGGATACTAAAAAGAGCTCTCGGTTTCAATAAAAAGCAGGACAATGTTGGCAGCTGGTTTGGCTGCCCCATACCCAGCATTAGAATCTTCAAAGAAAGAAAATTCACATAAAATTAATATACGAAAGTATAAATTTATGCGTAAACTTTAAGTATTTACTTCAAAAGTGCTGAATAAGTAGGTAGAGCTAGTTAGTAAGTTATAAAATATATATGGTGATTAAGCTACACTGAATATTCTGCGTTTCATCCACTCTAGGATTCTTCAGGCTTGTGCGCGATATGTGCATGTTCATTGGCTGATAGGAAGGGCGCGGAGCATACTAGAAAGCTGAGTGGCTAACTAAAATCTCAATAGAAGGTGCGTATATAAAAACGACAGACAACCACAAAATTCGCACATAAGCCTGAAGAGTCCTAGAGTGGATGAAAGCGGAATATTCAGTGTAGCTTAATCGCCATATATATTTTATAACTTACTAATATATATATATATATATATATATATATATATATATATATATATATATATAAAATTCTCCTACGTTTACATTTTTTTCTTTTTTCTTAAACTTTTTCTTCTAGGGGATGGGACATCCAACCAGATGTCTGACATTTACCCCTATTTTAGTGAGTCCAACCAAGAGATCTTTTCAGGATTCTAGCCGTCCCTTTCAGTGCAATCGTTTGTATTTCACTTGCACTTGGTTCACCGGGTATGCTTGCTATGTACTTTTTAAAGTTCTTTTTCATAAGCCCAGTTGCTCCTATGATGACTGGTATAATTGAAATGTCTTTTAATTTCCAATTTCATTTCATATCATACATAAGTCCTTGATACTTTGTTATCTTTTCCCTCTCAACTCTGTTAAGCCCTGTATCATTGGGTACACTGACCTCTATTACGGTCGCTTTTTTGTTTGCTCTGTCCCAAATCACTATATCTGGTTTAACAGCTGCGTTTTCAAGATATGTAGCAGTAGGGATTATGTAGTCATAGTGAATAGTGTAGTTGTCATTCCCAACTGTTCGTTCGGGTATATGTTCCCAGGAGTTGTTCCTGAATGTATATCTGTATGAATAATATCCTCAGATGATCGACTTGAAAATACATAATGGCGTAGCGCCATCTGTTACTCTCTTCTTCTTCTTCTTCTTCTTCTTCTTCTTCTTCTTCTATCAACGGAAAATCCATACCTCACAAATAACGACCTTATGCCATTCTGAAATATGTCGAATCCATGACTCATGTACCAGTCTTTCGCTGTCGAATCCACAACTCTCAAATAATGATCTTATGCTTTCCTTTAATACATCGGATCCGCGACTCTTAGATACCGACCTTATGTCTTCCTAGAATGTGTCGAATCCACTCTTAAATAATGGCTTTATAGTGTATTCATCCCTCGTTGGGAAACATAAATATTGACAAATGAGCACCTGATCTCTGTTCTGTACTTAAAAGATAAGACGTTTTCCATCTCAGTGAAGCTTTTAGCAAAGTCACTTCTTTGCTCTGACTTTTGCAAAGTGGCATCTTTTATCTCAGCTAAACGCCTTTTATACAAATGGTCGGTTTGGAGAGCAGAAACTTGTTCACCGCTTGAATGATCGTCTCAAACTCATTTGATTTTAACAATCGCTGTTCGCACATAGCTTTCATGCTTGCGCTCGCTCTCGCACAAAAACGAAAGGGCTAATTTAATTGGGCAACTGCCTGTTGTTGGGTTCAAGTTCTAAAAATAGTTCAAACTTGCGTGATGCAAGCCTAGACTGCAATCGCGACGTCTGGTCAATAGGTAATCTGGTATCGTTTTGGAGAGGAATGTCACACGCTGTCTAATCTAATATATAAATCTCACTATGTCTGTGTGTGTGTGTCTGTCTGCGTTTTTCAAATTGTATCTCCTCCTAGACGGATCATCGTTGGACGGCGTGCAATAGCTCAAAAGATTGCATTTTTGGTGCAGTATTTATTAGAGGTGTTTAATCGATTAAAATAATTGCGAAGAACTTTAAAAAAGGGTTCAAACTTGAAAGCAATAACACCTTGACGAGCGTAGCACAATGGTGTCGTTCTGTGCATGCGTAGATCAAATAAAAGAGAAATGTATTTATAAAGATACTAGCAATCGGTGCCCGGCGTTGCCCAGGTGTTTTGAGGTTAATGCTGAGAAAAAAAAACGGTCAATTTTTTAAACTTTGACCCCTATTATGACTTCTTAACATTTATTGTTTAGGGATCAAGTAAAGGTAATAAGTTAGATCCATGTCCAAGGAATCTATATCTAAAATATCACGTGTTTAGACCCAAAATTGTAGGAGGAGTTTGGTAGAGTTCTCAAAGGTCAAATCGTTTGATAGCGAGGCCAAATTTCGCGAATTTGGCCTTTTTTTAAAGCAGTTTGGCCTTCAAAATTTATGTTTGGCCTTTTTCTTCACCGATGAAATCTGGGGACGCAACGGAAATTTTCGGCTAAAAAATGTTGTTACTATGCACATCTATGTATTGAAATACAATTTGTGGCAAAATTTCAGGAAAAACTAATGGATGGTTCTCTCGCAATAGTCCGGACAATTCGCTAAATTATCTCGTCAAAACCTTAAATCTCGAATTTTTGTGCATTTTTTTTCGGGGGGGGGGGCTAATTTGGCATAATAGTGTCCATCTAATAGTATTATCTTGAAAAAATAAAAAAATAAGGAAAATTACCAAAAAAAAAACAAACAAGAACAACAAAAGTGTGCCGTATTTTTAAAAGTTTTATTGCGTTGTTTTTATTTGCTTTTTTTATTTCATCGGTGAAGAAAAAGGCCAAACAGAAATTTGAAGGCCAAACTGCTTTAAAAAAAGGCCAAATTCGCGAAATTTGGCCTCGCTATAAAAAAAAAAAATGGGGAAATCCCCCTACTTGAACTTTCTGTTTAATTAATAATGACTCGCTTGTAGCGTTGATTTTTTTCTTTTTTCGCTATAAAAAAATAACTACTTGATGAAATTACGTGATTTTTTCTGTAGGAAAACTTTATCCCATGACGAGTACGTACAATATATATATATTTTTTTTAAAATATTTCCACTTTTTAATGTCAATGGAAAACTGCACAAGTACCCAAACCCGAAATGTAAAGACCACGAGTGAAGGCGCTTTTTTTTTTTTTTTTTTTGGTTTAGTTTCATAATGGCGGCCGTGATGTCGGAGGTTCGATTGTTAGATTGTAAGTTTCGTATTTTTTAAATTTGTAAATCGCAAGTTAGGAAAAAATTAAACCCTTCCAAGATGGACAATAAATCAAGCCATAATATTTTATGGTAAAGGTAAGAGCCTACGAACCATAGTTTTTTAGGAGATGTGATTATTGGATTAACCAATCAGAAATCGTCTGTGGCACACACATCTCTGTTTTTATAGATATATAGATAGATAGATAGATATAGATAGATATAGATATAGATAGATATAGAAGATATAGATTTCACAACGTTCTTAAAGTGGTTGTCCCTTTGGTGTAACGGATAGCGTGACCGATTACTAGCACAAATGTTGCAGTCTTGATCTTCATCACCCCCCCTTTTTTTACTACACACTCCGATATTCTCGATTTTTAAATGTTATGTAATAAATGCACATGAACACTTTTATTAAAATAATACAGAAGAATGTTTTTGATTTACGTAACGAAAATGTCATATTCAAAATATATATGATATATCGGCTTATTTGTTACATTCCAAAAATCACGTAAATGGATCAAGTAATGGCATTTGTATTGGATTTACTCCTAAACTAATTAATCGATCATTATGAATATTAATTATGTATATATGTTTAGTTTTGTCTTGGATCCACTTCTAAATTAATTGACGGATCATTATGAATTTTAAATATGTGTATATGTTTATATATTTAAATGTATTGGATTCACTTAAACTAATTACCCGATCATTATGAATTCGAATTATGTGTGTATGCTTATATATTTCTATGTAATGGATTCACTCCTAAACTAATTAACCGATCATTATGAATTTTAATTATGTGTATATGATTATATATTTGTATGTCTGGGATCTACTCTTAAATTAAGTAACCGATCATCATGAATTTTAATTATGTGTATATATTTATATATTTTTATGCATTGGATTCACTCCTAAACTAATTAACAGATCATTATGAATGATTAGTATGCGTATATGATTATATATTTGTATGTAATGGATTCACTCCTAAACTAATTAACCGATCATTATGAATTTTAATAATGTGTATATTTTTTTTTTATCTAGTTTTAGGTCTTGGATTCACTCCTAAACTAATTAACTAATTATTATGAATGATTAGTATGCGTATATGATTATATATTTGTATGTATTGGATTTACTCCTATAATAATTAACTAATCATTATAAATTTAATGTATCATATGTTTGTATATTTGTATAGATGTCATATTCCAAAAAACCACATACAATGATCACTTACTTTTTAATGTTTTTATGTGTACAAGAAATTCTGTCAAAGTAATAAGGTACTTGTGTAGTCTAGTACTCATTTGAAAAAACAAAGAAAATATGACTTGTGAGACATAAAAGTTATTAAAACCGAAAATCACGTTTTATATTCGAGTAGTATGACTTGCATATGAGAAATAAGGTGCTTCTTCACTATAGCACCCAGATAAAAAAAACCCAAATTCTTACCCCTGGCGTACAGAAAATTTAGCACACAGAAAATTACATAAACGTATAGAGTTCTTTCATTTTTAAATTAGAAAAAAAGTACTTGTATAGTATCCTACCCGAGAAATAAGGTACTTGTACAGTATAGTACCCATATGAAAAACAAAGGAAATCTTACCTGTGACGTACATAAAAATAACCCAAACCTAAAATTATGTAATATATTCGAGTAGTATGACATTTATATAAGAAATAAGGTGCTTCTTTAATATAGCACTCTAATATATAAACAAACTCTGACCTATGACATACGAAAAAGTTCGCATAACAGAAAACTATGTAAAAATCATTGAGTAGTTTCATCTATATATTAGAAAAAAAAGTGGTAGTTGGCAGGCAGGCTCGAACTCGTACACGAAGGAGGAAAAGAGCGCAAAAAACAAAGTGACATCGCTAAACCTGAAATGACGTAGATTCAAATTAAGGCTAGACAATCGAAAAGAGGGGATGGCTTTCGAAAATATCGGCGAAAAAAGCGACCTCTTCCTGTAGAAAAGTGACCAGTTTATAGTGATGGAATTAACGTTTTTGACCAATTTTTCAATATTTGCTGTTCAAAGGGTCGAGCTTCAAAATGATACCAATCTCGTTAAAATCCGTCGCCCCTGTCGAAAGTTTTAGGCAGACATACACACATACAAACACACATATATTTAAACAGACAGGTGAGACTTATAGATGTATCCAATGTTAATTATATAAATTATTCTATTACTGTTATGTAAGTCACTGTCTAACTTTTTATTATGTAAATCACGGTCTAATTTTTTATGATGTAAATTGCTGTCTAACTTTGTATTATGTAAATCGATATAAAACTTTTTATTATGTAAATCGCCGTCTGACATTTTATTTTATAAATCGCTGTCTAACTTATGTAAATCGCTGTCTAACTTTTTCTTATGTAAATCGCTGTCCAACTTATTATTATGTAAATCGCTGTCCAACTTATTATGTAAATCACTTTCAACTTTTTATTATGTAAATCACTGTCCAAGTTTTCATTATATAAATCGGTGTCTAAAATCGGTGTCCAACTTTTTGATTATGTAAATCGCTGTCCAAATTTTTATCATGTAAATCGCTGTCCAAATTTTTATCATGTAAATTACTGTCCAACTTTTTATCATGTAAATTACTGTCCAACTTTTTATCATGTACATTACTGTCCAACTTTTTATTATGTAAATTACTGTCCAACTTTTTATTATGTAAATTACTGTCCAACTTTTTATTATGTAAATTGCTGTCGAACTTTTTATTATGTAAATCGCCGTACAACTTTTTATTATGTAAATCGCTGTACAACTTTTTATTATGTAAATCGCTGTGTCACTTCATACTATGTAAATCGTTATCTAAATTTTATTATGTAAATCACTGTTTTAACTTTTTATTATATAAATTTCTGTTTAACTTTTAATTATATAAATCGTTGTCCAATTTATATTATGTAAAAATCACTAACTTTATATTATGTAAATCACTGTCTAACTTTTTATTATGTAAATCGGTATCTAACTTTATTATTATGTAAATTGCTGTCCAACTTTTGTATTTATAAATCGCTGCTGTCTTACTGTTTATTATGTAAATCGTTATCTAATTTTTTATTATGTAAATCACAGTCTTCACTTTTGATTATGTAAATCACTAACTGATTATGTAAATCGATGTCTAACTTTTTATTATGAAAATCGATGTCTAACTTTTTATTATGTAAATCGATGTCATACATTTTTTATGTTAATCGATGTGTAACTTTTTATGATGTAAATCGCTGTCTTAACTTTTAATTATGTAAATCGATGTCTAACGTTTTATTATGTAAATCGATGTGTAACTTTTAATTATGTAAATCGATGTGTAACTTTTAATTATGTAAATCGATGTGTAACTTTTTATTATGTAAATCGCTGTTTAACTTTTTATTATGTAAATCGATGTGTAACTTTTTATGTAAATCGATGTCTAACTTTTTATTATGTAAATCGATGTCTAACTTTTTATTATGTAAATCGCTGTCTAACTTTTTATTATGTAAATCGCTGTTTAACTTTTTATTATGTAAATCGCTGTCTAACTTTTTATTATGTAAATCGCTGTCTAACTTTTTATTATGTAAATCGATGTCTAACTTTTTATTATGTAAATCGATGTCTAACTTTTTATTATGTAAATCGATGTGTAACTTTTTATGTAAATCGATGTCTAACTTTTTATTATGTAAATCGATGTCTAACTTTTTATTATGTAAATCGCTGTCTAACTTTTTATTATGTAAATCGCTGTTTAACTTTTTATTATGTAAATCGCTGTCTAACTTTTTATTATGTAAATCGATGTCTAACTTTTTATTATGTAAATCGATGTCTAACGTTTTATGTAAATCGCTGTCTTAACTTTTAATTAAGTAAACATTTTATTATGTAAATCGATGTCTAACTTTTTATTATGTAAATCGCTTTCCAACTTTTTATCATGTAATTCGCTGTGGAACATCATATTATGTAAATTGGTATCTAATTTTTTATTATGTAAATCACTGTTTTAACTTTTTATTATATAAATTTCTGTCCAACTTGTATGTAAAAATCACTATCTAACTTGTTATGTAAATTGATTTCTCACTTATGTAAATCGCTGTCTAACTTTTTATTATGTAAATTTGTATCTAACGTTTTTATTATGCAAATTGCTGTCCAACTTTTGTATTATGTAAATCGCTGCTGTCTTATTGTTTATTATGGAACACGTTATCTAATTTTTTTTATCTAAATCGCTGTCTTTAATTTTTATTATGTAAATCGCTGTCTAACTTTTTACTATGTAAATCGCTGTCTAACTTTTTACTATGTAAATCGCTGTCTAACTTTTTACTATGTAAATCGCTGTCTAACTTTTTACTATGTAAATCGCTGTCTAACTTTTTACTATGTAAATCGCTGTCTAACTTTTTACTATATAAATCGCTGTCTAACTTTTTATTATGTAAATCGCTGTCTAACTTTTTATTATGTAAATCGCTGTCTTACGTTTTATTATGTAAATCGATATCTAACTTTTTTATTATGTAAATCACTATCCAACTCTTATTATGTAAATCGATGTCTAACTTTTTATTATGTAAATCGATGTCTAACTTTTTATTATATAAATCGATGTCTAACTTTTTATTATATAAATCGATGTCTAACTTTTTATTATATAAATCGATGTCTAACTTTTTATTATATAAATCGATGTCTAACTTTTTATTATGTAAATCGATGTCTAATTTCATATGTAAATTGGTATCTTATTTTTTATGTAAATCACTGTTTTAACTTTATATTATATAAATTTCTGTCTAACTTTTTATTATATAAATCGCTGTCCAACTTTATATTATGTAAAAATCACTGTCTAACTTTATATTATGTAAATCGCTGTGTAACTTATGTAAATCGATGTCTGACTTATTATGTAAATCGCTGTCTAACTTTTTATTATGTAAATCGCAGTCTTCACTTTTTTATTTTTTAAATCGCTGTCTTAACTTTTTATTATGTAAATCCCTTGGTGTGCCAGAATTTTTTGGGAATTTTTGATGCCCTTAACACAAATCTGTGAATAAAATATACAAAACTCGTCATTTCTCTTTTTAAAGTGGTTAGTTTAATTTCTCTATGGAATATATATCCAAAATAAACTATTAAAGATTTTTGAAAAATAATAGCAATGATATTTTTTATTTAAAAAAAAAACAAAACAGTGTTTACAAAGTGCCCGCGCGCGCTGATGCAGCCATTTTTTCTATGTAATGAAATGAATTGAATTTTACGAGTTAAAATTTTTTCAATTCTTTAATTTAAAAATCTATCAATTTTTCTATTGGTTCAATTTTTAAGCTATTTTCAGGTTTAATATCAAATTTTATACTTTTTCCAATAAACCGAATATAATATTCTAGACAAACGTTTTTTTTTTTAATTCACCCCCCCCCATTTTGAAATACCTATTTAAATGAAAATAATGAATTTTCTCACCTCAGATTTATATATCACAAACTGGAGATAAAAGATCAATAAATAAAATAATCTAATTTAAAATAACAAAAAAAGAATAGTTTTGTGCAAATTTACCTGTAAAAAGTTTAAAACCTTTTTTTTAAAAAACCATGTTGACTTTTTTTTTCTTTTTTTTTTTGTAAGTGAAACCTCACATTTTGGTTATATTGTCCAGTAAATATCGGACATCTACAGCAATTTTTTCTATTTTATTCAATGTTTTTCTTTTTAGATTTAAAAAAAAATTCACTGCATAAAGAAGAAAAAAATATTAAATCAAAAGCGTATTTCTTTAAGAGAATAAAAAAATGGAAAATTGGTCGGGTGGTTTGTATTTAAACGGCAAAAACTGATGAGTGAAATGTGATAATTTTTCATGTATGGTGACCTATATTTTCACGCACAAATCATGATGGCTCATGCGTATGTGTTGTTTTTACGTTTTTGAAATAATTATGGCCTTTTTAGACATTTGTATATCATAACTGGAAGAAAGAAGAGAAACACTGCTTTGCTAACAGCGACAAAAACGCGGTCTTTTCGGACCCTTGCTTAAAAAAATTAATTTATTTAAATAGTACATGGAATACAAAATATGAATATGGACAAATTCTTATAAATGAAGAATGGAAGCATCCATTGATTAGTATTTTTCATAAGAAAGTGATTTTTTGGCATTAATATATATTTATTAGATTTGGATTAAGTTAAAATACATTGAATTTCGTGAAATCTTTTTTCAAGAAAACCAATTAAAAAAAATATTGTATATTTTTCGATTAAACCGTTTATTATTTTAAAATTGGGTCTTTGCTCTTTTTATTGGAAAAAAAAATTAGGGTTTGAAATTACATTATTCATGTTGCTATAAGCTTTGAAACATAGCAAGTCTAATTAATCAAATGTTTATCACTCCTTTTGTAATGGTAAGTTCTGACACTCCTAGTAAATCACTCTCTTAACTTTTTATTATGTAAAACACTTTCTTAACTTTTTCTGTAAATCGCTGTCGTAACTTTTTATTATGTAATTCGGTGTCTAACTTTCTATTAATAAATCAGTGTTTAACTTTCTATTAATAAATCAGTGTTTACCTTTTTATTATGTAAATCAGTGTCTAACTTTTTCTTATGTAAATTGGTATCTAACTTTTTCTTATATAAATCGGTATCTAACTTTTTGATTATGTAAATCGGTATCTAACTTTTTATTATGTAAATCGGTATCTAACTTTTTATTATGTAAATCGGTGTCTAACTTTTTATTATGTAAATCTGTGTCTAACTTTTTAGTATATGAATCTGTGTCTAACTTTTTAGTATATGAATCTGTGTCTAACTTTTTATTATATGAATCTGTGTCTAACTTTTTATTATATAAATCTGTGTCTAACTTTTTATTATATAAATCTGTGTCTAACTTTTTATTATATAAATCTGTGTCTAACTTTTTATTATATGAATCTGTGTCTAACTTTTTATTATATAAATCTGTATCTAACTTTTCCTTATGTAAATCGCTGTTTAACTTTTTTATTATGTAAATTGGTGTCCAATTTGTATAATGTAAATCAGTGTTTTATTTTCATTGTTGTAGTGGTCCAGAAGGGTCACTGATGTGGATACTGATATAAACAAGGTATTTATATTTGGGAAGGAAACAAAATAGACAGAAGAAACAGCTGTAGTACTTAATGCAAAGGTTGTGTACTATGAAACACACAAACATATCACGAGAGTTGGTAGCTCTCGCTCTATTTATAACAGTACGGAAGATTTCATATCTTGTGCATGGTGAGTCCCCACAGCAGTTATGTAAATACCTCTCTAACTTTTATTATATTTATGTCCAATTTTTATCATGTAATTACTCTCTAAATTTTAATATGTAATTCAGTATCTGTTATCATGTATATTACTTTCTCATTTTTATAATGTAAATCCGAGTCTAAATTTTATCTAACTCGGTGTCCAATTTTTATTATATAAATTATTGTGTAACTTTTCTTATGTAAATCGCTCGAAATACAGGGCTTATTAAGAAGAACCTGGAGTCCTACGTAACTAAGATTCCTGGCGGACCAAGTGCAAAAGAGATCCAGACAATTGCACTTAAGGGAACAGCGAGGATACAAAAAAGAGCTCTCTGTTGGTTTGAATAAAAAGCAGCAACTGGTTTGGCTGCTCCATACCCAGCATTACAATCTTCAAAGAAACGAAAGAAAATAAAAAAATAAAAAATAAAAGCTTGGAATTTGTATCATGCAAGGCAATTATCTCTATGCCTTCATTGAACAGATCATGATCGGTCAGTCATTGTGCTTGTCTGAAGTTAGTGCCTGATTCTTACACTTGTTTCAGTGCCAATTATGCTGATATTGTAACAAAGGGATTTTCGCTATAAGCAAAACCACAACTCAAGTTGATAACAAGTAAAAATGTTTTATTTTGAAAGATGTTAAACTCAGTTTCGTCTATTTAACAACGGGCCTTTAAATAAAGACTAATATATCTTCCAACCAAACACAATTCATTAGCTTAAGGACTCACGTTCCAAGGGGCAGCATTGTTGAAGTTGACGAAGATATAGAAAAAGTTTTTAAAAAGTTGCATAAATTCTTTAGGTGATCTTTCAAAGAAAGCAGTTGATTTGCATGTTCCAAAAAATGTTGAAAAATTAAACAAAACATTTTTGTCAAGAAAAATACTTTCAAACATCACTGATAATTTATACAACGGAAAATAAGTAACAGAAAATTACGTAATTTTGGAATTGTAGAAACATTAAGCAAGTATGGAATAAAAATCGACTGTAAACAAATTTTATGATTGTCATATCAGGGAATATAATTTTAAATGGGAAGTAAGCGCTATACCTCAAATACTATTCAAGTGGCTTTCTGATAGTTTAAATACTGCCGGATTTCTGTCAAGTTTCGAATAATCATAGAGTAATTGATTTTTTTTTCAAACTATTAACAAAATTTTATAATCACTGACATATTTATGATTAAACCGAAATTTATTATGATGAATTAATTTTGGTAATAGAATTTTAATTTTTTACTTTTTTTTTATTAATATAATAATTGTAAAAGATAATACAAGGAAGATCTCCTTAGAACGAATACCTAACTTAGAAAAATCAACTTACTTGCTTTCAAACAAGAGTAAATGTTTAAAAATATGTATATTTCTGTGAGAGGCACTTGAATCCTATTTAAAACTATATCGTCTTTAAGAATGGTCTTAAACTCTATTTTCAATTGACATTTCTTCTGTAGATACTTAAATTTCATACCTTGCAAAAATTAGTTCTACGGTATCTAATTTTCCTAAATTTAATTAAATTAAAATAAAAATATAAAAAGTGATGTTAATGTTTTTGATTCATTTGTGATTTTATCTGTTTTTGCTTTAATAAGCTGGTGGTTTTTGTCCAGTGTCCTTTTGTCCGATCCCCTAGGTGTATATATGTATATATGCATACATATATATGTGTGTGTGTGTATACTAGTGTTTGGATGACTCCAAATTTTTTACCGATTCTGTCTTAAATTCCTGATCTGATACGATTCCCGGTTCTGAATCCGATTCTTTAATTAGTGATTTTTTTTTTTTTTTTTTCGAATTACTCTAAAACCTGCATATATTTTCGCAAACAAAAAATTCACTTAGTGTGTGTGTGTGGGTGGGGGGAGGGACATATATTAAATATATGGGGGGGGTTCTAAATATTTTTCTCGAATGTTTTCCTATTGATTGAAATTAATGAAACAGCGAAAGATGCATTTCTCTTTTAAAACAAAATTTGCATTTGTCATTAGTTTGCAAAATGCTATTTGAATATTTCATAAACAATTAAAAATAATTGACGATTGTTATGCAAAATAAAATGGTATAGGAACAGAATAGTTAACAAAGTTCCCTCTCCATTTTAAATATGAGTTTCTAAATAACATAGTTACTATACAGAAAACAATTCTTAACTTAAGAACGGATGTGAATGTATTCTTAACTATATTATTCCTACTGTCTACCAAGGAATGTTCATGTGTTTACCCTAATCATAAATATTTACCCTGTTATTACTACTGACAATGTCGTAGATATGTTGTAGATTGATTGGTTTAATGCAAAAAAAAAGAATGAAACAAAAAACAAGGGACAGATAATTATAATACCGCTCTCCCTCGACCCAGGACGGCACCATAATAAACAAAGTCTCTGACAGCATAGACACAGCACTCTACCTCGACACTAGCGCACAAGTACATGTATTTGGTGACTTTAATGTCTACCACAAAAACTGGCTTGGATTCTCTACTTACACAGATGCAGCAGGCAG
Source organism: Euprymna scolopes (assembly GCF_053919585.1). Classification (NCBI taxonomy): domain Eukaryota; kingdom Metazoa; phylum Mollusca; class Cephalopoda; order Sepiida; family Sepiolidae; genus Euprymna; species Euprymna scolopes. The sequence continues at coordinate 41,070,761 of NC_136484.1, read as the reverse complement.
CACAACACATAGCTTCTCTATATCTCACTCCCTATCACAAATGGTTACATTTCCAACCCGTTTCCCTGACCAGCAAGAACAACATGCATCACTTCTAGATTTGTTTCTGACCACAGTTCCCGATGATTGTATAACAAATGCTGACAGCCCACTCGGGAACGCTGATCATGCAGTGATAATGGTCGAAATCGCCCTAAACTCTAGACCCAAAACTGAAGAGCCAGTGCTCAAAACAACAAGATATTATAAAAAGGCTGACTGGGAAGCCACCAGAGATCTTATCAGAGATGCCCCATGGGGAAATATTTTTTCTCTTCCTGCTGAACAGTGCGCAAATGAGACCACTGAATGGTTCAAAACGGCAATTGAAGCACATGTTCCCATGCGGAAATTTTATAGCAAGCCCCACTCTCCCCAATGGTTTATTTCTACTTGCGCAACTGTCATTGCTCAAAGGCAGCATGCATACCGCATATTTAACCGACATAAGTCCAGTCCAAACGGACAGAACTATATAAAAGCTAGAAGTAACGTTAAGAAAGAAATAGCAACAGCTGAGAGAGAATTTACTGAAACCACTAAAAAACGCATAGAAGCACAAAAATTAGGAACTCGTGACTTCTGGAAAATCTACAACAGTGTAGTAAATAATGGGCAATCAACAATTCCCCCACTTACCAACAATCACGATGTTGTTTGCTCAGCAACCGACAAAGCTAATATGCTTGCCAGTCAGTTTGCCTCAAACTCCACACTGGACCCTGCCCCCCCCCCCTGCCTGACTTTCTTTTGTGGACAGACGCCATGCTAGACGATCTAAAAATCACCCCTACTCAGGTGCATGCTATCATAAAAAACCTTGACACTTCAAAAGCATGTGGACCCGATCTCATCTCGGTTGTGCTAATAAAAAAGTGCTCAGCCGAAGTAGCTCCAGTTCTCTCCAAACTCTACAACAAATGCCTTAATGAATCTTGCTTTCCGGGCTGTTGGAAAACTGCTTCTTTGGTACCAGTATTCAAGAATTCTGGCGAAAGAACTGACCCATCAAATTATCGCCCCATTAGCCTCCTCCCACTTTTCGCCAAAATATTTGAGACCATAATCAACCATGCTCTAGTCCATCACCTTACAGATGCTAAACTTCTGACTGACAAACAATATGGATTTAGACAAGCCCGTTCCACAGCAGACATCCTCACTGTAATCTCTGAACATATATATACCATTCACTGGACAAAGCGGGGGAGGGCAGAGCGGTAGCTCTAGATATATCTAAGGCTTTTGACAGGGTATGGCATGAGGGTCTTCTCAGGAAAATTAGATCATACAGTATCATTGGTAGAATACTTAACATAATTAAATCCTTCTTATATAAGAGAAAAATCCAGATTGTCCTTTTTTTTTTTTTTTTTTTTTTTACACAGTGATCACCACTTATCAAGGCCCGGAAGCCACTCAGGGATAAGGGTTATTGCAAGTACATTACGTTAGTGAGGAGATTTTATGAAGTGTTTAATTAGGGGGGCGGTTCATTAGGAATTTGTAAACATTAGACTTGAAGACATCCAAGTTGTAGTCCGGAGGGAACCAGGCAGACGGAACAGAGTTCCACAGGCGTGCAGTTCTAAGAAAGAAGCTTTGCTCATGAAATCCGCGTTTTGATTTAGGCACAGATATAGAGTGGGGAAAATTTTTCACAGTGGATTCAGCTAGACGGGTGTTTTTCGTGAAAGATTGGCGAGGGGGGACCAGGGATTGGAGTTCAGACGAGCACCTGCCATGAAAATAACGATAAAACAAGGATAGGCTCGCAACGTCTCTTCTGTGGGAGAGGGGTTGCAGGGTAGAGAAAAGGGCATCCCCCACTAAACCACGAAGTCTATTTTGTACTCTGTCAAGGCAGGATAGGCTGTTTTTGGCAGCTCCTGCCCAGATATGGCAACAGTATTCCATCCTTGGCCGTACTTGGCTTTTATATAGATAGAGAATTGCATCAGTAGTGAGATATCTTCTGGAGCGGTAGAAGGATCCCACCATCTTTCCAGCGACCTTGGCAACAGACTTGATGTACGTGTTCCATTTCAGATCAGGAGTAAAGGTCAAACCCAGAAGCTTGTCAAAACACGGGGCCTCACCCAGACGAGAGCCATCCATCACAATTGATGCCAGCTGGGGATCAGAGCGTTGATGATGTAAGGATAGGAGTTTGGTTTTGGATGCATTAAAGGTAACTAGCCACATCTTCCCCCACTGAACCACGCGCTCGAGATCAGAGGAGAGAGAATCTGAGAGAACTTCATCATTTACAGCCTTTGATGTGTTGCCATAGATGGTCGTGTCATCAGCATAGATGTCAACGAATGATTTAAGTATGTGTTTAGGGAGGTCATTGATGTAGATCAGGAAGAGAGTTGGGCCCAGTATTGACCCCTGAGGGACTCCAGCATTTATATTGCAGGCCTCCGATTTTTGTCCATCTACCACTACTCTTATGAGCCTATCGGAGAGAAATGATTTAATGATTGAGAACACATTTCCAGTTATACCATAGCTGGAAATCTTGTGAAGTAGACCCTTATGCCATACTTTGTCAAAGGCCTTTGATATGTCAAGAGCAATTGCCCTAGAAAGGAAGCCTTTGTCAAGAGATTCACTAATCCTGTGGGATATAACCGTCAGCACATCTGCGGTAGATCTTGCAGAGCGGAAACCATATTGTGTGTCACTAAGAAGGTTATTCCTGCTGAGGTGGTTGACTATTTCTCTATTTAATATTGATTCCAGCAACTTACTCATAACACAGAGAAGACTTATTGGTCTGTACTGAGAGGGAGATGACTTATCACCTGAATTCTTAAATACAGGGCAAACTGATGAGGTCTTCCAGGTGGTCGGAAAGCACTTCTCCTTAAGGCAGCGCTTAAATAGTTTCGTAAGTATGGGAGCAAGTTCTGGTTGAAGCTTTTTTAACACTATAATTGGGATGCCATCAGGGCCAGTTGCTTTAGTGGAATCTAGGTTTTTTATTAGCTTGGCGACCTCATGCACGGATATTTGTATGTTACCTAGCTTGTTCTGTGTTATAGGAGGAAATATGGGGAGTTGATGGCCTTCGTCGCATAGGGTAGAATTAGCTGCAAAGTTCTTTGCAAATAGTTTGGCCTTGTCTGACGCTGACGAGATAACCTCTGGTCCATTGATAATGGTTGGGATAGAACGCACACTTCTGTTCAGGATCCTATTTGTTATTTGCCAAAACTGGTGGGAACCAAGCCGCTGATCAGCTACCTTGGATTTAACAGACTGGGCATATAGCTCTCTTGCATTTTTTATTACTCTTTTACAGTGGTTGCTGGCAGTCCTGAAAGCAGCTTTAGTCTCAGTGCATCTATTACGTTGGTAGCTATGGAAAAAGTGATTTCTGTGCGCGATAGCAGCAGCACATTCTGGGGAGAACCATGGCTGGCTGTTAGGTTTTTGTTGAAATTTTTTAGATGGTATGAATTGGTCTATGCCTACAATTAACCATTCGATCAGATCTGATACTATAGAGGACACTTCCTTTTTAAACATGGAGTGCAGAGGTAAATCAGATATGAATGTACGGAAGCTATCCCAGTCAGCCATAGAGTATCGGTATACAGTACGGTGGAGGGGTACGTCTGATGGCTTCTTACATTTCGTTTTTATCTTAACTGATACGACGGAGTGGTCGGAGGATCCTAGAGGAGAATGAACGGTACATGAACATAGCTCAGGGGAAGTTGAGAGAAAAAGGTCTAAGAGGCTTGCATATTGATTGGGTGTATCGGGCACACGGGTGGGTTCGCGAACAATCTGAGTGAGGTCATAAGCAATGGCAAAATCATGACAAAACCTCCCCTCATCATCTGTCTTATTTGAATGGGTCAGCCATTCCACGTTATGGACGTTGAAGTCACCACAGATGTGGATGTTAGCCGAGGGATGTGAAGACAGTATGTGGTCAATTTTCTCAGATATGCTCTTAAAGATAGTAACTCCGCTGTTGTGGGGCCTATAGAGGGCAAATATAAATGCAGTAGTGTTAGCAAGTGCAACCCTGAAGCACATATAGGGTAAATTAGGATCTTCTCTAGAGATATCCCTGCCACATGGGAAGCCATCCTTAATGTAGGCACATATTCCATGCCCATGGCGATCTTGGGAGTCAGATTTAGCTGTTAAATTGGAGTATCCATTAATTATAAACTCATCTAGGGAAGTGGTCGGCCCTATTCCAGTTTCACATAGAAATAATATGTCCGGTTTCGTCTCCTGTAATTGGGTTTCAACCTCTGGAAGGTTGGAACGTAGACCCCTGATATTGGAGAAGGAGACCTGGTAGTAGGGGTCTACGCTGGAAGATGGGGTTCTAGGTTTAATCGAGTTTTTATTCTGGAGATATTTCATGTTGAGGTTTGGGGATTTGTGGAATAGGTCGGCATACTTGGTTAGAGCAGTACAGAGAGGGAAAGTAAGAGAGAAAAAGACAGGAATTTTTTTTTTTATTTGTAGCACACGAAAAGGTAAAGCCGTAACAATTACCCACTAGTATGGCACTCGAGAGGCCCCACCAGAGACTACTGCATGGTCCAGATCCACTCACCAAATGGCAATACAGCAGTCCCAGTACTTTGCGCCTGCTGATAGGACAGCCTCCTTAGTGGTTAATCCAAGGTTCGGGTCCCTGACTATCAGGCGGATAACGTCAGCCCAGACAAAACGTTTACCTCCAGCACCCTTACTAGTGACATGGCAACAAGGACAGACAAAGACAGAAAAATATCCGACATCTCAGACTACTGGTCACCAAGTAGTACCGACCTTTAAGCAGCTTTTTCTTCACCCTTTGTCAGAAACATCACTCATTGAATGAGGACTGAATGACAAAATAGGAGAAGCGAGAGTTACTGGAGCTGCCGATAACACATCCACTGTATTATCTATTATTATATTTGTATTATCTATATATATATATTATATATTATATATATATATTATATTGTATTATCTCTCCTCGACGGTTGTACATCTAAACAATATGATATAAACATGGGAGTGCCTCAGGGGGTCTATCCTTGGACCTCTATTGTTCCTAATATTCATTAATAACCTCCCCGACAAAATTGCCTCTGAGATCGGTATATATGCTGATGACACCACACTCTATAACAGGCATGACAGGAAAACAAATGAACACATATCTTAAGAAATGGCAAAAACACTAGAGGATGACCTCCAATCTGTAGTGGAATGGGGACAAAAATGGATGGTCACATTCAATGCTGCTAAGACTAAACTGGTTTCCTTCAATAATTACAAGAAACCTTCTCTACCACCAATAGCAATGGCCAGTGACTCTTTATCTGAGAGTATATCTTTCAAACTGCTTGGCCTAACGTTCACAAGAAACATGAGTTGGAACAATTACATTGAAAGCATTGCCAGGGCTGCTGCGAAGAATGTAGGCTCTCTCTACCGTGCTAGAGAACTACTAACACCCGAAAGTATCCTGTACCTCTATAAGGCCACCATTCGCCCATGTATGGAGTATTGCTGATACATTTGGGCTGGTGCATCTGCTACTAGTCTCTTGCTCCTAGACAAGGTTCAAAAGAGTCACCAATCTGATAGGCCCTGAACTGGCATCTAAGCTTCAGCCTCTGTCCCATCGACGAAATGTTGCATCCCTCTGCCTGTTCTACAAGTATTTTAATGGTGAATGCTCTGGCGAACTGCAGACACTTATATCCCCACGACGTAGACACCCTCGACAAACCCGATAAGCAGCTAAATCCCACGCCCACACAGTAGAGATTCCTAGATGTAAAAGATCTTTATCTTCCAGTAGTTTCTTCCCCAGAACCGCTAGACTCTGGAATTCCATTCCAGGTCCCTGTTTCCCCAACTGACATGTAGAAGTTCAAGTGTAACTTGAACTGACATCTTGCTGCCCAAATCCCAACATAGTACCCTAGTAGTTGTTGCCCCTGATAGTAGCCCCCTACACCAAAGTGGCAATGTGCCTTGTTTGGGGTGAAAATGTAATAAAAAAATAAAAATAAATAAAAAAATAATAGAAATACTTTTTACTAATATTGTGAGAATTTTAGGCTAACCCCCTTGGCTAAAAATGATATTTTCCTTTTGTTTTATTCAACTTTCCTTTTGTTTCATGCGATTGCATATGGATACCCTAAAATCTTGCTGAAAAAAAGCACAAACAGTTATTTTTAAATTTAAACTTTCAGGCATTCATTTAACCTCAAATGATGAATAATCATCATTTCAAGGGTACTCTAACATTGTAGAAATGTTCACTAATCCGAAGTCTGACTGGCAAGGTTGTAAAACTATGCATAATCGCTTAGCCCCTCCCTCCTCTAAAAAAAAACTTACAGAATTTATTTCCATGTGAAAAATAATAATTTTTGGTTAGTGTTCTAAATGCTACAACGTCTTGGAAATGAAAAATCATTTTACGTCCAATTAATATTGCTCAAGCATTTCTCAACTGGAAGAATCTAGAGATCCAACTTGCTGAAGGAAACATGGTTGACAAAGTAGAGCAACATCTTATTGAGAAGGAAACTAAGAAGTGGCGGGAAATTCTAGCTAGATTGCTGATGTCATCAGGTTTCTCGCCAAGCAGAAGCTGGCACTACGGGGTCACCGGGAAGACATCCATAATGATGAAAGAGATCCAGAAGACAAAGGGAATTTTTTTAGAATTCTGCTCTGTGAACATTTGGTGAAAGTTAATCTGGGAAAGAAAATCGCTACTTCTTATCTGTCACCAGAAATTCCAAATGAATTTGTGAGCATTTTGGCAAATCAGGTGAGAAAGAAAATCATCGATCAGATCAAAGAAAGCAAATATTTTTGCATAATATTTGATAGCACTACTGATGTATCTCACAAGAACCAGATGAGTGAGGTGTTGCGCTATGTAAAATTGACAAAAAAATAGTGACAGTGGAGGAGTCGTTTCTCTACTCCATCGAGACAAAAGGTAAAAGTGTGGAGGACATTTCTAAACTAATTTTGAGAAAACTGGAGAATGATAGGATTCAGATTGGTGACTGTATTGGCCAGGCATTTAACAATGCTGTTATTATGGCACGCCACTGATCGAGTGTGCAGAAACGAATCTCCAAAATCAACCCAAATCTCTATTTGTGCCATACACTAACAATTCATTAAATCTGGCTTGTGTACATGCCGCTTCTGTAGCGGTTCACTCTGTTACAATTTTTGGCATGCTCGACCGGTTATTCTCGTTCTTTTTTTGCATCTACACATTGCTGGGATGTCTTGATTCAATTGATCGGTCTAAGTATCGTGGACTATGGCAACTAGATGGAGTAATCGTAAATGATGTGGTAAAAAAATTATTGGAAGTCGTCATTGCCCTGGAACAGCTCACAGAAGGAGAAACTTCAACCACAAGATCAGATGCATCTTTAATTCTCAACTTGGTATTGTCGTTTCTGTTTCTTTTATTTCTGAGCTTTTGGAAAACTATTCTCCCAGAAATCAATGATACCCAGAAGTATCTTCAAGAAAAGGGGCTGGATCTGCAACAAAGTTCTGTCAGGCTGACGGCATTGAGAGATTGCCTTCTTCAGAATAGAGAAAAGATGGTAGACACTGCAATAAACGAGTAAAAAAAACTCTGCTCTGAAATGGGGATAAGCATGGAGCATCATATCTGCAAAAAGAAACGAATGGCTGGTGAACGATTGACTGATGCAGTGCTGGGGTTTGATACTGAGTTGAGACGGGAAATGCTGTCTATCATTACAAATTTCACAATCTTGCAAGTAAATACGCTTTTCTTACACCGTCAAATCTGCTTGATGATAATTATGATTATCAACTTCATGAAGTTGATGAAGATATAAAAAAAGATAAATTCTTTGCAGAAAGGAAGAGATTACAGTATTTTGTGAAAGCTTCAGGAAATGGACCTCTTGAACTTTTTACCTTTATACAGAGATAACACCTTGGAGATTCCGTCCCTAATATTGTGATCTTGCTGCGCATTTTTCTTTCACGAGCTATTAGCGTTGCCAGCTGTGAGCGCTCTTTCTCAAAACTGAAACTCATAAAAAAATACTTTCGATCAAAAATGAGCTAGACTTGGCAATCCTCTCCATAGAGAGAGAACTTGTCGATAGAATGAATTTGATAGAGTTATTGATAACTTTGCCGAAAAAAGCGTGAAAAGTATGTTTGTAAATTTTCAACCGACTTGATGCCTTGCGATAGTTCTCTCGCAAAAAATAAATATATAGCCTTATTTTCAATTGATGAATACATTCATTTAAAAAAATTTTAAAACTCTTTTTAAAAGGATTGAAACATTATTAACAACAACAAATTTCTTAAATTTCCCGCTTAAACCGAGCGATTATACACACGGATTTCAAAAAGCACGGATACAAGACGTTTTTTCTCTTCGGGAGGCTCGACCTTTTAATAATAACCTTATGAAGAAAAAGAAAAGAAAACTACATCAAACTATCCTCTACTTGATACAGCCATGTTTTTTGTGAAAATCGAAATTAACAACAATAAAAAAATAAATAAAAATGATTTTATCATTTCTTAACCTTTTCATATTTTCAAATGTTCACATTTCAAATATTCTCATTTAAATTTATTAAAAAATCTTTTCTAAAATGTGTGACTTTCCATTTCTTAAATTTTGCACTTAAACCAAGCGATTACGCACAAGGATTTCAAAAAGCGCCGATACAAGACATTTTTTTTTCTCTCTTCGCGAGGCTCGACCTCTTAATAATAACATTATGAAGAAAAATAAAGAAAACTACATCAGATTATCCTGTCTTTGATACAGCCGTTTTTATTGCGAAAATTTGGACTTTAACAAAAAAGTAAATAAAAATGATTTTATCATTTTATAACATTTTCAAGTGTACAAATGTTCTCATTTAAATTTATTATTATATTTGTTTGTGTAGCCAATTAATTTAATTTAACATTTTTTTATGATTTGAATTATACGTTTTTGTTTTGAAAAAAATATTTGGTTTCTTTTGTTTCACATTAATGTTTACATAATTCTTTTTTTATTACATTTTCACCACAAACAAGGCACATTGCCACTTTGTTGTAGGGGGCTACTATCAGGGACATAGGCATCAGGGGTACTGTGTAGGGAGTTGGACAGCAAGATTTCATTTCACGTTGCACTTGAACTTCTGCATGTCAGTACAGTTGGGGAAGCAGGGACCCAGAAGGCAATTCCAAAGTCTAGCTGTTCTGGGGAAGAAACTACTGGAGTAGAAGGCTCTCGTACATCTAGGGATCTCTACTGTGAAGGGGTGGGATTTAGCTGCTTGTTGTGTTTGTCAGGGGTATTTATGTCGAGGGGGCACAAGTGCTTGCAGTTTGTCAGAGCATTCACCGTTAAAGTACTTGTAGAACAGGCAGAGAGATGCAACATTTCATCGATGGGACAGAGGCTGAAGTTTAGATGACAGTTCAGGACCTATCAGATTGGCGACTCTCTTTTGAATCTTGTCTAGGAGCGAGAGACTAGTGGCAGATGCACCAGCCCAAATATGACAACAATACTCCATACATGGGCGAATGGTGGCCTTATAGAGGTATAGGATACTTTTGGGCATTAGTATCTTTCTAGCACGATAGAGAGAACCTACCTTTTTTGCAATGGTCCTGGCGATACTCTCAATGCAATTGTTCCAACTCATGTTTCCTGTGAGCGTTAGGCCGAGGAGTTTAAAAGTTTAAATTCCTTTCAGATTAATGTTAACATACTTATTATCATTCAAATTATTGAAAAGAAATTGTTAAATTGTTAAATTAAAAAAAGGGGAATTGTGTAAACATTAGTTCAATGAAAATGAATATTCTGTGGGCTTTTTGGAATTTTGAAGGTTTTAACAGGTTGTCATATGCCAGCAGTAGGCAGGGGGCAGTAAAACAGGTAATCATATGCCAAGAAGGGGGCGCCGAACATATAATTATATGCCAGTGTGGGAGCAAAACAGGTAATTATATGTGGGGGGGGGGGGTGCACCGAACATGTAATTATATGCCAGTGGGGGAGCAAAACAGGTAATTATATGCCGGGGGGGGGGGGCAAATTTTGCAACTGACCCAGGCAGCAAAAACTCAGCTCATATGTCTTTGAGAAACACACGACAGATACGTACACACTGCATCTGTGGATCATTGCCATTATTCAATCAAGAACACAAATCAAAGTCTTTAGTACATACGTGTATCTGGCTTCCTCTTACCATAGTCACTTACCCTGAGTATGGCGGTATCGCTGATCATTAGTGTGTATCCGTTGATATCTTATATTCTGTTGTGTAGAGTGATATGGTTTTCGGTTGATTAACTGTGTCGGATATATACTCGAGAGTTAAAACAATGAAAAGAATATGCTGTTGTCATAGCCCCAGTTATCATCTCGTGGCTTGATCTCTGTTTCTCAGATGAATAAACTTCATGCACGCAAACACAAGAGGAGTACTGATAATTTAAAGACTTTATTTTCAATAAAGGGTGTTCTTCAAAGAGAGGAGAAACATGAAGTTATTCTTTGTAACAATGATCTCAAATTTTAAACTTATAATAACACACATACATACATACATACATACATTTTCGCTTTTATATTTATATTAATGATTCCTACATTATTTGCACATGTCTCATCTCTTGGTCTCGCACACATATCAAAAACACTGTTCCAAATCGTTAAATAAAGTCGTTTAAACATCATCAAGCACCTCCCACTAGCTTGTTTTATCAAGAGTTAACGTTTATTTTTCTGAATTGCTAGATGCCTGAGTATATTTAACTCACCACCGTGCTGTACTGAAAAAGCACTTTAATGACATGTTCCCAAACTTTATACAAGCTGACTTCATGCCTACCTACCATATAACAAAACTACGCTGAAGTTTTTGTTATTCAAGCCATTCTCGAATTTTTGTTATTCAAGCCATTCTCGAATTTTTGTTATTCAAGCTTGAAACAAAAATGTAGTAGGCAAGACAAACAAAAAAAAATACAACTAAAAACAGACGGAACAAAAACTCGCTTCTCGCAGACACGTGGGTCGTAACAAGCACAATCTACTCGCCAGTATCACCTACACACAATCTGCAGAACGCCCTCTCTCCTTTCCAGTGTCCTGCCTTTATAACGGCCGGGAACGGCGTATTTGTATAATCGCGCGAAAGCAGACGTGATTCAACGATAATTACATTGGGTAAACGCTAATAAAAGCTCATAGACGCCATCTTGGAACTCTCTCTTCCGCTCCGCCCAAAACAGACGTATCTGAGGTAAGCTCTCTATTTCTCATTTTGGTTACTGCTAATTCTGCTACACTCTCCCCTGATCTCATGATCACAATCGGGGCAGGGGGGCAGTCGTCTTTGTCGGGTACTTCTTCGAAGAACCGGAGGCGGCACTTCCTCCTTGTCATCTTCCTCATTACCACCGTTATTGCCGCCAGTCTGTTTCATAGGCAGTGTTTCACAATCAGGGCGGGACAGTAGGGCAGTATCCGTCTTTTTCGGGTACTCCTTCGTAAAGGCAAGACGGGTGGTCCCTCTTCCGCTTCTTCAGTATGTGCATTATATGGCTCTCCATCGTCCTGCATTATACTCTCTGCTCGTTCAGAAGACATTGTACTGTCTTCCTCTTCCTCCGATGTAACAACATAATGGCGAGGGCGCAGATCTTTCCACCAAAATCGATTGAGGGCTGATTACCTTGGTCACCTCACCCTTGCCGAACCTCGTGGTACATCGATTTTGCGGTCTTTTGACCCACAAGCAATCTCCAACCTGATAAGAGCTGTCCTTGGGATCTGCGGATGCAGTTGCAAGATTGGTCTCATCTACTCAAACTTCCTATCGATAAATCCTGTTGGCAGGCGCAGTGAAGGGAGATGTGTTGTCTCTTGGTGTGATGTTATACCAGTAGACAGCTTCCTGTATGGGACAGCACATTCTAGCCACTATTCGTTTCACTGTACGGTGACATCGCTCCGCTATGCCATTCCTGGCTGGAGTGTACGCACAATGGAATTGCAAATGAACTCCCCATTTATGTGCAAACGCTTGGAATGTGTTGCTGCAGAAAGCCGTGTCATTGTCTAAAAGGATTTCGTGCGGCGAGCCACGCTCGAGGAACACTGTTTCCAACTGATGGATCACGCTTGTCGAGTCCTGCCTTGCCAATTTCCTCCAAATGGAGAAACGCGATGGACCACAGTCTGTTAGAGTTAAAAAATGGAAGGTTCGATAATGCGTGATATCCATTCCAATTCTTTGCCAATTCTCGTTAACTTCCAGCTTTCCCTGTTCCCACCTGACTGGCGCTGGGTCAATGGACTGACATTCCTCGCATTTCCGTATGACCATTTTAACAGTTGCTTTTGTCGTGGTTGGGCAACTTCTCCTGACAAAGTAGGTAGTGCGTCGCACCCCCGGATGTCCACTACCTTTGTGAATAGCCATGATTTGACTCTTATCCAGCTTGTCTGTGTGAACCGCGCCTATCACCGGGTCAAGCCTGTTTTTCTTTTTCATTGCCTCAAACCACGTCTGTGGTACTCGTGTCAATCGGTCAGCAATGTTTCGTGCTGATGGAACCAGCGTTACGTCCACTGTCAGCCCGTACTCTTTCACAAGCTCCTTTAGAATGTTTAGTCGCCTCCTAATAAGCATCTCGCTTGCTGCTTTGGTGCGCACTTGCGCCTTTCCAGTTAGCGTGTCCGAGACCCAATGGTATACGCAGACAGAATCTGTCTTTATGTGTAGCACTTTGCTTTGCCACTGTAGAGCCAAATTGATACCTTTCAATACGCCATCCAGCTCGGCTAAGTTGATATGTTGAGAGTCACCTTCAGGTCATAGCCAACATGCATCCTCCAACACTTTCAGGCATCTCCAAGGCTGCACTAATTGCTAGGGAGCTAGCATCGACCCATACATTCAGCTCTTTGCCATCTACACACCAATTTCCCTGGAGCGGATCGTTCCGCTGCACAGATTCCAAGGTTTCGAACATCATATGATGCAGTATGGCATCCCTTGCTTCATCATCCCAGCCCTTCGTTACCGAACTTACTCTCCTTCTAAGTATTCCACAAACCACATGAAGCCTACCGGAAAGTGCCCGACAAGTCGACCACACAGGAAAAACATTGTTCGTCGCGTAACAATGCTGGGAGCCTCTGGAATTGCATTTCCTCGCTTCCACCGTAGTTCACTGTGTTCCATCCAGACCGCCAATCCCAGCACCCGTGCACCGTCCTTCAACCGCTCCGGGTTCTTGCACTCCAACCCAAACTGCGCTAGATGTTCTCTTACATGGGTCGTGGGCACCACGTCCTCGTTGAAAAAAATGTCATCGATGTAAGCAGATGCTGCGCGGCTTACAACTTCTTCCTGCGACAATACTTCGCTGACAATTGCTCTCATGATCAGGGGAGCCACATTCAAACCGAACCCCAGACGGGTCAGGCAATATTTTTTCCCATCGATTTCCACAGTCTGGTATGGCCACAGTGTCTCATGGACCCGGACTTGTAGGTATGCTCTCCTGAGGTCCAGTAGAGACACGTTAGCACCTTTTTGTCTCCATTTGCGCAGCTTAGCCACACAAACATCTGCGTTGGCCATAAACGCGTCTACGTAATGATTTAGCTCCCGGTAGTCCATTACCGGGCGCACTTTGGCTTTGTTCTGCTGTATCACAGCCATCAGGGGAATTAGGCCTTTGGGACCTCCCAAAGGCCTCAGACCACTTCCACGATGCGGTCCCCGTTCGGTTTTGATGATCAAAGGTGGCAATGAAATCCGGTTCATTAATAGAAATGGCTGCGCATTTAATATTTTCCCTGTCGCCCAGCCGCACTGATCCTGTAGGATTGACAACAACACCGCCCAGAGCTTTTATGGCGTCGATCCCTAGAAGTAAGTCAAACCCCAGCAGTTTGCCACACACCACCAACACATCGATTCTGGCAGACACACCTTCGTCAGTGGACACAGAGACCGCTCCAACACCGCAGCACACATGGGACATTCCACCAATCGTTTTGACATTTACATTCGTTTTTCTCCAAGACCGACACCAATCTGCATGTAAAATAGTCCTATAGCATCCTGTATCAATAAGCGCCAAACATCGCGTCCCATCAAAATGGATGCTTATCACCGGAAGCGTCATGTTCGCATCTTGATGGGGAAGGAGACTGGCGCTTATGCGTCCTCCCCTTGCTCGTTTCCCGAGCAATTCCGAGCCCAGTGTCCACTCTCACCGCAACGGTAACACCATGTTCCACGTTTTCGACAGTCCTTTGCAAAGTGGCCTTTCGTATTGCACTTGAAACAGGTCACACTAACAGGAATATTCTGGGCCCTATTGCTGTTGGGTGAGCGTGTGGCCGCAACCATGTCCTGATTTTGTTCCCCAGTCATCGTCAAAATTTTTGCTCTCGACATTAGTTCCCCCATGGTCAGGACTTTGATGTTCGGCACCTGTTGAAGAGCAATTGAGATAGCGTCAGGGAACCCAGTGACGAAAGTCAATTTTGTTAGTCTCTCTAAGCCATCTCCTGTGAATCCGGCCAATCCAGCCAACTGCCTGATTTTGTTGGCGTAAACATCCACACATTCGCCAGCCCATCTAACCATAGTTATTTTTCTGTATGCTGCAAACGCGTTGTCAGTAAATGCCTCCTTTAATCGGGCCTCAATCTGGTCTATTTCTTTTTGATCGTCCTCCTCCATTTCCATGTAGAGGGCCAGTGCATCACCTTCCAGATATAAAGGTAGCAGACTCGCTACATCATCCACCTGCTGAAGTTGTGCGACAAGTCTCACTTTTTTCAGCCATGCTACAGCGTCTCCCTTGCCAGAGAACGGCTTGATAATATCGCTGCTTATCCGCACCTTTGCCATAGTCGGGCCGATATAGCTTGAAACAAAAATGTAGTAGGCAAGACAAACAAAAAAAAATACAACTAAAAACAGACGGAACAAAAACTCGCTTCTCGCAGACACGTGGGTTGTAACAAGCACAATCTGCAGAACGCCCCCTCTCCTTTCCAGTGTCCGGGAACGACGTATTTGCATAATCGCGCGAGAGCAGACGTGATTCAACGATAATTACATTGGGTAAATGCTAATAAAAGCCCATGGACGCCATCTTGGAACTCTCTTTTCCGCTCCGCCCAAAACAGACGTATTTGAGGTAAGCTCTCTATTTCTCATTTCATAGAAAGTGTTGCACTGAGTGTTAATCTCTGCCACTGCCTTAGAAGACATTCACTGCAAGAACTCATCTTCTTATCACTATTGCACAGAAGTTTACATTTTTTTTACCGTGTGCCTAAAATAAAACATTTTGTTGGAGATAGTTTCTTATGTTTTTAAATTTTTAAGATGAGGATTGATTATCTGTATTATTTGGATTGTTCGGACTACTGTTCTCATTTTGAGTGTTATTTTCACAACGATTTTGTAACCTTCTTCAGCTGTATCTTGTTGAAATCAGAAATATTTCTGTCGAACTTCAGAGTCTTTCTGCCAAACTTGGGAATCTTCATGAAATTTTGAACTGGATCCTTTAATTATTCCTCCGGGGTAGCATATTCTCGTTCGATCAGCCACGATTGGGTAAAAGTTGTAAGTAATTCAAAAATGTGTTTTGAGTGTTGCCCAAAATGCAGATTAAACCTTCAACCTCTAGAAGAGTGTAACTTTTACAACTGAATTTCACTAAGTACTTTATCCACTATGCCTTAGGTTCTTGCATTGTGAAAATGAGGACAGTAGTTCAAAGAATCAAAATATGAGAGTATCTTTTCAAGAACTTGCCATCTGTGGAACACATTGCCGTAATATTGCTTCCTTGAGTACTATGATATGGTTGGCTTCAAATCTAGTGCCGAGAAACATGACTAATGGCAACTCTTTTAGATCAGACAGCAGATGTGAGACATTGCCTGGTATTGCTGACTTTAGAGTTTGGGACATTCACAGTATCTTAAATACCAAAACACGAATGAAGGAGAAGAACCACCTTTCATGACTCTTTAGTACAGTGCTTCTCAACCACAGCCTATTGGTGTGCTGGAGCACAGTGGTTCCCAATCACTGTGCCACGGCACACTAATATGCTGTGGAATAATTGCTGGTGAGCCGTGAAGTGATAATAGCTAGAAGCCATTTAATTTAATTTCGTTTGATTAAAATATTTAATTTCTTAGACTTGAGCAATGGCATCATGATTAACTCTAAGTATAAAAGCCATTGGAATCTGCAATTCTCAACTTCATACCTATGTGAACAGGGAGTGTCTTACCTAAACAACATTTAAAAAATAAAAATCGTGAAAGACTTAAAAATAGTGAAAAGGAGTTAAGAGTGTCTTTCTCACATTCGCCGAGACATTGTAGCAGTAGTTAGAAAACACCAGGCACAACTTTATATTCATCATTATTATTTTATACCAGATATTGAATACAGGATATCTTGATTTATGTGAATAAAACTTCTCCTTATATAATCTTTTTTTTTTTCTTTTTTTTTATTATTCCAAAAAGGTTTTATGAGTAGAAAATACTAATTTTTTAGGATAGATGTGCCGCAAAAATTTAAAGAGCTCAATAGCGTGCTGCCATGTGAAAAAGGTTGGGAACCATTGCGTTATCATAAGTAATCAAATTTCATTCATTTCATCTGTTATTTTCAACACTCTCATAATAATCACTTATCATTTGGGCAATCAAGTTCAGCTCAAAGGTAAGACTCATGCATTCTCTGATTTTTTAACCCTAAATTTTATAACCCGAATTTTGACCCCTTAAGATTTATCGTTTTGGGCTCAAATCAAATTAAAAAGTTTAATTCATGTCCAAGTAACCTGCATCTAAAATTTCAAAATTGACGGCAGATTTTGGTAGAGTTTTCACTGACCAAAATCCGATTAAAAATTTTTTCCCAAATCTGAATACCCCTTATGTCAAATCTCGATTTCTTGAATGCTTGTGAAAAATGGACCCTTACAGCAGAATTAAAGAGGATTTAGGCCTCAGAAATAAGATGCATACAAAGACCACTTAACTAATGAGGAAGTCAAAAATGGAATAAAGCAAGTCATTTTTTTTTTTTTTTTTTTTACATAGGTATCACCACTTATCAAGGCCCAGGGGCCACTCGAGGATAAGGGTTAAAGGGTGTACAGTAGTCAATTGGACAATATAGAAATTGTCAGTAATGGAAATTCAGTAAATTTGTTAACTTAAGGGAAACAGCTTATAAAGAACTTGTTTACATAGGACTTGAAGACAACCATATTGTAGTCAACTGGAAAGCAAGAAAACGAAAGACAGTTCCACAGGCGTGCAGTTCTTAGAAAGAATCTTTGTTCATGGAATCTACATTTAAGTTTAGGCACAGATAAAAAGTGGGGGAAATTATTGATAGTGTTTTCAGCTAGGTGAGTGTTTCTTGTGAAAGTTTGGTAAGGTGGGGACCATAGATTGAAGCTCAGTCGAGCGCTTGCTATGAAAATAATGATAAAGCAAAGACAAACTCGCTACATCTATTCTGTGAGATAGATGTTGCAGAGAAGAAAAAAGGACATCCTCGACGAGACTACGAAGTCTATTTTGAACGCTCATTGGTCCTTATGAAGATCTTCTCATGCGAATCAGGAGGCGCAAACTACAGTGGTTCGACTATGTGACATGAGGAGAGAGGCTTGCCAAGATAGTGCTCCAGAGGACAGTCAGAGGAGGAAGACAGAAGAAGAGATGGGAAGACAACATCACAGAAGGGACAAAATTGAAGCTGAGCGAGGCGGTCAAATGTGTGGAGGGCAGGAAAGGATGCAGATGTCTGCTTGGCAGGTCACCTGTGACGCCCCAACAGCAACCACCATGGAGCAGGTGAAGATGATAATAATCATCATTTGAAGATGATAATAATCATTATCACTGGCAATCAATTTTTCTTATTAAATCTTACCGTAGAGTCGTTTTTAGGTAAAACTAGTTGCCCGGGTGTTTGGAGGTGTGTGTTCAGTAAAAAAAAAAAAAAAAAGTTGTAGTAGGTAGGCAGGCTAGAACTCGTGACGTGAAGGTAGAAAAGAAAGTGGAGGTGTGTGTAAGGGTGTTGGTTGAGCAAAAAGAGAGTAGTAAGCTGGCTCGAACCCGTAAAGCACCAGAGTAAAAAAGAAGTGAAAAAAACCCAAACAAACTGTCTCACCGATATGCTTGCCATGGTTGTGACGTTATGGGCTGTCGAAATATAGCCTATTAAGCGACATTGTGAACATGAGGGCTGAATGACTTGCAAAAAATGTCAGCGAAAAAATCGGCTCTCCCTGCACAAAGTGTCCAATTGAGGGTGAAGGAATTAATGTTTTCAACCAATTTTTCGATATTTGTCATCCGCAGGGTCGAGCTTCAGAATGATATCACTCTTGTGAAAATCATTGTCTCTGTTGAAAGGTTTAGGCAGACATACAAACATACATACATACATATATTTAAACAGACAGGTGAGATTTATATTATAAACTAGCGGGGGGGGGGTACCCGGCGTTGCCTGAGTGTTTGTAGGTGTGTGTGGTTGTTAATGAAAACCTAAGAATAATCGAAGTAAAAAAAGAAAACAAAGTGGGGGGGGGGTACCCGGGCGGTGTGGGAGGGGGGGTAATCAAAACATCGAAAAAAAAAACACAAAAAACTAACGTAAGACAAACGAACGATGTTAAATAAAAAAAAACAAAAAAGAAAACAGAAAAACGAACGTTAAAAAAAAAAACACGTGAAAAATGGCTTAAATAAGCCGCTTTTGATATTAAAATTTAAGAAATCGGTGGGTACCCGGGTGTTTTTGGGTGTGTGTGGTCAGTCGGGGGTGTTAATGAAAACCTAAGAATAAGCGAAGTAAAAAAAAAAAACAGAAAAACGAACGTTACGTGAAAAATGGCTTAAATAACACTGGTTCAATATTTAAATTTAAAAAATCAAAAAAAAAAAGAAAAAAAAGACATTTCACACCACAATTCGAACCCAAAACGTTTAGATAATGAACCAACGCTCTAACCAATTGACCTAACACGACGTACATGAAATTTAGTCAGTTCTTCAACTATTTAAACTAAATCAGGTCATGACGTCATCTGACGCATGTGTAGAACCGGTCGTCGTCATGAGAGGACGGTTTTTGTTGACCCCCTCCTGTATAAAATTGTCGATTTCAGGGTGAAAAAATTAAGGTTTTTGGCCAATTTTTCGATATTTTTCGGGCGAAGGATGGAGCTTTAATATGATACCAAGTTTGTGAATTTTTGTTCTGTCTGTCAAAAGTTTTTAGCGGACACACAGACACACATAAATACATACAAACATACATACATACACACATTTTCGCTTTTATATATATAGATAAAATAATTGATCTTATATAATACATTTTTTTTTTACAATTGTTTCGATAATAACTATGCCTAAAAAGGGTTGATATGCTATAAAAGTAGATACACTAAATCAAATATTTTACTCACAAGTTGTCACTATGATGGAAAATATCGAGCAAACTTAAGAAAATACAACGCTATCTGATGCTGACAAGTGCATAAAAACAATTAATGAGATTAGAGTACTTTTATTGTACGTTTGTATTTGCCAAGGTATGGTGACACGTCAAGAGAAGGCGAGGAAGTTGGTGAGAGATTTTATACATGTCAGGGTTTTCAGTTTCACACAACAAAACAGAATCAACTCGAATCTTTACCGCAACGAACATTCCAGATCAAATTAAAGCTCAGGACCGGCACGACGTATTACTGATGTGAATTAAACAATTTGCTTTTCGTCGCTTGCATTTTGTCAAAAGGCCTGACACTTTTATTTTATTTTTCATTTACTTTGTTTCATTCCGGTGAAGATGCTGAATGAAAACAACCGACATCTCCCGGGGAACATGGTAGCGATAAAGTGGATTCGTATTAAAACAACTTTCAATGTCTCCCTCGATATTTGAACAAAATCGAATCACACCTGGTATGAATTCCAAAT
The DNA here is from genome assembly GCF_053919585.1 of Euprymna scolopes. Lineage (NCBI taxonomy): Eukaryota > Metazoa > Mollusca > Cephalopoda > Sepiida > Sepiolidae > Euprymna > Euprymna scolopes. The sequence continues at coordinate 41,050,621 of NC_136484.1, read as the reverse complement.
TGCGATTTCCGTTTTTTTGTTTTCTTTCAATTTCTCTTTCACAAGACAATAAACATGGAGTTGTTACATTACAATCATTTATTTTTTTTTACCAAACGACATCTGCAAAATTCCTTCTTACCAGTAGTTTCATGCAAGTCTATAACGAAAGTTATTTGAATTTCGGGTACTTGTACAGTTTAGTCAAGACATTAAAAAATGAAAATATCGAAAAAATGTTTAAATTGTATGTATCCGTTATAGAATGAAGTTCTCCGAAAAAAAAATTTCACTTAATTTCATCAAGTAGTTTTTTTTTTTTTAGAGCGGAAAAACACGTTTTTATGAGAGCGCATTGAAAGCGGCCATCTTGGATTAAAAAAAAAAAATTGTTTGAATTTTAGAAATGACAAAGGGAGATAACTCCAGTTAAAGCGCTGACACCCCTCCCCATCTCTAATACTAGCTTTTCTTCCTAAAAATCAAACATTTTGCTCGGTATCATAACAAATTGTTTTTCGCTGTAAAAAAAAAAGCTACTTGATGAAATTAAGTGAAATTTTTTTTTCGGAGAACTTCGTTCCATAACGGATACATACAATTTAAACTTTTTTCGATATTTTCATTTTTTATGTCTTGATTAAACTGTACAAGTACCGAACTTGGAAATATAACTTTTCTCATGGTGACTTCAACGTCCATAACATGGAATGGCTGACCCATTCAAATAAGACAGATGATGAGGGGAGGTTTTGTCATGATTTTGCCATTGCTTATGACCTCACTCAGATTGTTCGCGAACCCACCCGTGTGCCCGATACACCCGGTCAATATGCAAGCCTCCTAGACCTTTTTCTCTCAACTTCCCCTGAGCTATGTTCATGTTCCGTTCATTCTCCTCTAGGATCCTCCGACCACTCCGTCGTATCAGTTAAGATAAAAACGAAATGTAAGAAGCCCCCAGACATACCCCTCCACCGTACTGTATACCGTTACTCTATGGCTGACTGGGATAGCTTCCGTACATTCATATCTGATTTACCTCTGCACTCCATGTTTAAAAAGGAAGTGTCCTCTATAGTATCAAATCTGACCGAATGGTTAATTGTAGGCATAGACCACTTCATACCATCTAAAAAATTCCAACAAAAACCTAACAGCTAGCCATGGTTCTCCCCAGAATGTGCTGCTGCTATCGCGCACAGAAATCACTTTTTCCATAGCTACCAACGTAATAGATGCACTGAGACTAAAGCTGCTTTCAGGACTGCCAGCAACCACTGTAAAAGAGTAATGAAAACTGCAAGACAGCTATATGCCCAGTCTGTTAAATCCAAGGTAGCTGATCAGCGGCTTGGTTCCCACCAGTTTTGGCAAATAACAAATAGGATCCTGAACAGAAGTGTGCGTTCTATCCCAACCATTATCAATGGACCAGAGGTCATCTCGTCAGCGTCAGACAAGGCCAAACTATTTGCAAAGAACTTTGCAGCTAATTCTACCCTATGCGACGAAGGCCATCAACTCCCCATATTTCCTCCTATAACACAGAACAAGCTAGGTAACATACAAATATCCATGCATGAGGTCGCCAAGCTAATCAAGAACCTAGATTCCAGTAAAGCAACTGGCCCTGATGGCATCCCAATTATAGTGTTTAAAAAGCTTCAACTAGAACTTGCTCCCATACTTACGAAACTATTTAAGCGTTGCCTTAATAATCTCTATTCTAGTTCAACAGCAGATGCCTATAGGAGGATGTTGTCTTCAAGGTTACCCAGATGAAAAATTATGCTGAAAAGTGTATACTCACTCCATCCACCCTCTTACTCCGTTTAGTAAATTGGTCATAAAACAATACAATGAGATAAGACGAGAAAAGAAAAGTAGGAAGCGAGACAACTACATGAACGATTTATAAGAATAATAAGAGAAGAGGCTCATTAAAAACACCTGGACAAGGCTGCAAAAAGGACACCTAAATAAAGAAATGGAATCACTTCTAATAGCTGCCCAAAATAAAAGGATTAGAACAAATTAAATCAAAGTTTAGATCGACAAAATTCAAGAAACTAGCAAATGTAAGCTCTGTGAATAAAGAGATATAATAAGTGAATGCAGCAAACTTGCTTCAAAAGAATATAAGAACAGGCATAACTAGGTGGAGAAGGCAGATCACTGGGAACTATGCAAACAGCTGCATTTTGAATACACAGACAAATGGTACAAACACAAACCGGTGGCAGTACCGGAAAAACGAAAATCACAAAATCTTCAGGCACAAAGGCAGCATCAGACAAGGCCAAACTATTTGCAAAGAACTTTGCAGCTAATTCTACCCTATGCGACGAAGGCCATCAACTTCCCATATTTCCTCCTATAACACAGAACACGCTAGGTAACATACAAATATCTGTGCATGATGTCGCCAAGCTAATCAAGAACCTAGATTCCAGTAAAGCAACTGGCCCTGACGGCATCCCAATTATAGTGTTAAAAAAGCTTCAACCAGAACTTGCTCCCATACTTACGAAACTGTTTAAGCGCTACCTTAAGGAGAAGTGCTTTCCAACACCCTGGAAGACCTCATCAGTTTGCCCTGTATTTAAGAATTCAGATGATAAGTCATCTCCCTCTCAGTACAGACCAATAAGTCTCCTGTGTGTTATGAGTAAGATGCTGGAATCCATATTAAATAGAGAAATAGTCAACCACCTCAGCAGGAATAACCTTCTTAGTGACACACAATATGGTTTCCGCTCTGCAAGATCTACCGCAGATGTGCTAACGGTTATATCCCATAGGATTAGTGAATCTCTTGACAAAAGCTTCCTTTCTAGGACAATTGCTCTTGACATATCAAAGGCCTTCGACAAGGTATGGCATAAGGGGCTACTTCACAAGATTTCCAGCTATGGTATAACTGGAAATGTTTTCTCAATCATTAAATCATTTCTCTCCGATAGGCTCATAAGAGTAGTGGTAGATGGACAAAAATCGGAGGCCTGCAATATAAATGCTAGAGTCCCTCAGGGGTCAGTCCTGGGCCCAACTATCTTCCTGATCTACAACAATGACCTCCCTAAACACATACTTAAATCATTCGTTGACATCTATGCTGATGACATGACCATCTACGGCAACACATCAAAGGCTGTAAATGACAAAGTTCTCTCTGATTCTCTCTCCTCTGATCTCGAGCGCGTGGTTCAGTGGGGGAAGATGTGGCTGGTTACCTTTAATGCATCCAAAACCAAACTCCTATTCTTACATCATCAACGCTCTGATCCCCCATCTGGCATCAATTGTGATGGATGGCTCTCGTCTGGGTGAGGCCCCGTGTTTTACAAGCTTCTGGGTTTGACCTTTACTCCTGATCTGAAATGGAATACGTACATCAAGTCTGTTGCCAAGGTCGCTGGAAAGATGGTGGGATCCTTCTACCGCTCCAGAAGATATCTCACTACTGATGCAATTCTCTATCTATATAAAAGCCAAGTACGTCCAAGGATGGAATTCTGTTGCCATATCTGGGCAGGAGCTGCTAAAAACAGTCTATCCTGCCTTGACAGAGTTCAAAATAGACTTTGTGGTTGATTAGGGTACAGTCTTGAGTCAAGGGAAAACGGTAGAGAAAATATAAGTAGCTTATGTTATATTGCATGTTTAGTCTAAAGCACATTAAGGCCTGGTCGTCTGATTCTAATTTTGATTCCCTAGTCAGGGTGAAGGTGTTTGAATATAGACTCTAAGTCCATGCACATGTCTGTTTAAGTCCTTACAGCAAAGTGGGAGATAACCAGGCAGGTTAAAGTGGTTAGAGGAGATGGAGGGGTGGAAGTTCCGTCTCACTTGAAACGATTGCTTCATTAGATAATGTTTGGTTGCAAAAAATACAAATTGGAAAAGGAATCTGTGTATCTTTAGCCAAGTAAAATTCATATTTCCAGTAACCATCACTATGAGACCAGTGAACTTTTGTTTTTTTAATTAAGTTAAAACTATTAAAAATGAAGTCAAACTGCTGTCATCACCATCATCTTTTTTTTTTTTTTGTTTCAAGAAACTTGTCCATAATTAAATATGAATTGAATCTAAACTTGAACAAAAACATACATTAAGGAGTATTTTTATCGTATTCAATCATGTGTTTTTTTTTTAAATTATTTTTTTATTTTTCCAATTAAAACCTTAATTTACAACGTCTAAATACCAGATGAGAAAACCCACAATGGTAGATGATAAAAAGTATGACAACACGTATGAATCTTTATTATTATTGGAAAATTAAAAATATCTAACAATTCAAACAAACGATTTATTATACACGTATCATGAGAGGAAAATTGGGGAAACCAAGAAAATGGTTTATCGTTAAAGTGTCCGCGCCTCATGTGAAATCAAGCTGTCAGGGGAAGAAAGAATCAAGATGGTGGTGCCCATAACTTTTATAACTAGTAGTCTTGTAAAGTGACACAAAATCTTGCTGCTGGATTGCATAAAAGGAGGCTACGGAGAGAATGCAGACAGACTGGAGACTGTTGCACGAGAAGAATCCTTGGAGACTTGTTGGAGGATCCTTGGAGACTTGTGGGAGGATCCTTGGAGACTTGTTGGAGGATCCTTGGAGACTTGTGGGAGGATCCTTGGAGACTTGTGGGAGGATCCTTGGAGACTTGTGGGAGGATCCTTGGAGACTTGTTGGAGGATCCTTGGAGACTTGTGGGAGGATCCTTGGAGACTTGTTGGAGGATCCTTGGAGACTTGTGGGAGGATCCTTGGAGACTTGTGGGAGGATCCTTGGAGACTTGTTGGAGGATCCTTGGAGACTTGTGGGAGGATCCTTGGAGACTTGTGGGAGGATCCTTGGAGACTTGTGGGAGGATCCTTGGAGACTTGTTGGAGGATCCTTGGAGACTTGTGGGAGGATCCTTGGAGACTTGTGGGAGGATCCTTGGAGACTTGTGGGAGGATCCTTGGAGACTTGTGGGAGGATCCTTGGAGACTGTTTTTGCATGTTACTGAGTCACTTTGCTGTCTTGCCTTTTCTTATTTATTTTTATATATTTTTTTTTATTTATTTTTTGTGTTACATATCATGAAAAAATCATTCGCCCGGAGCCGAGATTGAACTCACTACACGGGTTTTTAGTGTACCTATTTACTATGCCTCCACACGGGAAAGAGTTATACACCAGGGTCGTTTTTTAATGTGGAGAAAAGGTACAAAAAATAAAAATTGTCTCAGTCGTGAAGGATTTCTCCTCTACCGAAAGAGAACAAGAAAATGAAGTGAAGCATCTGAAGAAAAGATAATACACTTTGATCTTGACCAAAAGGCCAAGGTGTAATTCAAATCTTGTTCGTAGCTGAATACTTGATGCTTCGCTAGGGCTATCAAGGGTATTTTTTATCGTGACGCCATCAGTAAATGGGTTGCCTACCACGGCTTAAGAGAGGCTCATCTACCTTCACGAGAAGGATAGACCGCGCCAGTTTCCCAACCTGGTATTTTACCTTGTGGTGCATATAGTACCTCACCTTCCTAAAAGGTCACCCGTCTGGTACTGGCGAAGCTCGACGTTGCTTAATTTCAATGATCTGATGAGAACTAGTGTGTCAATGTGATTGTGCCGTATATACATATCATAGATCGTTTAAATTGTTAGATATTTTTAAGTTTTCTCTTTCTATCATTTAAGCATCAATATTATGTAAGTGTTAATTTATTAATACAAGCAATAATATCATGTAAGTGTTAATTTATTAATACAAACTATTAATATCATGTAAGTGTTAATTTATTAATACAAACTATTAATATCATGTAAGTGTTAATTTATTAATACAAGCAATAATATCATGTAAGTATTAATTTATTAATACAAACTAATAATATCATGGAAGTGTTAATTTATTAATACAAACAATAATATCATGTAAGTGTTAATTTATTAATGCAAACAATGATATCATGTAAGTGATAATGTATTAATACAAACAATAATATCATGTAAGTATTAATTTATTAATACAAACAATAATATCATGTAAGTATTAATTTATTAATACAAACAATAATATCATGTAAGTGTTAATTTATTAATACAAACAATAATATCATGTAAGTGATAATGTATTAATACAAACAATAATGTCATGTAAGTGTTAATTTATTAATACAAACAATAATATCATGTAAGTATTAATTTATTAATACAAACAATAATATCATGTAAGTGTTAATTTATTAATACAAACAATAATATCGTGTAAGTGATAATGTATTAATACAAACAATAATGTCATGTAAGTGTTAATTTATTAATAAAAACAATAATATCATGTAAGTGTTAATTTATTAATACAAACAATAATGTCATGTAAGTGTTAATTTATTAATACAAACAATAATATCATGTAAGTGTTAATTTATTAATACAAACAACTCTGCTTATGACGTCATGAAAACCTTTTACCACCTTATAAAAATTTCAGCCTATAACCTCTTCATGGCACACCAATAATCATTTGGTGGAGCACTAATGTGCCATGGCACAGTGGTTGGCACTTATATAGACTGTTGCCATAAGCTTCTAATTCGATGAATCTATCTATTCTGACTATTAATAAACTAATGTACACCTTCAGTCAAAAATGAGAGAAAATAAATATCGCCAAGTGTTTGCATTCACTATTTATCTAGATATCATGGTCTCTGTTCAATTTCGAGAGACAATGGATACATTCTGTAATTCTGGCTACATGTTTAATTGTGAAGCAAGGTTAACAAAATCACAAATGCAATATTTCACCATTAGACATTTTGATTAATACTTGTGGTCCGGCCATATGTGAACACCTAATAAATAGTCGAAATGGTCGTATTGTTCTTCCAGGTTCAGTGTTGACTTGTTCTCCATTCTCAGCAAATCACATTTGTTATTTTGTTTGAAAATCCTAGAACCCATTTATATTACATCCTTTAGACCTTCTCGTTTGAATTATAAAGAAAATCTTTTAGGACTTAATGTGGTTTCTATTTTATTCTTTCCCTGCTAAATTTTTTTCCCCTGTCATTTTTCTTGTGTCACCCGCCTTATTTCCATGCCATATTATTATTGTGTTTTATTGTAATTAAATCTCGACTGTTGTTTAGGTTCAAAACCGGTCAGTTGGCTTTTTATTTTTTAAATTTATTACATTAAAATTTTGTCTTTATATATATATATTAAGTATTAATCAAAACGTCTGATGGTGAAATACTGCATTTGTAATTGTGTTAACCTTGCTTCACAATTAGACATGTAGCGAGCCTTACAGAATGTATCCATTGTCTCTCGAAATCTTGAAAATATATATACATATATATATATATATTAAATAAAAGATAAGGATTAAGTTACATATAATTTTATTATATCATCAGATCAATAAGAAAAGAGTAAGAGAGAAAAACTCCTTTAGGACATAGCATTTCAAAGCTAAATGCTTCTCATCAGAAGAGTACAGACAGAATTATACAAAACATAAAATATAGATAAACACTGGCTTAAGAACATTTAGATTGAAAAATGAAGATAGTATATATTAAGATATATTAAAGGACGTATAGAATATAAGAATAAAGATTTGGAAATATAAATATATTAAAATATAATTAGCAGAAAAGTTAAGCATATGTGAATAAGGCAGGGGAGAAGAGGAGAAAAAATCGGATATAGATAAATGATAGTAAAAAGAAAATAGGGATCACTAAGAAATAATGGGGATCATTAAAGAAAAACGAGCAGAAAGAAAAGAGAGGGAAAAGTGAAGAAAATTGGAATGGAGACAGATAAAGTAAGGGATATCATAATACACATATATAAAAAAAATATATTCTTGGATAACTTCATTGTATTATATCTCTATGTAAATCTATATACCCATGCAGTTGAATTTTTTATCTCTCTCTGGCATTGATATTAAAAGCCTACTTTCTCTATATAAAAATTATTAAAACGAAGTTAATATACTCATTTGTGGATATGCGAGTGACTACATGAAGGTTAACGAATTTGCATATTCCTTTCAAAAACGAGCGTTTATTAATTATTTTTTCTTTTTTTCCTTTTGAGATAACTGGTTTCATTTCACTATTATATTGAATTCTATTTATGCATAGTTTCTACATTCTCCATAATTGCATAGAATTTAAGATGAAAACGGTGTAATACATGGAAATATTTTTATATATATCTGTTTATATATATATATATATATATATATATATATATAAAAGCGAAATGTGTGTATGTATGTATGTTCGCGTTTTGTGTATGTCCGCAAAAGGATTTTTTCGGCGGCTTCTCGAGGCCGTCGTCGCTCATTTTTGAAACTTTTTATATCACGTTGAAATCATATCTATGAGTTACGAACAGGGGTCGCGTGTGTATTTAATTTTCCTGACTTTCAAAAGCTAAATAGTCAACATTTTTCGATCGGCGCGTGTAGATTCGCCTTTTTTGTATAATAAAAGCGAAACTAATACGAAGGTTATTGCATCGTTCCCAGTGATCAATGTGGTTTTTTCCTTATATCAGACAATTGCTATTCAATTTGAACAATCTCCTTTCAATGGGGAGCTGGTTTCCTCCCTCTCCCATCATCTTGGTTTCACCCCATCCTCCTCCCATCATCTGGGGAAAGCCCAAACTGCTCCGCAGTAAATGAAAAAACGGTCCCGCAGTGAAACAAAGTAAACAAACGGCAAAAAACTGCCCCGTCATCATAACGCTCCCGCGATGACCTCATTAAGTGAGCACCTGTCAATCAAACCTCCTTGACTTGACTCACTTTAATCACCATAGTGCAGGTGTTCAGGCTCAGTCTATAGGCCTCAAGGCTCTGGGTTTGAGCCCACATGCCACCAACCTTCCCCATCTTTTTTTTTTAATCGCTATCGTTAAGTTTTCTTTTTGTTCTGATTTAACCCCCCCCCCAAAAAAAAACACACACACCCAAATACCCGGGCAACACTGGATACCCCCCACTAGTATGTATATATAAAAGGCAAAACGTCCGCAAGTGTTTTTATATATCCAAGAAAGGCTTTTTTCGACGGGCTTCTCAACAAGGTTTCTATTTTGGAAAACTTTCCTTATACTCTCTAGATTGTAGTATCTCCAATTTGCAAATGGATGCTGTCTCTATCTTTATTTTGATCGACTTCTTAAAAATTCCCTCCATCCCGTCCTTTTGCATGTTTGGTTACCTTTTTCATATAAATAAAGCAAAACTGGGACCTTCCGGGTTGGGACACCTTGAAGGCAGTTAACTTTGATCAATGTGGGGAGACCTTTCATATGAGATAATTGCTATTCATTTGGACACTGCCAGAGTTCCCCCTTTTTGGAGGAAGCTGGTTTTCCCCAACATCGTGGGGAAACAAATACGGCAAAATGCTGAAAGCTTGACTGGCCTACAGCCAGAGTTAAGTGCGTGATTCTCATCTGCTTTGGCGTTATGGTTGGCATCGCTTAATTTTAACACTTTACACTTCCCCTCGTGTCATGGCGTAGCGGTAAGATGTCAAGTTTTCTTTCTTTTCTGTCTTTGTGTCATGGATTCGATTCTGTCTGCATACTAACACTCCCCCCCCCCAACACACACCTACAAACATCCGGGCAACACTGATCATCCCTGCTAGACTATATATATATAAAAGTGACATTGTCAGTGTGTGTGCGAAAAGTCTCTATCAAACTCTTTGAATATTTTGTCTACATAGTTGAAATTTGATATATAGGGTATTTGGATCTGTAGCACACTTTCGATTTGTGTTTTATCCAGCAAAATTGCTGCTAAAAGGTCAAAATTGAAAACAAAACAGTTGACATTGGCAGGAGTAATCGACTAAACATGTTTGCATGCACAAATCTACATCCATAGGTTAAACAACATTATTAACTATTTATAATTGAATAGGCATGGCTCAAAAGATAAGGAATGAGGCTGGAGAGCTGAATGTTTTGGTTTCAATTCTAACTGATGACATCCAAGTTATTTTTTAAAAACTTTTGAAACTATTATTATATATATTGGGTACAAAATAATAATCAGTAAATAATTTGCTCTATAATGATACATACAAAATTTGCATAGATTATAATATATTTAAGCATATTTCATAACCAGGCAACGTTGGGCGGCCTACTAGTATATAAATAAATATGCATTAGCCTTCATTAAAGAGTGGGGAAACAATCATAATGTATTGTATATTTATTTTGGTCAATTACACATTGAAAACAAAGACATCTCGGTTCCTTTGGTTGATGGCATTGTTTAGGCTAGAATCTGTTGACAATCGAAAACAGTTCAGGCGTTGTCGACTTTGGTGGTACATTGTTCTTTTGTGAATTATCACCTTGTCAAATGTAATCTCTGGGGAGACAAATCTCTCGAGTATGTTAAACAGACAATCTATTTATTTGACTTAATGATGTGGCTGTTATCAAAGTGGACTGTGGGTTCAGCCTGAAAGTATGTGTGTCCATTACCTTAAAGATTATTGTACTGCTTTTACTAATACGCTTCAAAATTTCTTATAATCCTTCTTTAATATTGTGTCGAGCAAAGGCTTTTCCACTTTCTTTTTTGAAAGAAACATCTGTTCCTCTCTCTCTCACTGACAGTGTTATAGGGTTCACACAAGCTTGAAACGTCCTTGAATTTTGACTTTTGTCTTAAAATTGCTTTATTTCTATCATTACCTTGAAAAATCCTTGAAAATATGAAAATGTCTTGAAAATGCCTAGAAAATTATATCCTTTATGTCCAGTAAAAATTTGTGCTGCAATATTAAAAATAAAATCAAAATAAATATTATTAAATTATTTTTTAAGTATTAAGAAAAATACCATTAAACTATTTTTTAAATATTGAAAATAAAATCGAAATACGGTCTAGTACATGAAATTACATCATATTATTGTGCCTAGAAGAGTTATGTCCCTTTATCAGGAATATCTGATGCAACGGTTGGTGCAAAAATAGTGTCGTTTTTTGACATTAAGTTGAACGTCAATAAACAACATTATTTTTGCACCAACTTAATAATAACATCGAGTAATTTCGTGATAAAGAGACCTAACTCTTGTGTCCACAATACCAGAAGTTCAAAATTTAAAAGTAAAACAAACACGGCATAGACCAATCTACAATGGGGAAAATAACATTTAATCGCGCTTGGTTGGTCAAATATAAGTTGGTCAGGGAATGTAAATATGATTGTAGACGGACATATTGTTTTGTATGCAAATGAAAATGACTTTTCCTGTTGTCAATTATTAACTTTTCTGGTTTATTATATCATTGTTTATATATCAAATTTTGTTTTGAAAACTTAGATTTTGTCTGAAACTTTGAAAAGCCCTTGAAAATGGACATTGAAATCTGCGAACCCTGTATTATATAGAGTACTGGCAAGGGATACCAAGTAATCTGAGCGATTATTATGATCAGTTTGGATGACCAGAAAATATATATCAAGACAAAAGATATTTTTACCATAAAATATAATGGTAGAAATGTATCAGGAATGTTAACGTAGGAATGTTAAAACAAAAAAGAATGTTAAAACAAAAAAGAATGTTAAAACAAAAATGTTAGACCATAAACAAAGGAGATGATTTTAGTGATGTCATCAGGTGGTATTAATGCTACGTGAGTTAATGATGAAATTAGATAATTAAGAAGAGACACGGGCAGTTTAGTTTAGAGTTTGGAGAGAAACTGGAAAAGTCAGACGACACAAAAGATATTGTCTCCACGTTTTGGAAGCTGGGAGAAACGTGACTTTAGCATAATGTCGAAAATTACGTCTTGCAGCTCTGCTGGGAAGTTAGGAATACAGTTATATCAAATATATAACATAATGTTATTTGGTTGGTTGGTTGTTTTTGCTTTACGGCATATCAACCCTTTTCGGGTTATTTAATGCCGAATCCAAAGATTTTGAAGAAAAATTTTTTTAATAGAATATATTTGTTGTTTTCACGTTGGTTTCTATTTAACCCATAATTGGGACCCTAACAGGTACTACCACTCCAGGTCAGAGTGGACCTGGGAGCAATGGTAATTAAAGGGTGGCTCCCCACTCCCCAAATCCCACAATCTGGGGCCTCACCACTGGATATAGTTTAAGGTCATATCCAGGACCCCCATTGAGGGGCTTTTACCCTCTGCAGGAGGGGCAGTCGGCATATTCTAATGCCTCACCAACAGGGCCCTAATGTTATTTGGTTTCCTTCTGTGGGAGATGAACTTGAATAATAAGAAGAGATGAAGACACAACAAAGAGAGGTATGTTCTTTGCCTGTGTGCTACACAGACTGAATGCTATTTAACTGTTTGATTATATGTGAAACACCCATACATGCATACAACAATAGAAGAACATTTTAACCATTAGACGTCATCACACTGTATATATCACAATGTTAAAGAGACATCAAATATAGAACCTGTTTATATACCATACAACATGAGTAGTTGGCTCATTGGATAGTGACGTATAGTTGTTAAGATAGTCATAGTGGTGATGTTGGAGCCGAAGTTTCTGTCCCACTTATTTTCTCACTTTTTAGTTGCAGTACCAACAAACATTTCATTTAATCAGGTCTCTTAATCTCAATCCAACATTGTTTCTTTTATATATCACTTCCAGAAAATATAGAATACAGAAGATAAGGCTTTACACAGCTTTCATGGCTTTTAGAAATTGACTTTCAAACTAATCTAACTCTGACCAGGTCTTTATTTATTCCTCTTTCTCTCAAATCCATCCTTATCACTTTCTCCTATGCTTTTATACCCTCTAACACAAGAAATTTCTTATCTTTCTACTAAGTTCAGTCATGGTGACCATACAAATGAAGTCTCCTGTTTTTGCATACGGCATGTCAACACTTGTTACTTATGAATGTATGTACAGTCTTTGAATCTAAACATGTGCAGGCATCATGTAGTGTATATACAGAAACCAATAGCTATATCTTAAATGCATTTATAAATATATATATACCGTGTCGTCATAGTGATGTATATACTAACGGTATAACTATGTGCTTCATTGTCATTGAGAGTGTATATGTTTATTAATGTATGTATAATATACTCACTGTAAACATGTATGTAGAGATTCAGAACATGGAAAACGAATGATAACGTGTGAATAAGGCTTTATTCATCAAGAACACAAGTATATAGCCTGTAACAGAAGGAAAGAGAATTGTTAAAAGTGTGCAAACAATAAACAATCTTAATAATATGACAATGTGTGTGTGTGTGTGTGTGTATATATATATATATATATATATATATATATATATATATAATATCAATAAATGTGTGGGTGTTTAACCCAAAGGACAGGTCAATGGGTCTGTGTAACACACTGATCAGGGGACATACCTTTTTACGGTTTTTAGTTCCTTTCGTTTTCTGGCGGTTGATACTCAACTCAAACACTGCAGTAAAGATCTTCCCAGGCTGTAAAGTGACGATCTTGTCAAGTGAATCTCTTGGTAACTAAAAACCCAGCCCATCTTTAATCCGCTTGTTAACCTAATATAATCAAAACATCTCCTTTGTTCTCAGAACCTGATTATTACATCATTACGTTTGCAAAAAGTCAGCTTCTGTTATTGTAACCTTTTTTTTTTGTTAACACAAATATTTCACTTTCCATTATATTTCAAATAATCAATTTGTTTCGATTATTATTGTTACTTTCGTTTATTATCAAATATTTCAAACTGCATAGCTAAACTAGCTAATGTACCCTATTCCACCACAGGGTCCCAAATTCTGTTCTGCACACATCTTTCTATATTGTCCACCTGTAATCTTCCTATATCACTGACCTCCCATCATGCCATAATTAAAATGAATGTCTCTCATCATGATGAAGCACCATGTCTTGACAAACACCTAGGACTGACCTGAAATGGAACGCATATATCAAATCTGTTGCCAAGATGGAAAAGTGGTTGAATCCCTCTACTGTTCTAGCAGGTATCTCTGTTGCATATTGGTTATATTAGAAGGGATCTGTTAGAAGTACATTCATTAGTGTGTGTCTTTGCGTATTATGCCTAAAGGTCCTTATATATATATATATACGTGTGTGGGTGTGTTCTTATCAATATTCTTTTTATGTGGGTGTGTGTGTGATTCTTCTAATGTCTTTTTGCCTTGCTTAGGGATGTTTCCGATGATGTGTATGCGCCAACAAATGCAATGCAAACATACCTGAATTTGCCTTGGCCAGCGATGATATTCTCTCCTTCGCTGGTTCTCCATCTTGCTGGGAGTCGGGTCACTGCAGACAAATTCATTGATGAACAAACAAGATGGACTTGAAATTTCAATCTTTATTCAAGGCAAATTCTACATCTCGGATCCTGGTTGTTTTCGGGAGGCACCCAAATTCCCGTCCGCTTAATCTGCCGCCTAGACCCTCTCTCAACCGTCTCGTCATCATCGGAACTTACCCAGAATTCAGTGTCACCTTCCAATTTCCGGTGCACTCCATCTGGGCCACTCAAGGTGACTGAGTTTGACAGCTGTCAAAACTAACCCTGCTAAACTATTTAATGAGAAAATAAACATTCTTATTTTCTTTATTTCTAAGCTAATGAGAAAATAAACATTCTTATTTTCTTTATTTCTAAAAACTACCTAGATAGTCTTTATTTCTAAAAACTACCTAGATAGCATTTAAGCTGGGACTCCTAATACAACATCTCACTGCTGATGCAATCCTCTATCTGTATAAAAGTCAGGTACACCCAAAAATAGAAATCTGTTGCCACATCTGGGAAGGAACTGTTTGGAACTGTTGATAGAATTCAAAACCGTCTTCAAAACCTAGTAGGTGATACCCTTATCTCTTCCCTGCAAACTCTTTCCCTCAGAAGAGATGTTGCAAGCCTGTCTCTGCTCTATCGTTATTTTCATGGCAAGTGCTCGACTGAACTTTAATTTATGGTCTCCCTTTGCCAAACTTTCACAAAAAAACATTCGACAAGCTACAACTACTATATACAATTTCCCCCCTCTCTCTGCCTCAATCTAAATGCAAATTCCATGAACAAAGCTTCTTTCCCAACACTGCCCGCCTGTGGGACACTGTTCCACAAGTCTGCTTCCTGGTTGAATACAAGATGGTAGCCTTCAAATCCAATGTAAACAAGTTCTTGTTGAGCTGTCCCCATAAATAATCCAATTCTATCCAATTTACACCATTAACGATTATTACACTACCAACTTACATTTATTAACATTCCTTGATAAGTGGTGACTGCGGAGTAAAAAAATCTACTTCTGAGATAATCAAAATCCAAACCTATCTTTAAAATTCACATTACACATCCACCATATAATTTTCATATCATTTTTTCCTTCAACACATGTCCTCAATAGTCACTGGCCAGATTCCACGTTCATACATTGACCAATTTTCACTTTCATGCAAGGTTAGATTAAGTAAGAAAAACAAATTTAATATTAGAAGTAAAGTTAGATGTTATTGCTACATGTTCAACAAGTCATGCATTATGTAGCAGAGAAGTTATATTGGTTCTTCCTTTTAGTGCTACAGCAGTAGCAATTAAGTTAGCTAGTGTGAATTTTGATAGGGTTCATCATATGATGATAACCCAGGTTTGTAAAACGGAGTCATTCCCAGGGTTGAATGAAAGATGGGCGACAAGGCAGGGGCAAGAGGTCAAACGTAGACAAAAAAAGGAATCGAACGATATGAAGTTTAGACAAATGACGTCACATTTTGAGCAAAAAAAAAAGTAAGGTTTTCATATTGATTCTCTTTGGAAGCCATGCGAAGAAGACTCGACCCATAGTGTAGAAAACGGATAATCACAGCAAATGCTACTCATTTCTCTGACCGTCTGTGTCACTTACGAGATGACTTCAATAAGTTACCGGACATTTTTGTACAGGTATTTAAAATTGTTGTAGACTCTTGAAAATTCCATATGTTATTACTGCACATCTTATGAGATGATGGACTAATTTTTATGATTTCACATTCAAATGAACAGTTAGAGCATGAATTGGAATATACCATACTAAAGCATGATTGTCACAGCTAGTAAATTTCACAAATGCAATCTGGACATGAGGAAACTTTAGAAGAATGATATGCAATAAATTCTGTTTTAAACTTAGAAAAAATGCCACAGAAACGTATGGAATGCTTCAGACTGTATTTAGACCATCTTGCATAAATCAAGCATCAGTTTTTAGTGGCATAAGAGGTTCAAGGAAGGCAGGCAGTCTGTGGGGGATGATGAGAGGTGTAGGAGAAGTAAGTATGTCAGAACACCAGATTTGATTGGCCCAAAAAAGAATTCCATGGATAAGGACCTTCATGTGTCTATAGAGACAATAAGTGCACAGTTTGATGCCAATGTGGGAACTGTACATACAGTTATTTGCGAAGAACTGAAGATGTGGAAGGTTTGCGTGAAGTTTGTCTCAAGTGTAGTTCATCCTTGTCACAGACTATTTGACTCCCTGTTACTTTTGGTTATTCCCTAAGCTCAAGGAAAACTTTAGAGGCTATTATGATACAATTGAGGAGAAAGAAGAGGCTGTGATGAGGGTCATTCACACGCTCACACAAGAGGACTTCAATGGGGCCTTCCAGAAATTGTTAGAACAGTACAAGTGCATTGCAGCCAGAGAAGATTACTTCAAAGGGGCGTAGAGTTTCATGTGTGTACTATTAATAAAAGTGCCTATACTAAGAAAAAGTCTGGAAACTTATTGAAGACACCACTTATTTCGTTAAGTAAAAATTTAAGTTTCAGATGTAAATAACTAGATAAAGGAATATTAATCTTTCTCCTAAGTCTATTCTCTCCAAATAAAACCTTGAAGAAAACTCAGCGAATCTCTTGTATCATTCCTGCATGAAAAATTTAAGTTATCTAAAGTAAACGGATGAAGCGATACACAACCACTAGACGACAGAATGGTGATGGTGAAAAGAAGTGGAAAGTATGTAAAAGACATTCAAACTTATCTATCTCTACCCAGGTCTTTATTTATCCTGTTTCTCTCAAATTCAATCTTACCACTTTCTTCTATGTTTTTATATCTACTAACACAAGAACTCTCATCGGTTCATTAATGGTGACGATACAAATGAAGTCATCCGTTATTGCATACGCCATATCAACCCTTGTTACATGCAGATGTATGTAACAAGGGTTGATATGTCTTTAAATGTAAACATGTGAAAGTGTGTAAGCCCATATAAACACCTTGCACATGCACGTTTTTTTTTTTTTTTTTTGTCAACAATATGAATTTTTGACCAATCAGGGCTCGATTTAAAAAACTTATTTTTGCAAGCCTCTGGGAGCCGCTAAAGAAATATAAAAGGTATGGAGAACTTGTTAAGTGAAATTCAGTAGCTGAAATGACAGCTTTTCTCGCACATCAAAGAACATTGCTTGACTCTTTCTCTCACTTTGCCACAACATATAATTAGACATTTTCTCTCACGCTCTCAAGTCTTCACCTTCTTTCTCCCTTCCTTCTTTCACATAGACTGCCACCTTGGCGCACACTAAAAAGTAATTTCTTTTCTTTTAACGAAAAATAAACAAAAGTTTATATTATTTGGTAGTGCATTTCTTTTTATTTATTTATTTCAAGTCCCCAACAATTGATAAACCTCCGACGTTTGCCAACAAGCTTCTCATAGTCTGTGTTAATAGATTTCGAAAAAAAAAAAAATCCTTCATAGAAATTGTCAGACTTAGTTTGTAAATTCATCTGATTAGTTTTGTAAATCTTTTTCATACAGCTATTACTGGACAGATCCAAATCATAAATCTGACACAAAATTTACATTATTGGCTATATTGGAAATTTCACAAGATAGATGTGATGCAATATCTATATTGATCGTGTCTGATAGTAACTGTAGGCTTGTTTTGCATTAAAAAATTTTTTCTTTGTATTGTTTCAATATTTAATCTAACCGCCATCACAATACAGCTTAAAAATCTACATAATATCAGTTTCTCTGTTAATACCGTTTGTTTTAGATAACGAGTTTATTCTATTTGTGATTTTTATCTTTGCCTTCCCACGAGTGATGGGGTAGACACAAGGTCTATTTTTAAATGTGGGGAAAATAACCCCAGCTTTCTCAAAAAAAAAAGGATAATCCTGAATTAGGACAAAATTAAAACTGAAAGGATTTTTCCTGGGGACAAAAAAAGATAAAATGTGGTGTCAGAAACACGTACTACACTTTGCTCCCAGTCAAAAGGTGGAGGCGATATTCGTTTTTGTTGGTTGGATTGTCGCAATTCTGTTTGCAATCATGCAGATTAAATAAGTGCATCTTGTTTTAGAAAAGGCTTTGTCTTTCAGTCAGTCTGTCATGCTTAACATTGAAATGTCAATTTTGTTGGTTTGTCAAGTTGAAAATACCTCTTTTATCAATTTGTTACCTTTAATTTTTAAATAGCATTTTATGCCAATAATGTTGTTTGCACACTAATCGTGAACAAAAATGTGTTTACAAGAATCACAATAAACCTTCTCAACCATCGATTGCCAAGACTAATAACACTCTACCCGAGAGCTCATCGTTCAAACTCCTTGGCTTAACATTCACAGACAACATGAATTGGAACAAATACATTGAAGACATTGCCAAGGCTGCTGCAAAGAAGATGGGCTCCCTCTACCATGCTAAAAACTATTCACACCTGCCAGTATCCTGTATTCCTACAAAGCCACCATTTGACCATACATAGAGTATTGTCACCGCATCTGGGTTGGTGCATCTGTCACTAGTTTTACCCTCTTAGATAGTATCCAAAAAACGGTCTTCAATCTAATAGGTCTTGCACTGTCAACCAAGCACCAACCCCTGTCCCATCTCAGCAATGTTGTATCTCTGTGCCTATTTTACAAGTATTTTAATCGAATGTGCGTTGATAAATTTGTAGCACTTGTACCTCCTCAATGTGAATACTCCTGACTAACCAAACAGGCGGAAAAATCCCCTTGACTTTAGAGATCTGTAGATGCTGGAAAGCCTTTTACTCTGAAAGTTCCTTCCTGACTATTGAATGCAGCAGCAAATCCTGGGAACATGTTTACCAGAAAAAACAGTTGAAAATAAGTCATACACCATCCACTATGACTATGCAATCCCTACAGCTACGTACCTGACATAGTGTTATGGGACAAGAAGGAGAAAGCAGCAACCTTAGTAGAAGTTAGTTTCTCCAAGGATGTTGGGTCAAACCGAACTGAAAGGGAAAAGTACAAAATACCAAGGTCTTATGTATGACATGAAAAGAAACTGAAGTCTTAAGAAGATCTCCATCATGAAAAAGAATTTCAAAAATTATTTGGCAAATATCACCAGTGAACCAAGTGCAAGGGAGATTCAAACAGTTGTACTTAAAGGGACTGTCAGAATGTTAAAACAATATTTTGGTTAGAATATATGAGAAAGTGGGTGAATGTTTGGCATCCGGTAGGATGCCCCATCCCCAGCTTGAACAAACTGATAAGAAAATTAAAAACAAAAACAAAAAAACAAAAACAGTGATTTGATTATTTCATCTGACAACTCCAAAATTCTCACTAAAAATGTATTTTTATCATTAACAGCTTTTTTTCAAATCTTTTTCTTTCTTTTTCTAACCTGGTAAATTTAACAAGAAAACCCCCTAAAAAATCGCTAATTATTTTCTCTCGCTTTATTCTGCATACATATTCTCTCTCTCCCTTTCTCTCTCTCTCTCTCACATACACACGCACACACACACACACACACACACACACACACACACACACACACACACACACACACACACACACACACACTCTTTTAGTTTAATCTCATTCATTTTATGATGTCTTCTCCAAATTAATACCAACCTTTTCTAAGATTTTACAATAGCACACTCTCTCCAAAGAGTGTTGTCATATTATTGAAAACAAACTTCTGCCAAGGATAGCAGTTCTTTTTTTTTTTTACACAGGAATCACCATTTATTAAGGCCCGGAGGCCCGGAGTTAATGGGTATATATTAGTCAATGTGATTTTAGCGTAGTAAACATAAGTAGCGGGAATTTTGTAAATTGGATTACTTAGGGGGACGGTTCGTCAAGAACTTGTTTACGTTGGACTTGAAGACAATCAGATTGTAGTCAGCTGGAAAACAGGCATTTGAAAAAATTCAATTGAAAGTGATATTCTCCTGAAGGTTGAAGGTTCAATCCTCAGTGTAGACAACCAAAAAGGTACTACTGTGCATTACTTAGGACTTCTATCCAATTGTGTCAGCAAGTGTATGGATTAACAAGTTATACTAAAAGCATCTTCAGAACTATACATTTTGCAGAGAGTTTTCGCTATTCTCCCATATACAGTACCTAGTATTCCTAAATGGTAATCCGTTTGGTACTGGATAGACTCAATGTTGCTTAACTTTGACGATTCAACGAGAACTGGTGTTTATGTATATGTCCTTTGAATTTTACATATTGAAAGAATATGTATTTTATCAAAAGCTTGTACAATTTGAATAAAGCTTAGGTAGGTGTGTACTGCAAAAAGTCGGTGTACAATAGGCAATTATTTAGTTAAGAGAAAAGACCACAGACAAAATAGATTAGCATTTTTAAAATAGCAATGTCTTATTGAATACGAAGTTCCATGCTGTGAGCCACTTGAATTCTTACAAAAGTATGTTCACCAAGATGGTGAGTTGCATGGTCAGTTAATTTTTATGTCTATTGATTAACAGCTTATAAATCTTGTGTTGTCTCATGGTGTAGTCCAAATAATGTTTATATATATTCCAGCAGGAGACTAACAGACTAATGACTTTTAAGCCTTCAGCTAGATAGACCTTACCATTTCGCTGTTCTGCTGCTGCTGTGTGGGTAGTGAATTAACGATGTTTTGACATTGTCCAAATGTCGAAGCTCGATTTGTTTACACAAAGAGCATTGCATATATATATATATATATATATATATACACACACACATATATATATATATATATATATATATATATATACACACATATATACTTGTATGTAATATACTGAGTTCGTGTAATCCAGTAAATTTTCATATACCAATAAGTTTTAAGCCAAAAAGAGATGACTTAAATGTAAGCTACAAAATTATCATATTTCATAATTGAGCATTAATATACTGTGTAAGCAAAACCAAGACATTCAAAAAAAGTTGTTGATGGCAACAAAAAGTGTATTTCATTTTACGTTACAATTGTTTCCATGCCTGGTCGACAATTTCAAACATTATATCATTTGAAAAATTTCAAAAACCAGCATTTCTTCAGACTTTATGAATAAAAGCACTCTTGACAATAGAACATTGTTTGAAGCGAAAGAAAAATTCCCTTAACGGAAAAAGCATGTGAGAAACATTTACCCTTGGGGTAACCTCCACGTGTTTCTCACATGCTTTTTCCTCCACCCCAAATGTGAACAGAATTTTTTGTTTTCATGTCTAAACCATAGATGTGTGAAAGTTTGGTTGGAGATTTTGTGACATGCAAGCATAGATGGAGAAGGGTGTATGTGTATAAAAATTATTCTACTTTTGCAAGTTAGTTCCATGGAATAAGGCTAACAGTAGGTAAGTGTGTGTTTATGACGGCTAATAGTTTTTATTTTCTTTTTTAGCGAGTGCTAGTGTGTCCTGGTAGCGTAGGTAAGCGATGTAAGAAAATCCAGTCATTATTATGAAAGCTTTTACCTGTGAATGTCTCTTGCGTCATATGTGTTTAGAAATATGTAATGGTCGGTTCCTGAGTAGTTAATAATTTTTTAATAGTGTTTATTTTGGGCGGTAGTGTCTTTTGTGGAGGGCGTCGCCATGGTTTTTTAACGTTTAGAAGTGTTCGTTTATGTATCAATTCGTTTCATTCTGGAATATGAGAATGGTTGGTTTCAGCCAATTGTAAATGCCGGAACGTTGTCGAGGAGAAGTTATTTTGATTCATTCGGAAAGAATATATTATGTATATGTATGTAATCATCTTGTTACGGAGAATGTAATCGCACTGTAGTAAATAATTGCAGAAAAGTACCTAGCGACGACTGGTAGCAATAGTAGGACTAAATGTATAAAGAGAAAAATATGGACTTCCTACTCTTATAATGTTATGATTGTGATGGTTGCTCTCCACGGATGGAGTGTAGCATTTAAATATCATGACTGAATGTGTATGTAACGGCGGTAAGAAGTTACATAAGATGGTGAGTAATACTTTAGACATGATAAATTTGTATGTGGCATCTTTTATTGCAAACCTACGGTAATTTGGTACTGAGAGGAATTTCTGCAAGTAAACTATTATATACAGGATAAAAATCGATAGAACATTAAGTCTATAATAATATATACAAAATCTGCAAGAATTAAAATATCATATTTAAGCATATTTTATGACATGGCTACGCCGGGCGTCCCTACTAGCTTGGATAAATACTTTTGCAGTTTTAACAAAATAGCTACAATAATATCAGAGCATCTCCATTTACACTGAATATCTACAGAATGCCAACATCAATATATTACATATGAATAAGTCCTCTGTGGAATTTCCACAGGTCCGGCTAGTTTATTATCAATTTAAAATGTTGCTTCCAAAACTATGATACAAAGTTTGTTCATTGTTAACTTTTATTAT
Source organism: Euprymna scolopes (assembly GCF_053919585.1). Taxonomy (NCBI): domain Eukaryota; kingdom Metazoa; phylum Mollusca; class Cephalopoda; order Sepiida; family Sepiolidae; genus Euprymna; species Euprymna scolopes. The sequence goes on along the minus strand of NC_136484.1, from coordinate 41,027,862 downwards.
ACTAAAGTTAAGTTAATCAACTTTTATTTCCCTAAGCCTTTTTTTCCTATATATTTTAATCATATAAAATACATACTAAAATATACCTTGGTTTTGGGATTGAGTTATGTTTGACAAAGTTTTCATTTCTATCGTTCTAATTATCTGTAATTTTCAAATAATTTGTCAAATGACTTATCACTTACTAACTTTTTATCTATCACTTTCATCCTCCCTTTCTGCATGCTTTCTATTACTGTCTCTCCCTCTCTTTTTCTTTCTCAATTTATTAATAAGTTGTAATAAAGAAAAGATATAAATAGAAGAGAACACTTTAGCAAATAAAAGTCCACATGAAATAATATTAATTAGTGGTTGGTAAAGAAAACAAAAGAGCGAAATGGCAAGCAGAAAGAAACTAATGTTTTATTTAAAAAAAAAAAACTAGTTTTACAAACTCATTTTTTTCTTGATTTAATTAATTCAATTTGAGCTCAACGGGTGACTCAATGGTTCACATGTTTTCTAGAGACGTATCAGTTGATATAAATTTGTCATTAAATCTTGAACAACACAAACTTATCTTCTTGGCTCAATTTTGCTTGATAACATGCTTTTAGCTTTTTTGTAATTAATTTTTTCTTTCAGCTAAAAGCAATCAATTTCATGACCTTCGTTTCAAATTTTTCCTCGTATTTATCTTTTGGGTTTTGTATGATTTGATGCGCCCTATGATTTGCTTCTAATGCAAGAGTCGACGATTGCATACGAAAAATAGGTTATTTAGCTAATCTGGCCAATTCAAGACGGTTGGATATTTCGAATTGATCTTGCTTTTTCTTCCATCTCTAACCTAACTATTCTATATATTTCAGCTTGATTTCAGAAAATGCCATGCAATTTTCAGTTGAAACTTTAAAATCTTTCCCTTTTTCCATTAAGAGACGGAGTTATTTGATAAATAAAACAACAAAAGAAAACAATTTATCTGTACTTGGAGTTTATTTTTGCGTTTTGCATTCATCTAACGATTCCAGGTTAGATGGCCAACATATGCTTAATGGAATTTTGTTTACCAATTTTGAGGAAAGTACAACATGATGAGGAACGAAAACAGGGTAACATATAATGTTTGTAAGTTGTTTGGATTACATTGGCATACCAAGGATTCGACACGATGGTTCCCTTAGAGCCAAAAGATTAAAAAAAAAACAAAAAACAAAACAACCAAGTATATATATACTAGCATTTCAGCCCGGTGTTGCCCAGGTGTTTGGAGGTGTATGCTAAGCAATAAAAAAAAAAAAAGAAAAAAAAAGTGGTCAATTTTTTTAAACTTTGACCTCTATTATGACCCCTTAACATTTATTGTTTTGGGCTCAAATCAAGTTATTAAGTTAGATCCATGTCCAAGAAACCTATATCTAAAATTTCGATGTTTAAACCCAAAATTGTCGGAGGAGTTTGGTAGAGTTCTCAAAGGTCAAATTGTTGAACTTTGACCCCTTAACAGCCAAATTTCTGGTCGAAAACGCATCACATAGATTTTCCCAAATCTCAGTACCCTGTATATCAAATTTCGAGTCTGTAGACTTAAAATTGACAGAGTTATTGCGTAGGGAAATGTACACAGATAGACAGACACACAGACACGTTCACTTTTATAGATATATAGATAGATAATGCTCCCTATCTTGGGTTGAGCATATTGGGAAGGGATATACAAATTACCATTACAAATTGAACTTAAGTATTTGGACAATGTCAAAACACTGTTAATTCATTGCCTGCATAGCAGCAGCCGAATAGTGCAATGGTTAGAAGTTCCGACTATCATTTGGGCGGTTGGGTTTTGATCCTGGCTTGAGGTAATTGTTGGTCTAGCCGCACTGATGAGCTGTGAAACAGCGAAACAGTACTGTATGTGGATGACATATATATATATATATATATATATATATTGAGTATAAAGATTAATAATTGTAAATTATGAATCAGTTTCAAAAGGATGAACAAACAAAATCAAATTAAGTGTAGGATCGTTTCGGAAACGATATTCAAATTTTCTAATGCAACTCAATAAGGACTATCCACTTCACTTAATACAAAAATGCTAGTTTTATTTTGGTGTATTAAACTCCGCCCCCCCTCTTTGCTGATGAGGAGACTATATTCAAAAACACACTCTTTATCAATTATTGTCACTGTTTATTGTCAATATTAAAATGAATATTGTTTTTGAAACGATCGTACACTCAATTTGATTTTGTTTGTTCATCTTTTTGAAACTGATTTATAATTTACAATTTTTAATCTTTGTACTCAATATTATTATAGCTCTAGAATAAATATACCTATTGAGCTTATTATATATCTACAATACTATGAGCACTGTTTTAAAATATTAATACATTAAAATAAACTTTGCTCTTTAGACTCCAGGGCTAATTCTCTCTATAAAATATGAAAAAACATATATAAAATTAATTTCAGGTTAATATTTTCCAGAGGTAAAAGCAACCAATGAATGAGGTTAATACAAGAGTGCTCAATACTGAAGTAGGGCAAGACATACTTTTTATTTGTTTTACATAATCATTAATATGTCGCTACACATTCATGAGCATGTTTCGGTCAGCCAGTTTCTAGTAACAAGAGACCTCTTCAGACAGTATTGCTTATACAAAAGTTTAGTTCATACAACCTTAGAATAACCTTCCACCAAAATGACTACCCAGAGAGTGTTATGTTGGTTCCAGAAAACCCAGAGCAAACACCAAAGTACAATACTGAAAAACTTGGCACAGTGTGCAGACCATACATAAAGGGCCTGTCTGAAAAAAAAAAAAAAAAAAAATATGCAGTCCATCAGAACAATATTAAAGAGGGATTCGACACTCAAAAATTACCTAGTATGAGTTAAACCCCTGATAAAAGCTGTGTATATGAGATTTTATGCAAATGCAGTAAACTATACAATGGTGAGAGCAGTCAGCCCCTAAAGGTAAGGCTAGAAAGGCCGTGACACGAAGAGAGGTAAAAAAATCGGGACTAGCTGATCACATGATCACATATGGAAAGAAAAAAAAGGAACAGACTTCACTTTGTGGAATGAGGTAAAAAATAATTGATAGGGATGCAAAACGAGAGTCAGGTGACTCAAAGAGGCAACACATATGCTAAAAAAGGAAAAATTACCAAGCAGAAATTAATAGCATTTGTGAGCCTCTAATTGAAGGAAAACCAAAAATTGTACACCCATAAAGTTTTGGCAATGGAAGGGAGATAATCCCCCATCGATCTTTATTAGAGTTGCACCCCCCCCCTTGTCAACAAATTTTTTTTTTCCTAGATACGAATACACAACCATAAAACAGAGTTACTCCAACAATACAAAAATATCTACAGAGCCTGTAACTTTTCTCCTTTTCTAAACAAAAATCAACATGCCTGAAAACGGTTGAAGGCCAAACCGACCAAAACGTTGCACAAATAACACCCAAGACGAGAATAATAGTTCAATCAATACAAGTAATATAAACAATCAACCCTCATTTAACAAATTCAGAATTGTAAGAAGTATTTTTTATTTATTTCTTCTTATTCTCCTTATCTCTTCTTTTGTATCCTTTGTTCATATCGCTTGAAGACACAGCAGAATTTTCGCCGTTTTTTAACCCCACTCCTCCCAGGCCTGTTGTCTGCTAACTTCTGTCATCTTCAATTTCTGTTGTCTCAAACTCCTTTGTCTTCCCACTGCCTCTAGCAGTCCTTGTTTCCTTTCTTCTTCTCTTCTTCTTGACACATATCTATGTGTATGCATGTTGCCTAACACATTCCCTTTCTTCCTCTCTATATAGATTCCTTCTGTCTTCCTTCACATTTTTTTTCATTGGTGCATGTCTTCACGCATGCGCGCTAACTAGTGTACCTTATCTTTCTCTTATAAACGTCTTCATACCTTCTTCTTTTTTACCGATCCTCTCTTTTATCTCTCTTCCACTCCTTACATTTTTTTTTTACAGTTAGAACAAAATAATGAGATACTCTTTCCCTCAGTTCAAAATTAAATTTAAAATTATCATTTATTTATTTATTTGTTTGTTTAATTATGTTCTCTTTTAAATGCATAATCCAATTTTGAGATTATGTGACAGTATGCGAGGTGCCTGCGATAAATTTGCAGACTTTTTTTTCTTATGAACACTTTTATTGATAGCACACACATGAAACTCTAGTCCCCATTCGAAGTTATCTCCTCCGGCTGCGATGCATTTGTTGTATCATTCTGACAACTTCTGGAAGACTCCATGGAAGTCCTCTTGAGTGAGGGTGTCAATAACCCTCGTCACAGCCTCTTTCATCTCCTCAATTGTCTCATAACGACAGCCTTTAAGGTTTTCCTTGAGCTTAGGGAATAACCAAAAGTCACAGGGAGCAAGGTATAAAAATAATCTGGAAACTTGTTGAAAGCACCTCATCAATCTTAAGTGTGTACCTATTTACAATGTCTTCCCCCGCCCCCGGGACAGAGTTAGACACCAGGGTCGTTTTTTAATGTGGAGAAAAGGAACAAAAATAAAAATTGTCTCAGTCGTGAAGGATTTCTCCTCCACTGACAAAGAACAAGAAATTAAAGTGCAGCATCTGAAGAACAGATACTACACTTTGATCTTGACCTGAAGGCCGGTTGCGAATTGGCCGAATAGACAAATACCTAAAATGGCAAAAATAAATGTTACATTTTTTTTTTAAAAACAAATCGTACAAGCATTGAAATATTGAAATATTTATGTTCAAGCAAAGAACTATTTACATCACCTGTTTGTTCTTAGGCGTTGTTTAGTGAAGTTTATTTTTGGGTGTGCTTGAATGAAAATCGAAATGAACTACCGTATAAACAGATTGGACTTAACACCTTCCAATTATGAAGCACTTTATTCATCTTCTTTTTATCACTTCTCGTCTGATTCGCCCTTTCCTCTATTATAGCATGTTCGATACTGGTTAAAATAAAAATCTTTGGAAGTATCATGCAACATCTTTCAGAAATATGAAGTAGTGTTAGTTACAGACAGACGCCAAATCCCCCATCATAATAAAACCCGGCATTGCTCGGTATCATAGATAAACAAATAAAATTAAAAAAAAAAAAAAACGTGTGTAAAGTCTTTCTTCTAAAACTTCTCTTGCTCTCTTTATATATCCCTTTCCTTTCTTCTCACCTCTCTTTCTCCTATGATCTCCCATCTCTCCTGTCCTCTCTTTTCTCCTTCATCTCTTTCCTCCTTTCTGTCTCCCCTGTTTATCATCCTCCCTCCCCCTCTCTCACTCTCTCTTTCTCTCTCTCTCTCTGTCAATTGGAAATATATCCGTGACAGATTATCACATAACAAACATAATAAAAAATCACTCTAAATGTCGACTCCTTGCTTAATTCTGTTCCTGCTTGCTCTCCCCAAATGTGAATATTAAAAAAAAAGTTAATTTTTCTGAGGCAATGCTGAAAATGAATATATACAGGGTGACCCCCCAAAAACGGGCCCCAATTCTAATTAGGCCCCGTTTCTTAGTGTTTTGTTCGAATGAAATGAAACTTTGGTCATAACTAGTTTATTATATTCAAAATATCACATCAAAACACCAGGGTCTTTGGCCTTTTTTTCTCCGTTGACTGTAAAATGCTCAGAAAAACAATTGAATGTCCTCTGTTTTTTTTTTTGGGGGGGGGTCACCCTGTTTATGATGATGTCTTGTACAATGTTTTTCTTTTAGTTAGACACACAGATAGACATACACAGAAGGAAGAAATTAAACGCCTATTTAACATTATCCTTGATTGTCTAAAGTCTTGCTGTACAAGGCTTTGCTAGGACAACATGACATAAGGATACTCACCCTACACGTAAACCCTGACCAAATATTCAAAACAGCGTATTGTCCAAAGCTCAAGTAAAATCCTTTCAGCATGGCTATGTACTGGCTTAAAAGAGGAACAGTGCATCTTTTTCTAGTCATGTTACCATGTTACCCCGAGTAACGGCACTAAGTTGAGTACCCATTCGTGGTAGATGATTCTTGCACTGGAATCCAGCCAAACCACGAAAAGACTAGAATAAAGATAAACAATAACAATTGGCAAGAGGAAAAGTAATATTCTTCGTTGCTTTATTAAGTCAACATTTATGAGGTTGAGAAAAATTTTGATTGAACACAGATATCCATGCATCTCATGGAATTAAAGTGTTAGCCACAGAAAAGAGCTCCTTGATATCTGAGTAAAGTTGATAGTGCCTGTTCAGAAAGTGGCGGGGTTAGAGACTAGGCAACTCTTACTTCACTATTGATTCACCATGCAGTACCGGTTCAGAAAGGTAGGTGTGGTTGGAGATAAGCCAACCTTTGCTTCACTATCGTTGCATCAAGCAGTGCATATTAAGAAATGTGGGTGTGGTTGGAGATAAGCCAACCCTTGCTTCACTATCGTTGCATCAAGCAGTGCATATTAAGAAATGTGGGTGTGGTTGGAGATAAGCCAACCCTTGCTTCATTATCGTTGCATCAAGCAGAACATATTAAGAAAGGTAGGTGTGGTTGAGGATAAGGCAACCCTTGTTTCACTATAGATGCATGAAGTAGTGCAGGTTCACCATGCCATACTAGTTCAGAATAGAAGGTGCGGTTGAGAATAAGGCAACTCTTGCTTCAGTATAGATGTATCAAGCAGTGAAGGTTCAGAAGGTGAGGTGTGGTTTGAGATAAGGCAACCCTTGCTTCACTATAGACTCATCAATTAGTTCCTGTTCGGAAGGGAGGAAAAGTCTTTTTTTTAAAAGAGACATATATTGTTGAAGGTTTCAGAAAAAAAACTTTGTATATGATTTCATTCATTTCATAAACAAAAATTATATACGATTAATTGTTCTAAATTCTCAAAATGAATTCAAGAAATAATGTTTCTCTTCTATCGACCTAGTATTACCAGATCTGGCTGTCTGAAGATATCGGCACCTGACTCAAACATTGATGTTATTTTTTCCGTTATCCTTCCAAAACTCAATTATGTTCTGCAAAGCCAAAATAAAAAATTTTTCTCTATAAAACAACCAAATTGAACACCATAAATAAATATTTGCATTTTTTTTGGGGGGGGGCATGTCTAGGAAAGATTAACAAGATGTTTGTTTATGTTACATTTAAACTTTTACATATCAGTATAGCCAGGGAAGCCGGCAGCTGGAAGGGAATTCCAAAGTCTAGCTGTTTGAGGGAAGAAACTATTATTAGAATAGAAAGCTTTCTGGCATCTAGGGACAACAACAGTGAAGGGGTGAAATCTTATTGCTAAGTGAGTTTGTCGGGGATATCTACATCGAGGGGATACAAGTGAAACAAATTCATCAGAACACATTCCATTAAAATATTTGTAAAACAGGCACAATGATGTAACATTGCGGCGATGGGACAGAGGCTGGAGTTTAGTTGATAAAGTGGGACCGATTAGAGTGACAACTCTTTTTTTTTTTTTTACTTTATCTCAGAGGGAGAGACTAGTGGCACCAGCCCAGATGTGGCAGCAATACTCCATGCATGGGTGAAATGGTGGCCTTGTAAAGGTACAGGATACTCTCAGGCGTGAGTAGTCTTCTAGCTCGTAGAGGGAACCCACCTTCTTTGCAGCAGCCTTTGCAATGCCCTCTATGTATTTGTTGCAGTTCATATTGCCCGCAAATGTTAGGCCAAGGAGTTTGAAGGTAGAATTCTCAGGTAGGATATAAAGATCTTGAGCAATAAAAGATTTTGTCAAGATGATTCAACCTCAAAAGGGTTGATATGCCATAAAACAAATCAAATCAAGCAGTATGAATAAATTTTTGAAGAGATAAAGAACTTGAAGTATAAACTTTTTTTTCTAAATTACCAGATTCGGCATTAAATAACACAAAAAAAAAAGGTTTGATATGCCGTAAAATAAAACAACCGATAAATAGTTACGATAACTTTCCTTTATATAATAGAAGATGGACACCTCTCTGAAAAAAAAATTCAGTGTGCTTTCTGCATAATTCAGATTATAGGAAAATAATATCCTGTTAACAAACAAACCTTTAAGCATTTTGATTATCGTCTTTTAAATGTGTTTTCGACAACAAATGTTAATCAATTGTGAAGCGGCTTTTCCATGGCTTTTTTTGAATTGACCAACGTGCAAAGTTACGGCTTCCTCTGGTCTCTTAATAGAGAGCAAACAATAATATATTAATGAAGGCGCACGTATTATTTAAACTTGAACGTTTTCACCCGGAGAGAAATTTCCCCTGTTTTTGGTGTGTGTGGGGTGGGTGGGTGATCTTGAATGTGTGTTTCAGCCAGTAAAGATTTATTTCTTGTCTTGTCTGTGTTTTCTGCTACATAATTGTGCACTAGGGAATATAAAACGGAAAATACGCAGATGTTCCTCACTCTTTTGAAAACCTGCATATCTAATAAAGCAAAAAGCATATACACGGTTATTCAGAAAGAATGAACTGGTTTCATGATGCGCTTCCCCATCTTTTTATTTGCCTTCTTTCTGTTCTGTGGTCTAAAATATGAAATGAGATGCTGTATAAGAAGATGCACGGGGAGAGGGGGGGGGGGTGAAGAAAAAGAAGAAAAGGAAAACCTGAGTTTATAGATGAATTCTTTTATATACATATGCCATTAATTTGCATATGAGGAGGTGATGATGGTCTAATGGTTAACGACATGGACTGACAACCTGAGTGTTCTAAGTTCGAATCCAGTTCGTTCCACAAAAAAATCACTTTCACTTAGGAGGTTTGCAACCTACTCATGGTCTCTCCCGTAAGTACCTGATGTCTTTCTAGAGAGAATTTTTACTAGAAAAATATCTGGGAAACCAGTGCCAACAATAGAATATTTGAACTCATATGATAATGATGATTTGCATATGAGAGGAATAGCGGCTAAAAAGAGGAAGACAGTAAATCGAGTTTTTGACAGTAGAGAGAGAGAGAGAGAGAGAGAGAGAGAGAGAGACAGACAGACAGAGACAGAGAGAGAGAGAGAACATTGAGGTCCCTAGATTCTGGAAAGTTTTCTACTCTAATAGTTTTTTCCTTGGACTACTAAACTTTGGAATTTCTTCCCTGTTTCCTACTTTCCTGACTACTAACTTGCAGAAGTTTAAATGTAATGTGAACTAATATCTTGCTGCTCAACTCCAAATCGTCCTTTGTTAAACACAATCTTAAATCGTAGCCTCTTATGTTTTAAGTGGCAATATGCTTGTTTGGAGTTAATAAAGAGTAAAAAAAAAAATTAATCATTCGTGGTTCTATTACTGAGCCCGTGGATACACCGTCTATAAGCTAGTGTATATTTCTTGAATTAACGTAGAGAGTTGGGATTGTGAATTGAACTCAGAGGAATCGGTACGAATTGCAGAGTTGGTGAGAAGAAGTTCTGACATATCTTTTTTGCATAACATGTACAGAGTGTATTATTTAATTGGAATTCATTATTGAGAAGAGTATTATTTATTAATTTACTTATTGCGGACTATTATCCTCATCTTTCTTAGATGTTGTTTCAGAGGCTTACTTGGCCAAAACGTGGTGAGAACACAACAACTATGGATGGCAGTAATTGCTGAGAATGCAGTTAGGAGATTCGGAGTTCCTATCCCGTCGCAGTTACCACCTGATGAAGGCCAGAGGAATAGTTAGTCGAAACGTTGTAAAACGACATCAAAAAAGATGAAGATAATAGTCCGCAATAAATAAATAAATTAGTGTACAGAGTTGAATGATAAAATTGTCGTCTTAGAAAAGACAACATAATTCCATTTCCGTTTGATGAAAATCGTTTTTTTTTGTTGCAGACCATCTACTAGTTGGCCAGTTGTGTACAAATCCCAAGAGCAATAGGAGCCTTCTATCATGTCTGAAAGTGACACAATGTTTAACATGCACCGCTGTACAATTCATGCTTTTTACTAGTCCAAGTTATGGACCATTGCCAGCATCCTCAAAATGCATCGCTGGATTGCCACGAATAACAGGAACATGCCCAGGATGATGAAAACAAAGTTTCCAACCATGGTTATGATCTTTGGTGTGGTTTCAAGTCAAGGCCACATCATGCAACCTCACACCTTCAAAGTCGGCTTGAAAGTCAACACCAAAGTGTACCTGGATGTGCTGAAGAGTGTGGTGATCCCCTGATGCAATCAGATAGCCACTGACAGATCCTGGGTGTGGCAGCAGGATTTGGCAGCGGCGCATAAGTCCAGAAGACTTGGCTTCAAGAGTGCTATACCCTAAAATGGCCAAACATGACATGTTTTGCCCCATAACTTTTGATCAATCCATTAGATTTTCCTGAAACTTGGCCAAAATGTGGCGGCCATTGTTCTGAATATAAATTCAGTATGGGTGACCCTGACAAAATTCTGGTTCGCATTCCTCTGGGACTTTTAGGGTTAGAAAACATGCCTTTTTGGAGCTCTTTTTACATATTACTCAAAAACTTGGTATGTATAGTGGTTTTCCATGGTGCTGAATTAAAATATACATGTGATAAGGCCTGAAACTGCACGGTTATCCATTTACACTGGGATTCGGAATCCCCATGGGCTAAAAAGAGGTATAAAATGCCCCAAAATGACATTATTTGCCCCATAACGTTTGATCCATCCATTAGATTTTCCTGAAAATGTGGAAGCCATTGTTTTTACTATAAATTCAGTATGGGTGACCCTGGCAAAATTCTGGTTCGCATCACTCTGGGACTTTTAGGGCTAAAAAACATGCCTTTTTGGAACTCTTTTTTCATATTACTCAAAAACTTGATATTTATGTCTATATAATAGTTTTCCATGGTGCTGAATTAAAATATACATGTCTTCAGGCATGAAACTGCAACATTTGTCCATTTTCACTTTGATTCTTCATTCTTAGGAGCTCAAAAGGGGTCACAAATGCCCCAAAATTGCCAAAAATGACACTTTTGCCCCCATCCATTAGATTTTTCTGAAATTTGGCGAAAATGTGAAGGCAACGTTGGCACTTCTCACACTTATCATTTCTTTACTATTTTTTGTGGCGTCATCTCACATGCAGCACCATAGGGGGATTACGCACGTGCGACTTGTTTGTCTTACTATATGAGCTAACAGCACAATCACATTGACACACTGGTTCTCACCAGATCACCAAAGTTAAATAATGATGTGCCTGGCAGGTATCAGAGGGGTGACCGGTTTGGGAATGATAAGTGCTGTATGTACTGTGCTGGGATGTAGAAATTCCCAGCTTGTTATCTGGAGGCGTGTTTGATCCACCGGGTGTTTAATTCACTCAGCTTTTGTTAAAACATGCGTCTAGGAGAAGCGAATTTTGATGTAAAACTCAAGATCTACTGTCTGCTCTATCCTGTGGCAGCCATTGCACTGACTGAGATTAGCAGTTGTACCAAAAAGTGTGGTTGGTTCTGCACAAAGCCTTCACTACTATAGACAAATCATCTGTGTAGATTTCCGAACTGCTTAGTTGTTGTGGCAGACCTCATAGGTCGAAATTGATAGAAGTATCATAAACTGGTAGTCACAACACATCAACTTAAGACTGAACAAACAAAAATAAACAAACAAAATAGAGCTGTATATCCTATTTTCCTCCTTGCAACTTCTTTCTCATAGAAGAAACGTTGCAAATCCATCTCTAATCTATCATTATTTTCATGGCAAGCATTCGACTGAGCTCCAATCTATGGTCTGCGAAACTTTCACAACAAACACATTTAATTACATCCACTATCAACAATTCCATGAACAAAGCTTCTTTGCTAGAACTGCCCGGCTGTGGAACTCTGTTCCATGGGTCTGATTCCAAGCCGACTACAACATGGTGGTCTTCAAGTACAGTGCAAACAAATTCTTGTTGAGCCGTTCCCTTAAATAATCTAATTCTACCAAATTTCCACCACTAACGATCACTACGCTGTTGTCTCAGTGATCACCTGATAAACTCATTAATCCTTATCCTCGAATGGCGTTCAGGTCTTGATAAGTGGTGACTCCCTTGTAAAAAGAAAAAGTGTTTATTATCAGATGCTAATAAAACTGATAATGAATTTTATTATTAGCAAACCGAGTACCTGCTTGTTGGTAATAGAATTAATTCACTTGAACAGATCTGTTTTTTTTTTATCATTTTTGGACATAAAAATTCTCAGGTTGGTACCTGGAGCATGTTTTTATCTACTCGGAGAGATCCATCCTGAGTCTTTGTTATGCCATGCATCTAGGAGGAGGGGGAAAAAAAACACTCTGATGTAAAACCTAAGGTCTACTGTCTGCTCTGTCCTGTGGCAGCCATTGCACCGACTGAAATTAGCAGCTGTACCAAAAAGTGTGGTTGGTTCTGCACAAAGCCTTCACCACTATAAACCAATCATCTGTGTAAATTTCCGAACTGCTTAATTGTTGTTGCAGACCTCACAGGTCAGAATTAATAGGAGTATCATCAACTCTGGTAGTCATAACGCATTTATCAACTTAAGACGGATAAAATAAACCAACAAAATAGAGCTTTATACTGATTACCTCTTCCATACACATCTTTTCAGCTCTCAAAAAAGGACACACCGTCTATAAACAACTGTATACGACTTTTGGATTACTCTGAATCTATTATAATAAAATCATACTCCTGTTTGTTGGTTTGTTTACGATTTAGTTAATATATTCAAAAGGTATATTATTTCAAACATAGATTTTAATACTGAAAACGGACTTTTATATACTTTCTCTATGTACTTGCCTCTCCACGAGGGCAGAGTTAGACACAAGGTCGGTTTTTAATGTTGGGGAAATCAAGTTCCTCAAAAAGGGGCACTGTGAATAGGAACAAAAATAATAATTGTCTCAGTCAAGAAAGATTTCTCCTCCATGAAGGATTTCTCCTCCACTGGCTGAGGACAGAAAAGGCGAAGTGTATCATCAGAACAGATACTACACTGTGATTTTGGCCCTATAGCAAGACATTGGTTACTTACAGGCCGGACCAGGGTTGCAGGTTGCCGGCATCTTAAATGATAGTGTTTTTATGGATTTGAACTTGCAAAAGTTAAGTTCGTAAGCAAACACATTATTGATGGACTATGACGATACAGATATTATGGGGCTGCAAATTTAACTTTTTAAAACAAAACAACAAATCGACCGTTCGCACATCTGCGATTTACAAACAATGTCAGAATCAAGGTTTTTACCTGACCCTCCCTTCAAAGAAAATGACATTTCTACACAAAATAATTTTTTGATATTATGTGTCAGAGAGATCGCTCTTTCTAACGATACCACATTCATGCCGTTTTGATGCAGATGACAAAAGTTTTTAGCAGATATATCAAAACATAACACATAGACATTTACCTTTTATGTAATAGATTGGTGCCTAATACCAATTGTTAAATTTCCACACAAAAAATCGAAGGTATCTGAATTTTTACAAAGAACTTTCCTTTTTACTTAAAACTAAATAAAACTCAATATAGTTCACATTATCCACCTTTATGCTTAGCAGCTGTGTTTCAAAATTCATAATGATCATTAAATTAGTTCAGGAGTGAATCCTATATATATAGAAATCTATAAACACATAGACGTACTTAAATTTATATGGATAGAGATATTGTGCTGAAACCCGGACTCCATTAGCTAGACATTGAAATATTATTTTTTTTCTTGCTAAAACATGGCGACTTTTACACCTGATGATAGTCGAAGGTTACATCGACCGAAACGTTGTGCCAATAACACCCAAAATGAGAACAATAGTCCGATTATTCTAAATAATACAAACATTCAATCCTCATCTCAAAAATTCAGAGCTGTAATTGAAATATCGAATTGAGGAAACACAAAGACAAGTTACCAAAGTAATAAAAGGAATAAAAGATGCCAATTCGAAAAGGAAGATTAGAAACCTTATGTTTACTAGAGAGAAGAATGCGGAGGGTTAATTAGGTCTTATCGAATAATTAATAGGATTTCTAAATATAGAACGCTATTAGTAATATCTCTACTCACATTGGAAATATTTTGGCAAAGAAAATTTCAAAACGAAATATACAAATAATTTCATTCCTTTTTGTTTTCTAATAAAGCAATATATATTTGGAACCAATCAGCTCATCAAATTAAAAATAGGATTTGTGTGTATTTGAAAGGAACCTGGATTAATTGAGAAATAAAGCTACAAGAATTAACTAAAAAAAAAAAAACTATTTAGGAATTTTTCTGATAAAAAATCTTGAGGAAAATTTGTTTTGTATATTCATACAAGCTGACTTTGTTCGGTTTTTATTTCACAAAGTTTCTATTTTGAAAACTTAAAACATTAGTTTAAAACTAACAGGCCGCCCGGCGTTGTCTGGTCGTGAGATATGCTTAAAAATGATATTTTAATTCATGCAGATTACGTATTTATTATTTACTATATGGTAGTGAGTTCAAAACTTAAAAAATACAAACAAGGCTTGGATGCCATCAACTAACATCGAAACCAAAACATACAACTCGTTGTCTCTTAGCGGTTGTGTTTTGAAATGTCTGGAACAGTGCACTGGCTACACTAGATTAGCATCAGGGGTGTGAGTTCCATTGTAGAAACGTTGATTTAATCTGAATAAAACGAGTTGGTGATGGGCACAACAGCAAAGATGTCATGTTTTTTTTTTTTTTTTTTTTGTTCAATACACATCTCCAAACACCCGGGAAACGCCAGGAACCGAGACTAGTTATTACATAAATAAATCTTATTTTTTTCCTTTGCAGTGATTAATTGTTCAGGTGTCGAGTGATTAAGTGTCCACCTGATGAAAAACCACGTGATTAAGTGTCTATTGGTTGTATGTCCATGATTAATAGTCGGGTGATGAAATGTCAGGTGAGGAAATTTCAGTAAACCCATGGAAACATTCCACTGGCTCATGGACCCCTACGCAATAACTTAGTTATCTTATGCAAAAAACAGCATTGAAAAACTAAAATGAAATGAAAATACTCATATGACGTTGATAAGAATATATAAAAGGGTCTATCCTTTGACCTCTATTGTTCCTAATATTCATTAATGACCTCCCCGACAAAATTGCCTCTGAGATGGGTATATATGCTGATGACACCACACTCTATAACAGGCATGACAGGAAAACAAATGAACACATATCTAAAGAAATGGCAAAAACATTAGAGGATGACCTCCAATCTGTAGTGAAATGGGGACAAAAATGGATGGTCACATTCAATGCTGCCAAGACTAAACTGGTTTCCTTCAATAATTGCAAGAAACCTTCTCTGCCACCAATAGCAATGGCCAGTGACTCTTTATCTGAGAGTACATCTTTCAAACTGCTTGGCCTAACGTTCACAGGAAACATGAGTTGGAACAATTACATTGAAAGCATTGCCAGGGCCGCTGCGAAGAAGGTAGGCTCTCTACCATGCTAGAAAACTACTAACACCCGAAAGTATCCTGTACCTCTATAAGGCCACCATTCGCCCATGTATGGAGTATTGCTGTCACATTTAGGCTGGTGCATCTGCTACTAGTCTCTCGCTCTTAGACATGGTTCAAAAGAGAGTTGTCAATCTGATAGGCCCTGAACTGGCATCTAAGCTTCAGCCTCTGTCCCATCGACGAAATGTTGCATCTCTCTGCCTGTTCTACAAGTATTTTAATGGTGAATGCTCTGGCGAACTGCAGACACTTGTGCACCCACGATGTAGACACTTTCAAACCCGACAGGCAGCTAAATCCCACCCCCACACAGTAGAGATCCCTAGATGTAAAAGATCTTTCTACTCCAGTAGTTTCTTTCCCAGAACCGCTAGACTCTGGAATTCCATTCCAGGTCCCTGCTTCCCCAACTGTACTGACATGCAGAAGTTTAAGTGTAACGTGAACCGACATCTTGCTGCCCAAATCCCTACATAGTACCCCAGTAGTTGTTGCCCCTGATTGTAGCCCCCTACACCAAAGTGGCAATGTGCCTTGTTTGGCGTGAAAATGTAAAAACAAAATAAATAAAATAAAAATAAAAGCAAAGCTAATAGTGACAAAACAAAATAATTTTTCAAATGTAGCGAGTTTAATTATGTAAAATCTAGTATATTTAAACAATAGATTTTTTAAAATATGCATTTGATAATAAACTAGATTGTCCAAATTGAATTTAACAATTTAAATTTTTTTTGCAGAACCCCTGGACTGTACTGCCAGAACCTTAAGGTTCTGTGGAACCCTGGTTGAAAAGCACTGCTCTACAACATGGTTTCTACAGCATTACAGTAATGGGAAACATGGCTGTAAAAACTGATTTTTAATTAAATTTATATTTATTTTCTAATAATTAAAATTAACGAATCAAATGCCAAACTGTACGAAGAAAAATAATTGATATAGAAATTTGTATTGGTTTATTAGTGTGAAAAACATTATTTAGTGATCACACATGAAGAACTGGATGATCAGTTTTTAATTTAAATAATAAAGTAAATCTCTAGTTTGTAAGATGAAAATACTTTTTCCTTTTTTTAATTATTCTAAATATTTCCAGTCTGTTCACACGTAATAATGCGATTTGAAATCGTGTCAGAATTGTAATTTGTCATGTTTGTTTTTAGCGTTTCATTTTTCCTATATTAAAAACACTAAAAAAAGATGTAATTGAAAAGATCGAATCGTAATCTGACCGTTTTTATTTTATTCAAGTCGTAGAATAAAAGCTGAATTTTCTACATTTTGCATTAGTATGGTGAAAATGAAGTCCAATGATGATGTTACTTGTAAATACAAGGGCCGTTCCAAAAGTAATGCCTCCTATTTTTTATTCAACCCGAATAAATCAGAGAGAAATGAAAATTGCATAGTTATGGTAACTGAACTTCTGAATTCATGACCTGAAAGTTTCATCTCTCTGTTACAGATATTGACGGTGTGAGACTCTAAGAAAGCAACTCCTGCAATGGACATGCATCAGAAGCAGAGATGCGTCGTTCAATTCCTGACAAAAGTGCATCGAGAATGGTGGTGATTATGTAGAAAAATAAATTATGGAACACAATCTCTCGTTCCCCCCTTACCAAACTTTCATGAAAAACACTCGTTTAGCTGAAACCACTATCAATAATTTCCCCCACTCTTTATCTGTATCTAAACCTAAACATAGATTCCATGAACAAAGCTTCTTTCTTAGAACTGTGGAACTCTGTTCCGTTTGCCTGCTTTCCAGCTGATTACAATTTGATTGTCTTCAAGTCGAACGTAAACAAATTCTTGATGAACCGCCCCCCCCCACTTAAGTAATCCAATTTATCAAATTTCCACTATTAACGATTACTACGATATTATCCCATTGACTACTGTACACTCATTAACCCTTATCCTCGAGTGGCCTCAAGGTCTTAATAAGTGGTGAATCCTATGTAAAAAAAAAAAGAAGGTTGCTCGTTTTAATGTACTACTCCTGTCTTCATAGCGTTTCAAGATTTTGAATTAAAAATAGACAGCTTCACCTTAGTGCGCTCCAGACACCCATGCACAGCTATCATTAAAAAAATAGGTTTTATTTTTTAAATAACTTTCATATAAATGTGTTTCTGAATTTTTACACGAGAATTGACAATTTGTATTTGGATTATTCGGGTTACTGTTCTCATCTTTAGTGTTATTCTCACAACATTTTGGTCGAAACAACCTCTGACCTTCTTCTAGTGTTTCTTGTCAAACTTGAGAATCACTCTGTCGAACTTGGGAATCTGTGCCACGAAGACCTTTAGCACAAGAGAAAAGTACTAAGTAAAAATTCACTTCTAAGTGACACTCTTCTAGAGGTTGAAGGTTCACTCCTCAGCGCTGGTGATACTAAGAATTCATTTGCAAGTTACTTAAGACTTCTATCCTGTCATGGCTGATGAAACGAGAGCATGTTACCCCTGTGGATTAAATAAAGGGTTCCATTCGGAATTCCGTGCAGATTTCTGAGTTTCACAGAAAGATTCTCGAGTTCAACAAGATTCATCTGAAGAAGGTCGAAGTTTATATTGACCAAAAGCTCAAATAAAACTCTTGATGAGAACTGTAGTCTGAATGATTCAAATGATACGAATATGGAAATCTATATATATAAAAGGCAAAATGTGTGTTAGTGCGTGCGTTTTTTGTGTACGTCCGGCAAAGGCTTTTTTAGGGGGAGGGCGATCGGGGGGGAGGTAGTGTTTCTTAGAACCTTTTATATACTACCTAGATTATAATATCTACGATTTACGAAAAGAGATTGTGTGTATTTTTTATTTGAGCGACTTTTACATGGTATTTTCGTAATATTTATTTATGGTTTTCCCTAACATCTTGGGGGAAACTGGCATGCAGCCAAAGTTGTTTCCTTTATGGCGTGATGTTCGACCTCATTAAATTTATGCACATGTCACTTAACCTTTTAATCGTTAAATTAGAACGTTTTTCACTTCCTGTTCCGTCATGGCTGAGCGGTAAGATGTCAGGTTGTTTCACACTTTCTTTTCCACCTTCGCGTCAAGGGTTCGGGTTTGAGCCTACCTGCCTCCCAAAACTTTTTTTTTCTTTTACACCGGAAAACACCTGGGCAACGTCGGGCAACCTCGCTAGTGTTTTTAGAAAAGAACTGCAACACTTAATGGACTGTAGTGCAATAGCCCATTTATAAATAGTTTGTTTACTGCATGAATGTAAAGAAAGAATCTATATACAGAAATAATTTTAAAACGGTCGATCATAGCAGATGTAATATTGTGTGGATTTATGTAGATGTCCGTAGTAGTATTGTTAATAGTGAAAGTTTCTTTTTGTATGTGTGTGTGTGCAAGTCCATGTTTAATGTGGTGGTTGTACTGACTTTTGAAATTTAATTTAGTAATGACAAGATTTTATGTTGCTGTCTGGCAATACATAAATGAATTAACGCAGCAAATAAATATTAACATTCTTGCATAAACCGATTCAGGGACTACGATTCTGTTCTTTGTTTGTTTTATTTTACTTTGATAAATCTATAAATATAAAAGCGAAAATGTATGTATGTTTGTTTGTTTTTTGTGTATGTCTGTAAAACTTTTTATATCACATATGAATCATAATATCTACGAGTTAATAACTTAGGTCGCCTGTCTATTTAATTTGCTCGACTTTGAAAAGATAAATATTCAACAGTTTTTGCTCGCCGCATGTAGATTAGGCTTTTTCGTATAATAAAAGCGACACTAATTCTGGCAGTATTTTTCCGGTCGCAATCGCCGGAAATGTCCAAAAGCAATCAGTTTTGATCAATGTGGAAATATTTTCCTTATATCAGACATGGGGAGCTGGTCCCCCCCCCCCAAACAACTTGGGAAAATAAAAATAAAAAAAAGTGTTCCTGCAGTAAATAAAATACTACCCCGCAGTCAAAGTTGACCTCGTTAAAACGGGCACCTGCCAATTCTAAATAGTTAAATAAATTCAAACGTGTTTCCATTAGTATTTCGTGGTGGTCCAATGGTTAACGTCGCACGTTTTTTTTTTCACACTTTAATTTCCAACTTCGCCTCAAGGGTTCGGGTTCGATCTTCATACTTACCTACCAAAACTTTTTTTTTTATTTCAACTTCTTCCCCCACCCCGGAGTTTTGATTTACCTAAAACCACACACACCTTCAAACACCTGGGCAACGCCGGGTACCCCCTGCTAGTTTAATATATAAAAGGCAAAATGGGCGCACGCATTTGTGTGTGTTGTCCATGAAAGGCTTTTTGCATCGGGCTTCTCGTGTTGGTTAGATTCCCCGAGAAGTTTTCACATACTTCCCAGATCGTAATATCTCGCATTCGCAAACGAACATCGTCTCCATCGTTTTTTGATCGAGTTAAACAAAATTCCCACTGTGCCATCGTCTCCAGTGTTCGTTTGTCTTTTACATATAAATAAAGCGAAACTATTCGAACGTCAATGCCTGGCCTTCGGGCTGGGTAGCATCTGTTCTGTAATTGGTCCTTGGTCAATGTAGTGGAAACCCTTCATACTGAGACAATTACTATTTATTTGGATACTGCCAGAGTGCCCCTTTTTGTGGGAAGCTGATTTTCCTCCACATTAAAAACGACCTTGTGTCTAATTTGCTTTCATGCGAGCTTTAAAAGCAACGCCATTTCTGTAAGTCATCTTTTGTTTTTGAATTAAATTTGAATGCTTTACACTTCTGATCGCATCATGGAGTAGCGGTAAGATGTCAGATTTTCTTTCACTTTCTTTTCTGCCTTGGCGTCACGGGTTCAAGCCTGCTTGCCTACTACCACTTTTTTTTTCCTTAACACACACCTCTAAACACCCGGGCAACGCTGGGCATCCAGGCTAGTCTAATATATAAAATTCACTACTATGTTTGTGTGTCTGTGTGTCTGTCTTCGTTTTTTTCAAACTGTATCTCCTCCGAAACACAAGGCCACACGGTGACATGAGGTGGGTCAAATGACTACATTGTTTGTGGATTGTTCTTTTATGAGGTTTTAACTCGTAGAAATAGTTGC
The DNA here is from genome assembly GCF_053919585.1 of Euprymna scolopes. NCBI lineage: Eukaryota > Metazoa > Mollusca > Cephalopoda > Sepiida > Sepiolidae > Euprymna > Euprymna scolopes. The sequence continues at coordinate 41,007,271 of NC_136484.1, read as the reverse complement.
TAAAAATTAAAAAATAAATTGGAACTTGGCAGGCGTAAGTTGACTTAAAGTGTTTTTGTACGCCTGTACAAATATATATAGATTTATACGTTAAAGTTGGCTCAATTTTTCTATTTCTTGTTCATCTGATGTTAGCTCAAATGATAGAGACTAAAGTTAGACGGCTATATGTTTTGGTTTAAATTCTAACTAATGGCATCCAATCCAAATCATATTTTTTTTTACTTTTGAAGTCCTTACTATTTATTGTGTACAATATAATATATAATAATCGATAGAGAATTGACTCTATAATAATAGACACAAATCTGCATGAATTAAAATATCATATTCAAGCATACCTTATGACCTGGCAACGCCGGGTGCTCAGCTGGTTTGTTTTTATTTTGTCAGAGAAGCAACATAATAATCTTACTTTTGACGAATTGAATTTCAGTCCAGAATGGTGAAATTCATAAATATTACTTAGACACTAATAAAGGAAGTTCAAGAATAAAGGAGCTCTAAACCATTTTCTCTTAAACCAACCTAACTCTGTTTTCTCTGAACAATTTTGGAACATCTCAGTTACATGTCATCATGTGTTGTATGTAAGGAAACAAAGACGAGGAAAGAATTTGACTCACTTTATTTCCAGTTGAAACAACAGACATTTATTTACAGGTCCTTTCCAGAATAACACCTTGTTTCTTGTTCAAAAGTCTTCTTGTCCTCGAATGTGCTTAACAAGACTGGCGTATTGAACATGTGGTACTCTGTTTTTGTACGACCAAGTTTAGTATGCGTCTTTTCCTGTCGCTCTCGGGTCACCCGTGTAACACGTCTATTTTTCTGTCTCCTCTAATCTCAAGGTTCTATGTTTTTCTTTTTATTATTATATTTTTCTTTTTTTCTTCCTCACTGTGACGTCACCTCACACATGGCTTGGTATTTATAAGCGTTGTCTATTGCTGCTGCTGTTATACATTAGGCTTTTAAAAAAATTTTTTTTTTATTACATTTTCACGCCAAACAAGGCACATTGCCACTTTGGTGTAGGGGGCTACTATCCGGGGAAACAACTACTGGGGTACAATGTAGGGATTTGGGCAGCAAGATGTTGGTTCACGTTGCACTTGAACTTCTGCATGTCAGTACAGTTGGGGAAGCAGTGACCTGGAATGGAATTCCAAAGTCTAGCGGTTCTGGGGAAGAAACTACTAGAGTAGAAAGATCTTTTACATCTAGGGATCTCTACAGTGTGAGGGTGGGATTTTGCAGCTTGTCGGGTCTGTCGAGGGTGTTCACGTCGTGGGGGCACAAGTGCTTGCAGTTCATCAGAGCATTCACCATTATAATACTTGTAGAACAGGCAGAGGGATGCAACGTTTCGTCGATGGGACAGAGGCTGAAGCTTAGATGCCAGTTCAGGGCCTATCAGATTTGCGACTCTCTTTTGAACCTTGTCAAGGAGCGAGAAACTAGTAGCCGATGCACCAGCCCAAATACTCTTGTAAGACTTTCACAGCAAAAACTCGTATTTCTATCATAACTTAAAAGACCTTTTCTTTCTAGTATCAGCTGGAATTTCCATAAACAGTTTCTTTCCTAGATCTTTTGCAACGCATTATCACTAATTAACGCGAAAATCTACACGAGAATAAGAGTTAATCAAGGGTAGGAGTTACCTGTGCAGATAGATTGACAGTTAAAAGATGATAAATACTATTAGCAGATAAAAATAAAGAAGGAAATAAAATTGATGGCTTATGAAAACAGTTGCAGCGGTGTTTTTATTATGAAATTAAAACGTTTGTTGGGATTTTTAGTTTGGAGTTTACTGGGGGGGGGGCGTAAATTACGCTTAAATATATTTTAATTTGTCCAGATTTCATATATACTATTATAGAGTCGTGATTTCAAAAGTAAAAAAAAAAGTATTTGTGTGCCATCAGTTAGAATCGAAACTGAAATTGTGGCATTCAAAGCTGGTGATGTTACCACTGTATCAGCATGACATGCATACAAACTGATTAAAAATTAAAAATAAACTAAGATGAATGTACAAAATGTATAACGATTGTTTTTTTTAAAATTTTTACCCCTTAAAAACTTTTTAACCGGCTAAAAACCCATAAAAGAACAGTCTGTAAAAAATCCAATCATTTGAGGCCCCTAGTGTCGCTCTGCGACTTTTAGTTTCAGAAGAGATAGAGTTTGAAAATATGGAGACAGACAGACAGACACACAAACATATAGCCTTTTATATATTAGATTTTGGAAGGAAATAACTCACACATGAGAGAAGGAGAGAGTCTAGCATTAACTATCTTATTAAGGTGGACACAGCAGACAGAGACCTTACGGAGACATTTCTCTCTGGCGATTATCAACATTTTCCTTTCATTTATTACAGAGTTATTGGCAATGTGTCTTGCGCGACTTCCATTGACCAACTAATCTCAAATGTTTCCGTTCTTTTTTCATGTGTCTAGCGTCAGGTGGAATTTTAGGGACAGTTTCTTTCCAAGAACTTGTGCAACGCATTATCACTAATCAACGCTAAAATCTACCCAAGGGTAATAGTTAATTGTGCGGATAGATTGATGATGAAAACTACGAACGGATAAAAATAATGAATGATATAAAATTTGATGACTTAACAAAAAGGTTGCACTTTTTACATAAGATGATCATGTTGTACTCGCAGAGAAGCAGGCTTATGGGAACGCGTTTCTGGAAAGAAACTCTGTCCATGAAAACGGATTGATCTTAGGCATATGGAGGGATGAAAGAAAGTGCTTTGCAGGAGTAAAAGTAAGACGAGTTATTGTTCTGACAGTTTTAATAAAAGAAAGCACAGATCCAAGTGTAACGTTTTTATTATTTATGAAATGAGGACGTTCGTTGGGAGTTTTAGTTTTAAGTTTATTTTGGAAAGAAATAGCTCCCATGTGAGAGAGATTAGTAATCTTTTAACTAATTAGCTAACTATCTTATTAAGGTGGACATAGCGAACAGAAACCTTATGAAGACATTTCTCTCTGGCGATTATCAAAGTTTTTCTTTCATTGTTTTACACCATTATTGGTGATGTGTCTTGCATGCTTTCCGCATACAAACTCATCTTAAATGTCTGTCTCTTTGTTAACTGCAGTATCAACAAACGAATTTCTCATTTGAAATAATTTCTGTTAAGCCTAATTTCCAAGGAGGGACCATTTGCCCTAGCATTACTGACTACTTGTCTACAATACATCCTGTTTATGACTTTACATGTGTCAATTCTTGCTACAAATATTTTGCGACTAAATAAACACTAGCCGATTTACCCACCAATATGCAACACTTTTTACCTATTGTGATGTTGATTAGATGTATCTAACGTTTTTCTACAATATTCCTTCCTCTTGAGCTAACTAAGGGATATTTCTTAGTTACATCAGAGATATATTTATAACGATGCATATTAACTTGAATTAGCATAAAGTGGCTCCTATATTATTCATGTAATGCCAATAGTGAAATCATAATCCAGAACATGAAAACATGACATTTATCGACTAAGTAAAACACATAAAGACAATAAATAGTAATATAAATCCACTGATTGGCATTATTTGGATTATTTAACTACGCATTTTGGATTTTATTTGCACAACGTTTTGGCAGACGCATCCTTTGACCTTCTTCAGGTGCGTATTCTCTTGTGAATTATTATATTTAACTCTACCAGACTTGAGCTACTGAACCTAATTTGCCCCTGTGCCTGGCTTCCTGGGCAAAATTGTGAAACAAATTTAAACGCGTTAGTAATTTTTTACCGCCAGCATTCCCCCTTCATGCGCCAGTCCGCCCAACAGGTGGATCCCTCCTTGATGCACAGGCCCACTTACATCATCAGAATTATCATCACTTTCTCCTTCATCGATATATTCATCATCACTAGCGTTACTTGATTCATAAACATACTCCTGATCAAATTCGCCTTCGTCTGAATCAAAATTTGTCACTTTATCCAACACTTGTTACACCGAGTAACTCCTTGGTCTTCGATCTTCTTCAGGTGTGTATTCTCTCGTGAATTGTTATAGTTAACCCTACAAGACGCGAGCTGTAACAAATCTTCTGATAGCCAATCACCAAGAAACCTATCCAGGTAATTACTCTGAAGCAAACTAAGAGATAGAGCAATCAGGTAGACGTATCTGATATTATAAAAACCATAACTGCAATAAGTATCTGCATTATTTTTGTGAAAATTGGAAATATTTTCAAATTTTTATCAGCTATGGGCAAATAGCTCCACTGCCTTACGGATGCCTTGGTAAAGGCAAAAGTTAAGGGAGTAAACCTTGGTAAAGGCAAAAGTTAAGGGAGTAAACCTTGGTAAAGGCAAAAGTTAAGGGAGTAAACCTTGAAAAAAATCTGGTTTGGAATCCTGATAGGCAGATGGTGAAGTACTGCGACACCTTTCCGGAAATTCCTGCAGCTGCACTGGCTCTGACTGTATTAGCTTGCCTTTCTGTTCAATTTTCTTTGCAATACTGAAAGGGAGACCCTGTTAACTGGGCAAACCTAGGTCTCCTTATCACTTGTCCAGGCCCGCATTTGGAGAGATATCCACAGCAGACACTGCAGTACACCAGAAAAGATGTAAAACGCTATTGTCTCATTAGACAGATGTTTGCCATCAATATTGGTGATATGCTTTGTGCACATTTCATAGGCCAGTTGTTGAATCTTTCGTTTTTTTTTTTTTGTCAAACTCGATATTTGTGACATCATGCATCATATCAACTGTGCTTTTTTATTTAATCAAGTTTGACCCGTTTAACCTCATACCTAACGTTCAAGAGCTTGGTTCCTGTTATCTTTCGTTAGAATTAGTTTATTTCCCAAACTTTGTGTCACTTGACCTGCACTTAGTTCGTCCTTTGTTAAGATTACCACTAGCTGATGTAATCCCGATCTGGCATAAGGAGGGCTATCCATTACGTAATGCAAGCTCAGTCTATAATTTTTCATGAAAATAACAAATTAGAGAAAGACCAGCAGAGGCTCTTCTGTGAAAAAAGGGGTGTAGAGAGCAGCAGAGATGATCCAACACTGAAATTTGATTTTGAACTTTGTTAAAGCAAAAAAAAAAAAATAAAATAAATAAAATAAAAAAAAAACGAGTACTCTGAGCAACATCTCCCGAAATATGATAGTAATATTCTTCTAGTTATAATATAAGTAATAAATGCTGTAAAGAATTACCTTATAACTGAAAGAATCACGGTTCCATGTACTTTTCACACCAAAAGATGAAAAAAATTGTACATCAGATCTGAAGTAAACGGCCAGCATTTTGTGTGGAAAAGAAATAAAGCCAATCCTGAGTTCGATTTTGAAAATCAGTCATGTACACTGATTAGCTGATTCTCTTGCCAATCGGTATTTTTCTGTTCTGATAAAAATTAGAATTTTGGAGAATTTGCAATTTCCTGTTGTTAGTCAGTGGAGTGAGAAAGCAAGATTCCCGATAAAAGTAACGTTAAAAACGGAGTTTTCCAAACAAGGTTTAAATTAAGCAGAGAATGTAAAATTCTATTTAGAAATTAAGGTGAATGTGAGAAGTGCGTGTCAAAATACATCAGAGAAAGAAAGTCCAAACTGAAGATGTCATGAAGACGGTCCAAAATGAAGATGTCATGAAGACAAATATCTGCCTTTTTTGGTCTGGCATCAATTGTGATGGATGGCTCTCGTCTGGGTGAGGCCCCGTGTTTTGACAAGCTTCTGGGTTTGACCTTTACTCCTGATCTGAAATGGAACACGTACATCAAGTCTGTTGCCAAGATCGCTGGAAAGATGGTGGGATCCTTCTACCGCTCCAGAAGATATCTCACTACTGATGCAATTCTCTATCTATATAAAAGCCAAGTACGTCCAAGGATGGAATACTGTTGCCATATCTGGGCAGGAGCTGCCAAAAACAGCCTATCATGCCTTGACAGAGTACAAAATAGACTTCGTGGTTTAGTGGGGGATGCCCTTTTCTCTACCCTGCAACCCCTCTTCCACAGAACAGACGTTGCGAGCCTATCCTTGTTTTATCGTTATTTTCATGACAGGTGCTCGTCTGAACTCCAATCCCTGGTCCCCCCTCTCCAATCTTTCACGAAAAACACCCGTCTAGCTGAATCCACTGTGAAAAATTTCCCCGACTCTATATCTGTGCCTAAATCAAAACGCGGATTCCATGAACAAAGCTTCTTTCTTAGAACTGCACGTCTGTGGAACTCTGTTCCGTCTGCCTGCTTCCCTCCGGATTACAACTTGGATGTCTTCAAGTCCAATGTTAACAAATTCCTAATGAACCGCCCCCTTAAGTAAACACTTCATCAAATCTCCACACTAACGTAATGTACTTGCAATAACCGTTATCCCTGAGTGGCTTCCGGGCCTTGATAAGTGGTGATCACTGTGTAAAAAAAAAAAAAAAGAATGTTTTCGGAAACCGTTTTCCGAAATTTTGTCTTTGGGTAAGAGAAAGCTGAAGCAATGCTGTAAAAAATTAGAGCAACAATGAAACATTAAGCAACAATGTTATTTGGAGATTTTTCCTTCATGTTTCTCCAGTATTACAACTACCAGGAAAAAGAAGATGGCTGCTATCATTGCAAGCAAAGAAACCCTGTTGTTGTTGTTGTCGATAACGACAGCAGTTGTAAAGGTTATTAATAAAAAAATAGCCCATGATCATTTGGGATTTAACAGTTATTTTAAAGTTTTTCTTGATGCTGATGATGATGATTGATTCAGACTTATACATAGAGCTCATAAAGATCGTGCCTAAGGATTGTCTGGTTTGCATGGAGTTTACTTCATAAGTCGTAGCTATTTGTTAACCTGTAAGATTTCAGGGTTTTACTCACAACACAGAGAGCAGTGAGTTTTCACGATTGAATGTGAAATTGGGGGAAATTTTCGAAGCTATTAGATTCCTCTTTTGGCAATACATTGTTTGTTTAGGCGTATCTTAGAGTCTACAGTGGTTGCCATTTTGGTGTGTGAATATAAAATGAAAGTGTTTCTTCTTCTTGCAATTTATTTAAAAAGTCGTCTTTTTCCGTTTCAAAATTTCAATTTTCATTGGCTAATCAAACGCCAAAATCAAAAATGATTTAAAAAAATAAAAAGTAAAAATACCTCCCTCCCTTCAGCACCTCCAAAATATATATCACAAAAAAAAAAAATTTAAAAAGTCGACTAGTTTTTTTTATTCCTAGTGTTTTAACATTTGATTAGCACTTGTCGCCTTGTTTCGGTGGGTTTTCTTAGCTGCCAGTCGAGCCCGAACCAATGTGATGAGAATCCGAGTCAAAAGATGCACGAGTACCTTTTTGTTTTACTTATATTCACCCCAAACAAAGTAAATTGCCACTGAGACATAAGGGTTAACTGTAAATTGGCAGCCGTATCTATAGGGACACTCAAAGTAGGGAGTTGAGCGGCAAAATATCTGTCCACTTTACACTTAAATTTCTGCATGTTGGGCCAAGATCACAGTGTAGTATCTGTTCTAATGCTACACTTCACCTTTTCTGTCGTCAGTCAGTGGAGGAGAAATCCTTCATGACTGAAACAATTTTTATTTTTGTTCTTTTCTGGAGGGCTCCTTTATGGGGAGAGCTAGATTTTCCCCACATTGAAAACCGACCTTGTATCTAACTTTGCCCTCGTGAGTAGGCAAGTAAATAGGAACATGATACGGGGAGGGAATTCAAGGGACTAAACTTTCAGAGTAGAAGGCTCTCCGGCATCGGGAATAGAAATGACACGGAAGCCATGTTTTTACTCTCATGCTATTCATTTGCGGTTCTGCAGCTGATATGTTTTTGCTTGCCACATGCAGAGAAGAGAAGCAGACGATGAACCAGATGCTAGCTAGTTATTATTACACTATCACATTGTCGCTCTCTCCTACGACATTGAGGTTGGTTTGGACACTATAGGGTGTTTTTGCTATAGAACACCTCAGCGGTAACATGACTTTTTCTTTTGATCACCTTCTTTTCATCTTTTCCTTTTCTTTGATCTTTTTCTTTTTTTTACATTCAACAGTAACCAATTGTACCAAACTATCAGTGGTGTGATCCGTTGGGTCACTTTTAATGCAGCATCACTAAAACTGTGTTAATTACTTCATGTACAAAGGTAATTGTCTATGACTTAGTTTTATCACTTGCTTGTCAAACTTTATCTTGGTTGACAAATTAGCAACACAAGCAACCTTTTCCATTATTCATAACTAGAATGGCGTTTCTCAGCCACCAGCCTGCAAGAAAATCCTGCAATATAACACATAAATGGAGCAGGAATGTATAGCAAAATTAGATGTCGATATTTTTTGCATAATATTTTCAATAAAAAAGTGCAAAATTAGATGTCGATATTTTTTGCATAATATTTTCAATAAAAAAGTGGAAAATTCCATTAGAAGCCAAAATATTAGACTTAGACCCACATATCAGGATGTTACATCATAGACGTGGCGTGATTCATAACAAATAAGCTGATAAAATCTTTCTCTTTTTTCTGAACTGTAAAATGGAGTGGTCATACTTGGGACATCTGATGTATTCCTCTATGAGGGATAGGTGTGAAGACTGGTAGAGCAAAGACCCACAGGGTATTATATATATACTTAAAAAAAAAAAAAGAAAGACTTTAAAATAACTGTTAAATCCCAAATGGTTATGAGTTTTTTTTTTTTATCAATAACTCTTACAACTATTATTAAAAACAAAACAACTGCAAAAAGAAGAAAGAGAAAACAAAAAAAAAAAAAACAACATCACGATGTCATTTTCTCTTGCTATGTGCTTTTTATGCAATTCCAGTTGTTTATGTGGTGAGATGCTTCGAGTCAAACAGGAGACTTATCTCATTTCATTGCGATGGTTATTTCACTATTTCCTATAAAAACAAATCAGCCATCTTAATGAATTAATTCTTGAGATAAAAATCCTATTTGAAAGAAAAAAGAACATTATTTAGAAAAATTATTTAACTCATTAAATTAAATCCATTAGAATGCATTTCGGTTTATTTATAAAAAAATACATTATCTGCAAAAAAACAAAAAAACAAATGTTTTTAACTCATTTTTTAACCCAAACAAGGCACATTGCCACTTGGATATAAGAGGCTACTATTTGGTCAAATGTCTACAAAGACATTATGTAGAGAGTTGAGCAGTAAGATATCTGTTCACATTACATTCAAATTTCTGCAATTTACTGCAGTCAGGGGAGCAGGAGATAGGGAGTTTCAAAGTATAGCAGTTTGTAGGAAGGATCTATTAGAGCAGAAGACTTTCCACCGTCAGCGAAGGGGTGGGTTTGTGCTGCTTGTTTATTATAGTTTATGTATTAAATTAACATAGACACCTTTCCTTTTTGAGCAAACAAGTCACTGTTTTAATGAATTAATTTTTGAGATTGAAATCCTATTTAAACTATATATTTACATGAAATACTTCATTGATTTCATTAGATTATATTAAATCCTCAAGAATGCATTTCGCTTTTTAAAAAACGTCAGTTATTTTAATGAATTAGTCTGCAAACTAAAAATTCTATTCAGAAGAAATATCTATACAAAATATAAATTACTTTTTGAATTTATATCCACCATATCGATTGGTTCAGGGTTGCTTGACGAAGTCTCATTGACTGAAACAGGTGGCTGTTTGTGGTGACCAAATGTAACTGTTATTTTTTAAAAAGAAGTCCCTTATTTTAATGATTGATGGCAACTTTCTGTCTAACAAGACAATAGCATTCTGCATCTAGTCTGGTGCACTGCAGCGTCTGCTGTGACTGTACAGTTCGAAACTGTACTTCGTGGCTTAGTGAGGGATGCCCTTTTCTCTACCCTGCAACCTCTCTCCCACAGAAGAGACGTTGCGAGCCTATCCTTGTTTTATCGTTATTTCCATGGCAGGTGCTCGTCTGAACTCCAATCTCTGTTCCCCCCTCGCCAATCTTTCACGAAAAACACCCATCTAGCTGAATCCACTGTGAAAAATTTCCCCCACTCTATATCTGTGCCTAAATCAAAACGCGGATTCCATGAACAAAGCTTCTTTCTTAGAACTGCATGCCTGTGGAACTCTGTTCTGTCTGCCTGCTTCCCACCGGACTACAACTTGGATGTCTTCAAGTCCAATGTTAACAAATTCCTAATGAACCACCCCCTTAAGTAAACACTTCATCAAATATCCACACTAACGTAATGTACTTGCAATAACTCTTCTCCCTGAGTGGCTTCCGGGCCTTGATAAGTGGTGATCACTGTGTAAAAAAAACAGAAAAAGAACAAAAAAAACTGGAATTTGCCCTCCAGATGCAGGTCTGAACAGGTGATAAGGAGAGATAGGTTTGCCCATTACCATTGTGCTTCTCTCAGTGTTGCAGACAAAATCTGACAAAAAGACAAGCCAATACGGTCAGAGCCAGCGCAACTGCAGGAGTTGCCAGAAAGGTGTCGCAGTGCTTTACTGTCCACCTATCGGGACTCTATATTTTATTGAACAACTTTGTTAAACTGATTTTCAACTTATGTGCTATTTTTTTTTTATGTATTATTAAGGCAACATTAACGTAACTCCCGAGCGATGCCAAGTAGAAACAGCTGTTTATTATAATAGTGATTCCCAACAACCAGAGTTTGAGGGAATCGCGTGAATTGGCACATGAATTAATAAGGACAAGCCAGTACAAAAGAAAAAAGATGACAAAATCTTTACATTCAAAAATATATAAGTTTTATTTCACAAATTGTTAGGACAACTAAAAGTAAGAAAAAAACAAAAAATAATAGTCATTCAGAGTTCTGAATATCCAAAAATATTTCAAGTAAAGGAGTTTGTAAGAAAAAGTTGAACAGACAAATTTATTTCAATATTACCGTGTGAGTTTGTGTGTGACAGTGTTTAATCTTGCAAGCAGTGTGCATACATATGCTTGCCTTTGTTGAGTTAGTGTGTGTAAACTTAGGTACTTATAGCATATATACAAATTCATAAATCCAGGCTTGAGATATTCAAAAGTAGGGACTAATGACCTCAACGAGGTTGTTAGATAATATCTGATAACAAGAGCAAAATATTATTTTTTATTATTTATTCAAAAGTAAACAGTTACATTTGGTCACTACAAACAGCCATCTGTTTCAGTCAATGAGACTTTGTCAGGCGACCCTGAACCATTTTCTTTTTTTCTATAGCGCCAATTGGTTCAGGGTTGCCTGACGAAGTCTCATTGACTGAAACAGGTGGCTGTTTGTGGTGACCAAATGTAATTGTTTATCTTCGCATTAATAATGAAAAGAAATATATGTACAAATTAATATTTATTCATTGAGATGTGTACAGGTTTTGCTACACTGGCATGACAATGTTGCAATCTATAGTTATTATTAACTAAAATCTTTTCAGGCGATAAAACTGTTTTTCATTTAGATATATTTTAATATTTTAGGTGTCTATATTCTCTGTCTTTTCATTTAGATGATCTCTATCCCCCCCCCACACACATATATTTCTGTAGAAATATATTTTCACCAATCCTTATTTAAGAAGCTCAATGTAATTACAGAGCAATATAGTGAATAAATAACCAAAAACTATATTTCAAAATTCATGATGTTGAACATCGTATAATTTATTCCATTAATTCAGTTGACATTTACAATTCTTGACAGTATCTGTTTCGTAGTGCAAAATCAATCACTTTATTATATCATTATATATTATTTTCGGATTTTAATCATGTCAAATCACACTTTATTTCCTTTTGATGGATTGATTGTTGCTATTTTTTCTGATGACTTAAGGGCATAATAGATTCACTGATTGATATAATAATTAAGTGATTGATTTTATGCTACGAAACCGATACTGTCAAGAATTGTAAAAGTCAACTGAATTAAAGGACTAAATTATAAGATGGTCAACATCATGAATTTTGGAATACAGTTTTTTGTCGTTTATTCACTGTATATACATACATACATACATACATATATATATATATATATATATATATATATATATATATATATATATATACTAGACTACCCATGACCCGTTGAGTCAGTGTATGTTATAGCTAGCTATAAAATAGTGAGTATACAAAATTAATGTATAAAAGTGCAAGCAAGTATTTTTTTTTTCTTACAAAGGAGTCACCACTTATCTAGGCCCGGAGGCCATTCGAGGATAAGAGTTAATGGACAATATTGTAGTAATCGTTAATAGGGGAAATTTGGTAAATTGGATTACTTAAAGTGACCACTCATTTGTTTTTGTTGGACTTGAAGACAACCATATTGTAGTCAGCTGGAAATCAGAGAAATAGAACGGAGTTCCGCAGGCGTGCAGTTTTAAGAAAAAAACTTTGTTCATGGAATCTATGTTTAGGTTTAGGCACAGATAAAGAGTGGGGGAAATTATTGATAGTGGCTTCAGCTAGACAAGTATTTTTTGTGAAAGTTTGGCGAAGCAGGCCAAAGATTGGAGCTCAGAGGAGCACTTGCCATTAAAATAACTATGAAGCAGAGACAGGCTTGCAATATCTCTTCTGTTGGAAAGAGGTTGCAGGGAAGAGAAAAGGGCATCCCCCACTAGTCTACAAAGTCTATTTTGAACTTTGTCAAGGCAGGCTAAGGTCTTTATAGCAACTCCTGCAATAGTACTCTATCCTCGGACATACTTGGCTCTTATACAGGTAGAGAATTGTATTAGCAGTGAGATATCGGTAAAATGATCCCACCATTTTTCCAGCACTCTTAGCAACAGATTTGATGTACATGTTCTATTTCAGATCAGAAGAGAAGGTCAGACCCAGAAGCTTGCCAAACCATGGAACCTCCCCAAGACGAGAGCCAGTCATTTCAGTTGATGACAGAGGGGGATCAGAGTATTAATGATGTAAAGATAGAAGCTTGGTTTTCGATACATTAAAATTAACCAGTCACCTCTTTCCTCGTTGTACCACATGCTCAAGATCAGAGGAGAGAGAATCAAGGAGAGAACTTGGTCATTTATGGCCTTTGAATTGTTGCCATATTGTCGTCAACATAAGTATACAGAATTAATGTATAAACATGCAAAAATTGAACACACGCACGCGTAAACAAACATAGCGACCAATGAAAACAATACAAATACTAATATATATATAATATAATAAAGATCTTAACATCATTGCCCTTAGATTAAATGAAAACTCCTTTATATAAGAAAGGTGTTATCGGTTGAAAAAATTGAAAAAAGACAAAAAGAAAAATAATTTTTTTAATGTTTGAAACTTATGACCCCTCAACCCCATCCATTCTTTTTGCCCCACTCCTGCCACCAAACTTGAAAAAAATGCTAACGGTTACATGTCTCGTTTATCACTATGTAACCAAGAAATGGGTGCTCATTTTATGTTTAATTTATATTACTAAGTGATCCCCCACTCTAAAATGTAAAATATTTTTTAAAAATTACTTCTTATATATTAGTTTTAAAAGTTGTAGAAAAAAAAGAAGTAGATTTTGATTTTTTTTTAGGAGGTAGACTACGCTGGTTTGGGTCTTAAAAAATACCAAATATTTTTTTTTAAATGTGTAAATCGATCAAGTAGTGTTTTTTATATAAGAAAAACATTTGTTTTGTTTAAAAACGATTCCAGCTTGCAATGAAAATACAATCAAAATAATCGTTTTAAAAAAAATTGTGAGGCTAAAAACGTACATATTTTTTATTATCTTCGGTTTTATATCTTTTAGTTTATATTAGAATTCTGAAAAAACATTTCATAAAATTCGTGTATTTTATTATTTGAAAGGAAAAAAGTCAAACACTTAAGCGTAACGATTTTATTTATTTGAAACCAATTTTAAAAAAATTATTTTCCGTTTTATTTATTTATATTTGTTTTGTTCACGTTATGGGTGTAGAAAAATAAAATGTATGAATCCATTTAAAAATAAATAAAATAAAAAAGGAAACATTCCGTAAATTTCCGATTAAAAAAAAGAAAGCCAGATGACTTTGCTTTTATTTATTTATGCATGCGCAGAATTTTTCAAACTGTGAGCTTTAAACTGGATCGATAGTTTAAACGCTCAAGCAAGATGCTTTGAGTTTTATATATAATACTAGCGGGGTTACCCGGTGTTGTCCGGGTGTGTACAGGTGGTGTAGTAAGGAACCCGGTGAGTGGGTGGGGGGGGGGGTCAGAATAACAGTACGCCGCCCATGCCCAGGTGAAGAGAGGTTTAAAAAACAAAAAGTGGTAGTTAGCAAACAGGCTCGAGCATTGAAATTAAGCATAGTCAATCCAACCAAGACGATGACTTTGCGAAAATGTTGACACGAAAACCAACCCCTCCCACTTGTAAAAAAACAACCCAGTTGAGGGTGAAGGAATTAATGTTCTTGGCCATTTTTTTTATATCTGTCGTCTGAAAGATCGAGCTTGAAAACGATATCAGGACCCATCGCGTGTGTCGAAAGTTTTTGGCAGATGTACACACACACACACACACACACACACACACACACACACACACACACACACAGATTTTGCCTTGTATATATTAGATAATATAATATATATAATAGATATATACATTATTAGTGTCCATTGATCATGTTTGATCTTGGTTCTATGCCCTGAAAGGAGGAGACTGGTAGTGGGCTGTGCAGGCATTCTTTGTGCCGACTCACTTTCCCTGCCATGACTGATGGACTTTATCTTGAGGCAGCAGCTGACTTGGTGTTTTCACAGATCAGTCCTCCTAGCTTCCAAGGTCTACACCAGCCTTTTTCATATCTCTTTAACACATGAATTTGAATTGAGCCCCTTTTTCTCTTGCCGATTATCAATTCTCTGTAGAGGAAGCCTTTTGGGACCCAGCCGTCTTCTATCCTGCAAAAAGTGTGTGGATGTGTCTAGTATGTATATTCTCCTGTATCAGCATTGACTGCACTAGCTTGGACATATACCGCTCCCCATGTGGGGGTACCAAATTGGTTAAAGGGAAAATTATTCCCGGCTCGCATTTAGGTAAAAATGCGCTTTCGTAAATAATTGATAAATCACGTGTCAGTGGATAATTACATTTAAAAAAAAAATAATATATATACCGTTCCCAATGTGGGGGTACCAAATTGGTTAAAGGGAAAATTATTCCCAGCTCGCATTTTGGTAAAAATGCGCTTTCGTAAATAATTGAATTCATTCAAAACATATCGGTAAAACCAAAACAAACAACATTTAAGTAAATCGCGATATATCCAGACAGTTGGCGAAATGGGTCAAAGGTAAGGGGCTTCGGCTCATTACCGTGGGGTCCCGATTTTGAATCTCACTATATTCAGCCACTCTGATGAGTCATAGACGACGAAACACGTGTCAGTGGATAATTACATTTAAAAAAAAAAAAATAACATATATATATGTATATATATATATATATATATATATATATATATATATATGGACTCTGCCGTCAAATCTTGACATATGAGGTCAAGGCAACTAAATTGTCGAAAATCCATATATGATTTGTTTAAGGAGATGAAAGATTAGTGTGACTATTCACAGTTTTTAAAACCACAGCCAATGCAAGTGATTGCCTTAAAACAGAGCAGACAAGAACACTCAAGTTTTGCATAAAATGCAGGAAGGTGCAACAACTGGCAACTGTGATAAAAATAACATGGAAAAGTCAATAAAAAATAAATTCAATAAATTTTTGGAAGCTGATTAAAGTCAACATTAATTAAGTAGAGATGCTGCAGAGTTTTGCCAGAAACTTATCGGCAAAACAAATATTTACCTAACCCTAGCCCTAAACTCTTTTATATTAAACTAGCCTGGGTGCCCGGCATTGCCTGGATATTTGGAGGTGTGTGTTCAGCAAAAAAAAAAAAAGTGGTACTAGGCAGGCAGGCTCGAACCTGTACTGCAAATGAGGAAAAGAATGTGAAAAAAAGTGTGACGCCTTTGCCGTTACATCCATTGCCAAGCCAGAAGTGGCAAAGTTTTAAATTAAGGCTAATCAGTCGAAAAGAAGGGATGACTATTGAATATATTGGCGAAAAAAGCGACCCCTCCTTGTAGAAAAGTGCCCAGTTGAGGGTGAAGGAATTAATCTAAAAGGACAATTTTTCAATATTTGTTGTCCAAAGGTTTGAGCTTTAAAACGATACCAGTCACATTAAAATCCGTCACATCTGCCGAAAGTTTTAGGCAGACATACATACATACATACATACATACATACATACATACATTTAAACAGACAAATGAGATTTATATAATAGATACGTGGAAAATTACAATGATGCTATGGTTCTTATTCTGTAAAAATATCTAAAATTGGGTGCAAGTGAGTAGTTTGTGAATGAGAGATGTCATTTATATGAGAGTATGTGCGAATTTGTTCGTATGTTAGTTCAATAATTAGTAAGGATAGCTGCCACTGTGTTTAATAGTTTGTGAATATTTCTTGTCGTACCTGTCAAGGGTCTAGTGACCATCACTAATTTTCCAAGGGTGACTTGTATATATCGACTATGAAAGAAAAGTGTGGGGGGGGGGAGAATGCTGCGTTTTAGGTTTTTATATTATGTGCAAAATTCAGAGTTATGATGGGCTGAAGGAAGATGCTAGTTGAATTTTTTTTCAGTTAAGAAGTGATACTTTTTACAACATTCGTTAATGCTGCTGTTTTTTGAGCATCATTCGTTAATCCATTTTAAATGAATGTGATGGTTACTTTTGGTTCTCCGATATCTTTCTTGTTAGAAGTCTTTCTAGAAAGACATCATGAGAGATCACGTGAAGGTTGCCAACATTCTAAATAAATGAATGTGTTTTGTGGAACAGGCTAGGTTCAAACTTGACACACTCAGATTATCGCTCTGTGTCCGTTAACCACTTAGTCAACGTCACTTCCCTAGTGTTGCCGATTCCTATATTAACTCTGGTTCTATTTTTTCCGTGTTACTCTTGGAATTGAAATTGAACATGGTCGGTTGCCAAACAAGAGAACGATGATTTAAATTAATTTATGTTCGAATATTGGAGATGGAAACGATTTCCTTTCATAATTTTCTAAATGCGTTAAATGCCCACAAAAACAAGCAATTGTCATAAATCAATTATGTTTTTCCCAATGGCAGATAATGTGACCGGCAGCCATAAATGATTCCCAAAATAACCGTTTTCACATCGTCTTTATTTTGCGTGGTTGGTCACAATATCCGTTCTTCTGTAATATTTCAATAAGAATCATTAAATGAACAAACATTAAACAAGAGGAGCACGTAGGGTATATGAGACACATAGTTTTTTTGCACACATTTGTGCCTGTGCGTTTGTGGGTTATCGCCAGTGAGCAATCAAGAACAATTCAATCAATTCTCTATCTATATAAGAGCCAGATACGTCCAAGGATGGAATACTGTTGCCACATCTGGGCAGGAGCTGCTAGAAAGGACTTGTCCTGCCTTGACAGAGTTCAAAATAGACTTCGTAGCCTTGTAGGAGATATCCTTTTCTCTTCCTTGCAACCTCTATCTCACAGAAGAGATGTTGCGAGTTTGTCTCTGATGTATCGTTATTTTCATGGAAAGTGTTCGACTGAGCTTCAATCTATGGTCCCCCCTCGCCAAACCTTCACAAGAAACACTCGTCTAGCTGTAAACATTATCAATAATTCCCCCCCACTCTTTATCTGTGCCTAAACCTAAACGTAGATTCCATGAACAAAGCTTCTTTCTTAGAACTGCACGCCTGTGGAATTGTCTTCTGTTTTCCTGCTTTCCGGCTGACTACAATATGGTTGTCTTCAAGTCTAACGTAAATAAGTTCTTGATGAGCCGTTCCATATAAGTTATCAAATTTAACAAATTTTCATTACTAATGATTACTATATTGTCCAATTTCTACTGTACACTCTTTAACCCTTATCCTTGAGTGGCCTCTTGGCCTTGATAATGTGGTGATGCCTATGTAAAAAAAAAAAAAAAAAAAAAAAAAAATTAGATGAAAGTCTTTGGCACATATGTGTAGTTGAGTCTTGGTACTTTCCATCGTCACCCACCCTCTGTGAGTGGCCATTCATCTGTATCGTTGGATTGTCTGGTGTTTTTTAGTTTCTGTTAATTCAAAATGAATAACTCACGCATGGAAACACCAGAGGTCTTGTTTACAATTTAAAGGTTTTATTGGGGAGATAAAATCTGCTTATGAGGAGAGACTAAAAATTAATCTTTTACAAAAGATTGATTATTATTATTTTTTTTTTTATTACTTATTTTCCTTGCTTAATTTAAATTTTGACAGACAAATGGACAGGTCTCGAAAAAATTCTACATTGTTGGCACGTATTGTCTTTTGACTTTCTTGATGCAAAACTGCTTGAAAGTTCTGCATTGACCACATGACGCAATTTCCATCTGACAATTCGACATCTGCATCTAGCTTGTTTTGTCTAGGGAGCTAACTTCTGAGCCCTATTGCCTAACTTGCTGGATGCACTGAGTATATTTCCGTTGTGATGATATGCTCTTAACATTATACTCTCAAAACTCACACTAGTTGATATATAACGTTTCCACTATCACTAGAGATTTTTTTGCATCAAGTAGCCTATAATAAATAGAACTTGCTAGTGTTGCTATATTGCCACATATAACTCTAGCTATATGAACAGAAGAAGAATACCAAGATAGTTCATTAGATGGACATATTTGTTCAGACATTCCTTAGTCTTTCGGCAAGGAGTAGCATCTGTGTTGAGGTTGAAGTTAATATTTTCTATCCTAAATTAAAGATTTTTAAAAGATTTTACTTGCCAATAAATTAATAATCTGGGTAGCAATATTAAAAGCGTGCGTTCGATATTTAGAAATTCCGTTAGTTGTCCATTTTTATTCACTCTAGTAAAGTAGTCTAACTCAAGGACTCCGACCTATCGTTATAATTGAGATCCTTAATGATTTTAGTCAATTTTCTTTATACATTTTCTAATTTGAATCTTAAATCCTAATTCCCATGTATACCTATGTTGAGTATACTATTCTATCAGGTTGACAAGAAAGTTGTTGCGGTTTTTTAACTATTAAATTCAGATGAACACATCTCAGCTCAAACCAAAAATTATTGATCGAAATAAGCATCATCAGAATCAAACACTTTTATCAATGCAAAACAAGTGTATTTATGCCAGT
Source organism: Euprymna scolopes (assembly GCF_053919585.1). Lineage (NCBI taxonomy): Eukaryota > Metazoa > Mollusca > Cephalopoda > Sepiida > Sepiolidae > Euprymna > Euprymna scolopes. The sequence goes on along the minus strand of NC_136484.1, from coordinate 40,988,004 downwards.
AACGTAAAAATCTTGTGTTCTGTTAACAATAAAGTTGCTAAAAACGTTGTTGATATTGCTTAGGTTTTTGAAGCATTTCTCACGTAGAAAGTTGTTCAGATGCTTGAACAAGTAGTAGTCGGTAGGTGAGAGGCCTGGAGAGTATGGCGAATGAGGCAGAGTTCCATAGTCCAATATGTTCAACTTCTGTAGGATCGGTTTAGCAAAGTGCAGTCGGGCATTTTTGTGGACGAGAATTGGGTCTTTTCTATTGACTAATGCTGGGTGTTGTTGTCAACGTTTCCACTGCATTTCATCCATTTGTTGACAGTACTTTTAAGCTGTAATAGTTTCGCCTGCATTCAAAAAACTGTAGTGGAGGAGACTGGTTGCAGACAACCAAACAGTCAGCATGACCTTCTTTTGGTGCAACTCTGGCTTCGGAAAATGTTGTGGAGCTTTTGTCGGCGTCTAACCACTGAGCTGAGTGTCGCCGATTGTTATAAAGAACTCACTTTTCATTACAAATGGGTCGTTCTTGTTGCATAAAAGAAAGGAAGATGACACTTTATAATGGCGCTTCTTTTGGTTATCGTTCAATTTGTGAGGCACCCATTTATCAAGTTTTTTTTTTATCTTTCCATTCTCTCTCAAGTAGTTGGAAATCATTGTATACGTTACCTCGAATTCAGTTGTGCATGGATTGGCTTCAACTAAGGCTCGTAATTGATCGTTGTCAACGTCCGATGGCCGACCACTATGCTCATTTTCTTTAAGACTTGTCACCACCGCAAGATTTCCTGAGCCAAATGCTTTGTTAACGTCGCCAGCTGTTTCAGCAGCTTTTTGTCCTAGTTTGGATTAAAATAAGAAAATTGTGCAAATTTGCTTTTTTATCCATCTTGTATCCAACATTCTGAAAAAAAAAAACATAATTGTTTAAAAACGATTGTAATTTAAACGTTTAGATAGAGTGAAAAACGCTCTTTAAAATGATATATAAAGTAAAGGTATTATAATGAAAACTTATTTGAAAATACATCATTTGAAATCAAAATTTAAAAATTCCGCAAAAACCTTCTCGTCAACATAATAGATACTGTCTAATTAAAGTCTTAAATCTTCAAACAATAAGAGTTGCTTCCCTTGAAATAGAAATTCTAATCAGCTAACCAATCATTTTAATTGCATTTGAGATAAAACAAAAGATGATTATCATATATTTATCATAAAAATTGACTCCAAATTACTTTTTTTTTAGTTTTCTATTTCATTTGTATTCATTCTTTTATATTTTTTGTTTCAAAATGGTGAACATTCCACTTCTGTTTCTTAAATTTCAAATTCTGTGTACCTTTACACATTTGTTCGTATTTTATCATGGGATAATGGTTCAACGAGCAATTTAATGTCGTCAGCAAATTAGTCACCTATTGATCCTATGATATAAAATATTTAAATAATCACACACACACACCCACATACACACACACGTACATATATATAGTAAATTATGAAAATATATATGGCAATTAAGGTACACAGAATATTCCACATTTCATTCGTGTGAGAATTTGTCAGGCTTATGCTTAATTGCCATATATATTTTCATAATTTACTACCTAGCTCTACCTATGTATTGAGCACCGTTGAAGTAAATACTGAAAATTTACACATAAAATTATATATTTGTTTTGAGAATGTGAGAGAATATATAATTATTTCCACAGCCAGACAATGTCGCAGCTCATCAGCTCATAAGAGCCATGACAGTTAACAAACTGAAAATCCAAGACTTGAGTTTCACCCTCATTTGGGTTCATCAGTTAGACACATCCAAACCTGGGATTTGAAACCCGAACATCTTGCATGTAAGGCAAGCACTTTACCAGTTGAGAAAACACGCCACACACATAAGAAAGCCTATTAACTGCCACAGATCAAGCAAACCACGGCAAAATCTGACGGTGGAATAAACCTACCTCATACCAAACAAGGAACATGGTCATCGCAACCAGCTATAACCCAAGCTGACATCTCACAAGCAGCAATAGAATCTTCAGAATATAATTATTTACACAGCCAGACAACTGGACTTTTGGTTTATTGGCTGTCATGGCTCTTGTGAGCTGTGATGTTGTCTGGCTTTGGAGAGATATATATATATATATATATGGTCGAGCGGGAGAACTGCCGACTGTCAACACGATGGTTCTAGGTTCAATCCTTGGCTTGGGAGAGATGCTAGTCTAGCGGCACTGATGAGTTGTGATACAACGAAACAGGACTGTATGTCGATGACTACAAATATATATATATATATATATATATATGTATATATATATATATATATATATACCGATTTTTGCTTTAGCAATAAGTATATTTGGTATGATGTATCTCCCCCTGGGAGTTAAAAAGTGCTGTCTCTCTTAGAACTGAAGAGTCACCCCGTATTTTTTCATGTGTATAAGTACATGGATATATACGGATACATAAGTATAAATATATATACACACATACATTCGTAGTTAATTTATCTATGTGTGTAGCTGTATCTACGAGTCATACATACATACATATATACGTACATACATGCATACATACATGCATACATACATACATACATTCGTAGTTAATTTATTTATGTGTGTAGCTGTATCTACGAGTCATGCATACATACATACACACATACACACATACATACACACATACACATACATACATACATGCATACATACATACATACATTCGTAGTTAATTTATTTATGTGTGTAGCTGTATCTACGAGTCATGCATACATACATAATACATACATACACACATGCATACATACATACATACGCACATACATACATACGCACATACATACATACATACATACATACATACATACACATACATACATACATACATACACACATACATACATACATACATACATACTTTGTGTGTGAGTTTGTTCCCTATGTATTCGGAGACGGTTGAGCAGATTTTTTTGAAAAGGTACTTGATGTGTCTGGAAATGTTCTTACATAGGTTTTGTATTGGAATGCATCTGATGAGTATCAGAAATCTGTAATTGAAAAAATCCTATTAAAGAAGGAACAGTTCGATTTTGACACAAGTTTACACCTTTATACAGCCTGTTAGGCTGTATAAAGGTGTAAACTTGTTATCACAGTTGCATTCAAGTTTTCTTTTTCTTTGTTTTCTTCTTTTTCCTTCTTTTTCATTTCCTTTTTCTTTTTCTTCTACATTTTCTTTTTCTTCTTTTACTTGTTTTCATTTTATTTTCTTTTTTCCTATACCTTCTTCTTTCTCTTCTTCAGCTTATTCTATGTAAAACTTCTATGTAATTTCTTACGTGAAGCTTAAGGGCCACGCTATTGATTGATTATGGGGTTTTTCAGAAACATAACTTTTGATTCAACAGTTTAAATGCTTCAATATTCCTTTCAGTTTTCCTCCAAACATTACAGCAAAACATTAGAACTGGTCAAACCAGATTACGTATTATAAGAATGATTTACAGATTGCTTAATGACATCACTACATTATGCAGGTTTTCAGGTTCAGTAACAGAACCTAATTGGGCGTTTTAAGAAGTATTTTGATGTAACAAATGTGATTATTAGTTTCTTTTGCAGACATATACTTTTATAAATTAAACAGAACATATTTTCTGGAATAGAATCAGTTCAAATGCTGGATTACCTTTGGCATCTTAGTATTTAACCATTGGGTACTTAGGTGGATTACGGACCGTGCTGAAATAAAGACGTTATTATTTACTGACCCAGTCTTAACATAGAAGGCACCTAAGAATTCAACCAAACAATACTTACCATATACACTTTGATTTTAGTTGAACATAATATGAGAATGAAGAGTGTTTTGAACTGCACGTCCCTACTCTCTCCTTTATCATCTAATGACTCCAGGTCTATAGTGTTCACCCTGGTCTCAGAACTAGCACTGCAGATCATCATGCATAGTCTGTTTTCAGCCGGGATGTTCAATGGAAAGAACCGGTTCAACTAATCCTAGATGAATGTTGCCCTAAGTCAAGTTAAGTTGTTTCCCCCTAGTGTTAGTCACACCTCTTATATTAGATCACCTCCTTCGTCTGTCCGCTGCTCTCTCTTTAGCTAGACTTATTATACCTCAGTAAAGAATACTCTTCATAATTGTGATGAAGTTGAGACCTTTCATTAACTCTGATACCTTAGACATAGTCAACTGGCTCATAATTCCAACATGTTATTATTTACTTTTTTCTATTGGATTGAAATCATGAACTGAGTTATACCACTTACTCTTGATTCTAATTTGATAATTCCGAATGTTTTGCAGGGTTGCTGGAAGCAGCTTATCCTGCCATGACAAAGTTCAAAATAGACTTCGTAGCATAGTGGGGGATGCCCTTTTCTCTTCCCTGCAACTTCTTTCCCACAGAAGAGACGTTGCGAGCCTGTATCTACTTTATCGTTATTTTAATGGCAAGTGCTCGTCCAAGTTTCAATCTATGTCCCCCCCTTCACCAAACTTTCACGAAAAGCACTCGTCTAGCCAAAACCACCATCAATGATTTCCCACACTTTATCTGTGCCTAAACCTAAACGTAGATTCCATGAACAAAGCTTCTTTCTTAGAACTGCACACCTGTGAAACTCTCTTCCGTTTACCTGCTTTCCAGCTGACTACCACTTGATTGTCTTCAAGTCTAATACAAACAAGTTCTTGATGGACTGTCCCCCTAAGTAATCCAATTTACAAAATTTCCACAACTTACGATTACTACGCTATAATCCCAGTGACTAATGCACACACATTCACCCTTATCCTCAAGTGGCCTCTGAACCTTGATGAGTGTCGACTTCTATGTAAAAAAAAAAACTATCAACAAATCTTAGTTTTAAAACCTTGGATAGAAAACCTACATATAAATGTTCAATTTAAAATGACTTTTCTTGTTGATTTTTTTTTAGCTGATGATTGAAAAATGTGTTTTTTTGTTGCTAAGAACACGGTACAACAATAACGAATGAACATTGACTATTCGAAAGCAAATTATGATTCGTCAACTTATATGCTATAGTGTTCTGATTTGGGAAATCTGACTAGCAAACATTATATTATAACTAATACTATGCTTATTATTGTCCTTTTCTCGTGAGATCGTTTTCTGAACATGGGTTAATGCTGCTATTATCAAATATTCAATTTCGGGCATAACCATGCTGACCTCCTTGTGCAGAAAAATGGAAGAATAAAAATGAAAGGAGAATAAATGGAAGAGAAAATTGAGAAATGTCTACGACAAAATCAACAATAAGAACCGCAGAAATTTGAGGCAAAAAAAAAAAAAAATGGTGGACTGACAAAAAAAAAAAAAGTGGGAAAATCATGGAGACTAGAGTGGAGCAGAAATAAAATGGCGCAAGAGACATGGAAAGAGAAGTTCATAAAAAAACTTTTATATCCACTTTTTATATACAGACGTCCTTTCAAATGACTCTTATGGATCATTTATTTAAATAAGTTTCGCGACAAAATCATTTACTTTCCATTCTCCATCCAGTACACATAATGTCCATTCAACATCTATTACAGTCTATCTGCTAAATGACTGTCTGTCCGTCTACATCTTTAAGTGGTTGGTAGCTAATTCTACCCTATCTCCATTCCTTGTTTAGTAATAGGGACAATGAGTGCATTTGCTGATGACACCACACTCCATAACAGGCACGAGAGGAAAACAAATGATCACATATCTAAAGAAATGGCAGAAACACTAGAGGAAAGCCTCCACTCTGTAGTGGAATGGCGACAAAAATGGATGGTCACATTCAATGCTGCCAAGACTAAGCTTGTTTCCTTCAATAATTACAAGAAAAATTCTTTACCACCAATAGTAATGGCAAAAAAACATTACCTGAAAGTACTTCCTTTAAACTCCTTGGTCTAACGTTCACAGGGAACATGAGTTGGAACAGATACATTGAGAGTATTGCCAAGGCTGCTGCGAAAAAGGTGGGTTCTCTCTACCATGCTAGAAAACTACTTACGCCTGAAATTATCCTGTACCTCTATAAGGCCACCATTCGCCCATGTATAGAGTACTGCTGCTACATTTGAGCTGGTGCATCTGCTACTAGTCTCTCACTCCTGGACAGGCTTTAAAAGAGAGTCACCAACGTAATAGGTCCTGAACTATCATCTAAGCTTTGGCCTCTGTCCCATAGACGAAATGTTGCATCTCTCTGCCTGTTCTACAAGTACTTTAACGGCGAATGCTCTGACGAACTACAAGCACTTGTACCTCTTCTACGTAAATACCCCCGACAAACCTGACAAGCAGCAAAATCCCATCCCTTCACAGTAGAGATCCCTAGATGTAAGAGAGCCTTCTACTCCAGTAGTTTCTTCCCCAGAACCGCTAGATTTTGGAATCCCCTTCCGGGTCCCTGCTTCCCCAACTGTACTGACATGCAGAAGTTTAAGTGTAACTTGAACAGACATCTTGATGCCCAACTCTCTACATAGTTCCCCTGTAGCTTATGTTGCTGATAGTAGGCCTCTTAGATAAAAGTGGCATCGTGCCTTGTTTGCGGTGAAAATGTAATTAAATAAATAAAAAAAAAACATCCTCACAAAAATCTGTCCCCTTCAATCATGTGCACGTGCTAATGTAAATGATTTTTTACCAAAAAATAACAAGTATTTTAATGGTGAATGCTCTGACAAACTACAAGCACTTGTACCCCCTTGACGTAGATACCCACAACAAACCCGACAAGTAGCTAAATCCCACCTCTACACAGTAGAGATCCCTAGGTGTAAGAAATCCTTCTACTCCAATAGTTTCTTCCACAGAACTGCTAGACTTTGGATTCCCTTCCGGGATTCTGCTTTCCCAACTGTACTGACATGCAGAAGTTCAAGTGTAATGTGAACAGACATCTTGCTGCTCAACTCCCTTCATAATATTCCTTCAACTTATGTCCCCTATTGTAGTTCCCTACTTCAAAGTGGCAATGTGCCTTGTTTGGGGTTAAAATTGAATAAAAAAAACCCAAAAGAAATTGAGGAATGAAGTTGTCGTTGTTGGTGTGGAGGAAGAGCAGGTTGAAGTCGGACATCATTCATTCATATGAAATGAACCAGATGATTATTGCTGGCATTCTTTTCCCTGATATTTTTCCAATTAGAATTTTTTCTATAAAAACAGCAGGAACTATGTGAAGACTGCAAAGTTCCTAAGTGAAAATGTTTCTGTGGAATGAACTGTTTCGAACTCGGCACATCAAGGTTGTTAGTCCCTGTCGTCAACCACTTAGCAACCTTCATCTCCCTGTTGTTGTCATTATCTTAATGCAGTTTTCTTAATTTGATATCTAGAAGATTAACAGTCAATTTCCATTTTTCCCATGTAGCCAATGCTATCTCTGGGTCTATTGTTAAAACATCAGGAGGTTTGACGGGAGAATGGTGAATATATGGTGTCATTTTTTTTGCTAAGCCTACGCTTATGACATACAATATCGTCTGTTCAGTTGAGTTGGTCAAGCCAGTACTTCAGGCCCAGTTGTATAGATAGCTATGAGTTATTTAGTCTTTCTACTGTGGATTCTTCTTTGATTGGGTGGTTAACTCTTCTCACCATAGACTCTCTTTGTATGTTCGTGCTTAATGGTACCTTCCCTTGTCAAGTGTCTGATCGCTAGCTTGACTGAATATTAGTGGCAATCGACTTTGGCTTAGTCTTTTCAGCGAATTGGACTTTTGAATAGAGACCATGTAGATAGTGGCTCAGAATTGTCTGGCCCAGATGACATTCTTTTTGTTGGACATATATATGTTTATACATAAAAATTGACTCCAAAAGCAGTAAGGACATAGTTGCATACAAGAAGAACGTCTGGCCTAGAACACAAAGGAATGGTGGTAGACCCTGCCAGGAAGCAGAATTCAATATCATGTTTCCACTACCTTTACCACGATGAGGGATGGTTATCCTTTACATGCTCTGTTAGTTTTGTTGTGGATACCCTCGTGGTAGAGCTTGATAAAAGTTTCTGGTTCTCCTAATGGTGCCAAAGTTGGCGGGGAGATAGTTTAGATATCAAAAAGAAATCTTTTTTCTTCGGTCCAAGAAAGCTTGAATCTATAAAGTAATTTAAAGGGTGCTTTTATATATTAATGCATTTTATATAACTTATGTTTTTTTTTTTTTAAGTTGGGAAGAAACAGGAACAGAAATCCTGCCTGCATTATTTCTTGCTTACGGTTGTTTTTTGTTTTTTTTTGTTTGTACCAACAATTATGTATCCCTATGTATATATTTGCTATATTTTTATTCTGGTTCATATATTTGATTTCCTGTATTTTGTACCTTTTATTGGTTTCGTACAAAACTGCCATTGATTTTAAATTAAAAAAAAAAACAATACTCACTCCTTTCAAACGACATCATAGAATCCAGCGCGAAAATCTTCCTTTTTGAATCCTACTGACCAGGAGAGTAGATGTGTGCTTCATATCTTGCTGTGGACAAGGATTCCTGAGTCTTTTCTTCTGGAAGAATAACCCTGTGAGAAGAAAACACAGATCGTGACGAGGTGAACTTTTCTCTACAATTTTTTATATGCAAAAACGGTACATGCGTTTTCGAAGGAAAGAAATCTTAAATAATTTGTGAGCCTTTAAACTGATAGTTTAAAAATAGCAAATGACTCTACAGTCTACCTACGACCTTGTGAGTACATTATATTGAATTTATTGAATTATTGTGTACATTATTTTAGAAGTACTCGTTCTTAATTTTCCTATTATTAGTAGTCGTTCGTTGAAGTGACGTTTATAATTTACTAGCAGGGGTACCCGGCGTTGCCCGGGTGTTTGGAGGTGTGTATGTTAAAAAAAAACGTTAAAAGAAAAAAAAAGTTTTAGTTGGAAGGTAGGATTGAACCCCAAAGCCTTGACGCGGAGACGAAAGGGAAAAAAGCCAACCATCTTGGCCACGAGGGCAGAGGAATTGAGAAGCATGTTAAATTAAGGATTAAACAATCATAGAAGTTTGATTGACAGGTGGCTGCTTAATGAGATCATCACGGAAGCGTTACAATGACATGGCAGTTTTTTTATTTACTGCGGGGCAGTCTTTTGGCATTTGTTTATTTTGTTTCAATGAGGGGCACTTTTGGCTTCCCCAAGATGATGCTGGAGGGGAAACCAGCTCCCCATTTAAAGGGGATTGACCAAATTGAATAGCAATTGTCTGATATAAGGAGAAACTCCGCATTGATCAAAGCTGATTGCTTTTGGACAATCACGCCGGGTACGATGTGTTTATATTCGTTTCGCTTTTATTATACGAAAAAGCCCAATCCACACACAAACAAACATTTTCGCTTTTATATATATAGATGAACCAGTTTGTTTTTATGAAAGTGTGCTATTTTTGTTACTTGACGTTTTTGGCTCTTGAATACCTGTAAAGGGAATAATTTGTAAATAAAATCTTTTCTTCATATTTCTTCATACTGTCAAATCCTGTTTAAAGTTTTTCCATTTCAATCTCTCCCCATGATTGTGTCCAACTGTTTCTTTAATCTATTTTATCATGTGTAAAGTTAAATGTCATTTTTCCTTATTTGATTGATCGGAATAGCTTTATTTAAAAAAAGCAAAACTGTTTTGTCATTCTTTTTTGTCATAACTTGCTTCATGTCGATTTCAGTTTTAATAATATTTACCTATTTTAAGATTTATATGTGCAAGAATTTGTCACTTTGATTACACATTTTCACAGAAAGGTAGAAGCACTTTCATTCCATGTTTCTACTGAGAAATTCATAGCATAAATATTTGCTTTGTATCAACCTCAAACTTTATAGATAAAAATACAGAAAAATAACAAACGGTATCCGATTTGCCTTACAATAATACTTGCCTCTCGCTGTGATGCAGGGGTCTTTATCCACGAGGCTATCTCCCCACGTCCTCTACCCGGCTGGAAAAAACGTGTCGGTGGCCAGCTAAGAGCATGGCTCGGGACTATCAAAGCCGACGCTGAACTTATTTCGGGCCCGCTCATCTATGGCCTGTCTCGTTGGAGACGTGACTGGCTATTGCTCACTCGCGATCTTGCCTCCGATCGCCGGGCTTGGGCCGCAGCGGTACGAGATGTGCATCTTCATGAAGCCGACTCAACTCCTCCAGGGTGAATGTCGTTTCAAGTACAAGTAATTACAATAATACTTAGACTGTTTAAAATATTTTGTGTATGTGTAATTCTTGCTTTTTTTACCGTAGTGCATGTGCTAGGACAAAGGTTCTCAACCAGGGGTAAATTTACTCTTAGGAGGTAAAAAATTATATAGTAAGGGTTAAATAATTGATGTGCTTGATAATTCAAAATAATTATTTCTTTTTCAGATTGCGTCATTTCTAAGAAACATAATACAAATTAACTTCATAATTTTCTATTTAGAAAAAAATTGATTTTATTTCTTTTTCTGATATGAATATATAATACTTATATAATAATATTTTTATACGAAACTTAAAATCGTAAACAATTAAAAATCGTTTGTTTTTTTTACCTTCTTGCTTTTCTGTCATTTTATGATGGCTATGATTTTTTTGTATTGAAGTAGGAAGTAAATTGAGAAATACATAAAGCCGAGGGGTCAATGCCAGAGGAAAGGTTGAGAATAGCTGTACTAGGAAAAGAATCAGTTTCGACCATTGCATTAATTAGCTTCTTTACACAGGTTGGCCAGGGTAACAAGATCACAGTGTAGTATCTCTTCCGGCAGATACTGCAATCAAAGACCATATGTGGGGGCAACTCCACATATAGGGCCATTGGTCTTGTAACAATCAGTTATTGGTCCATGTAGGGGAAACTCTTCATACCAATTGTCACTATCCAGTTCCCCCTCGGTGGGTGAGGGCGGGGGGGGGCTGTCCCTCTCCCCTTCACTCTCCACATTAAAAAACGGCCTTGTGCCTAATTTGCTAAGTGGGGAAGCAAATAAATATCCAGCAGATACTGCAATCAGAGACCATTGTCCTTGTGGCAATGACCTCCTGCTCCATGTAGGGACAACCCAATATACCAAGAGAGGCTTTCACTACCAGCTCCCATTTCTCACCTCTCTGGAGCTGGTCCTCCCCCCCCCTCTCCCCTCTCCACATTAAAAAATGGCCTCATGCCTAATTTGCTCTCGTTGGGAAGCAAATAAATACCCATTATACACAAAATATTTTTCCTCTGCTTTTGGACAATTATTTACATAAGCATTTTTAACCACCTTAGTCTGTCTTGATTGCTTTGAATTTTATTTTATTTTTTGTTTAACGTTATATTTTATCATCATTATAAGAATGATATCAAACATACTACTACTACTACTACTACTACTACTACTACTGCTACTACTACTAATAATAATAACGATGATGATGCTAATATTAATAATAAAGGTACCGAGCATACTAATAATAATAATGATGATGATGATGATGATGATTAGGTTGATAATAATAATCATGATAATATTATTGCCTGTATTATTACAAAATTACATTAACAGAATTCAGTCTCATAGCCTGTTATTATAAACTAGCAGGGAGACTCGATGTTTCCTGGAATTGAATAAGGATCAACGAATATTCCATACTTTTAATACTTTTATTGTCATCAAAATCAGTGACATTGCTCATATTTCAATCAAATCAATTGATTGTCTGCTCTAGACGAGGGCCAACCACAGCACACCAGGAGGAAGATTCACTTGCCTCCCCACAGTGACTTAGTCCACAATACATTGTAGTTTATATTGCACTGTAGAGAACCTACTGTTGAGTTCAGAAAAAGTATCATGGTTCAATTGTGCTTTAAACAGAAATATTCAGTTCGAACGCACCCCTGTCTTATCAAAGAACCTACTGCTGATTTTATTTGCCAGACCCTTCTGCTTGTGCAGTGATCGAACTTCTCAAATGCAATTATGATGTTATGCTGTATAAGGATGTTAACTTTGGGCCAAAGTTGGACTGTTCCTTCAATTTTTGATACCTATCGGAGAAATTCTGATACAAAACCTATCTAAGAACGCTCCCAGACACAGGAAGTACATTTGTGTGAAATTAAAAAAAAAAACAATCTGCCCAGCAGTTTCGGAATCCATAGAGAAGGAACACTAAGTTCAATAAGATGAAAGAAAAGGGTGTGAGAGGGTGCATGGATCTTCATCCTTACTTCTTATTCTCCTTCGCCTTTCACAGAAAGAGAGAAAGGAAAATAGAAACAGACGGTAGAGGGAGATAGACAAGGGTTAAGAGAAGAGAACGAGAGAAGACAGAGCAAAACGGGCTGAGAAAAACAGAAAAAAGAAACGCACATGAGAGAGAGAGAGAGAGAGAGAGAGAGAGAGAGGCTAGGAAGAGATAAACAATAAGAGAGAAAGGAAGAGAGAAAGAGAAAGGAAGAAGGAAAAGAAAAAGTGAGTGACTGCCTCTCTCTTCTCTTTCCTTTCAACAAAATAATGACTGTTTTCAAAACACCCAAACAATATAGTAATCATTTACTTCAATATATTGTGTTACACGTGAACACCATTAAGTGTTGATGCCGGTACGAGAGTTAGCTAAAATGCCTGAAGCAAGCGAGACAGACGAGAAGCCCCATCCAAACCTCTTGTTACGTCACATAGATCTTTATCCTCATACCCCACCTCCACATCTTTTTTTTTTTTTTAAAATTTTTTTTATTACATTTTCATCCAAACAAGACACATTACCACTTTGGTGTAGGGACTACAATCAAGGGCAACAACTACAGGGATACTATGTTGGGATTTGGGCAGCAAGATGTCCATTCACGTTACACTTGAACTTCTGCACGTCAGTACAGTTGGGGAAGCAGGGACCTGGAATGGAATTCCAAAGTCTAGCGGTTCTGGGGAAGAAACTACTGGAGTAGAAAGATCTTTTACATCTAGGGATCTCTACTGTGTGGGGGTGGGATTTAGCTGCCTGTCGGGTTTGTCGAGGGTGTTTACGTCATGAGGGCACAAGTGCTTGCAGTTCTTCAGAACGTTCACCATTAAAATACGTGTAAACAGGCAGAGGGATGCAACATTTCGTCGATGGGACAGAGGCTAAAGGTTAGATGCCAGTTCAGGGCCTATCAGATTGACGACTCTCTTTTGAACCTTGTCTAGGAGCAAGAGACAAGTAGCAGATGCACCAGCCCAAATATGACAGCAATACTCCATACATGGGCGAATGGTGGCCTTATCGAGGTACAGGATACTTTCGGGTGTTAGTAGTTTTCTAGCACGGTAGAGAGAGCCTACCTTTTTCGCAGCAGCCCTAGCAATGCTTTCAATGTAATTGTTCCAACTCATGTTTCCTGTAAACATTAGGCCAAGGAGTTTGAAAGATGTACTCTCAGATAAAGAGTCGTTGGCCATTGCTATTGGTGGTAGGGAAGGTTTCTTGTAATTATTGAAGGAAACCAGTTTATTCTTGGCGGCATTGAATGTGACCATCCATTTTTGTCCCCATTCCACTACAGATTGGAGGTCATCCTCTAGTGTTTCTGCCATTTCTTTAGATATGTGTTCATTTGTTTTCCTGTCGTACCTGTTATAGAGTGTGGTGTCATCAGCATATATACCCATCTCAGAGGCAATTTTGACGGGGAGGTCATTTATGAATATTAGGAACAATAGAGGTCCAAGGATAGACCCTTGGGGCACTCCCTCATTTATATCATATTGTTTAGATGTACGACCGTCGAGGACAACCTGGATTTTTCTCTTATCTAAGAAGGATTTAATTATGTTAAATCTTCTTCCAGTGATACCGTATGATCTAATTTTCCTGAGGAGATCCTCATGCCATACCCTGTCAAAAACCTTAAATATATCTAGAGCTATTGCTCTGCCCTCCCCGGCTTTGTCCAGGGAATGGTATATACGTTCAGAGATTACAGTGAGGATGTCTGCTGTGGAAGGGCCTTGTCTAAATTCATATTGTTGGTCAGTCAGAAGTTCAGCATCTGTAAGGTGATGGACTAGAGTATGGTAAATTAAGGTCTCAAATATTTTGGCAAAAAGTGGGAGGATGCTAATGGGGCGATAATTGAATGGTTCAGTTCTTTCGCCAGAATTCTTGAATACTGGTACCACAGAAGAAGTTTGCGATAACACGTCCATTCCTCACTTTGCAGTAAGCATTTTTGGGGGGGTGTCTGAATAGCCAAACTAAAATCTTCAGACATTTATTTTTGTTCGACTAAACATTATCTTATATAATATAAAGAAAAGAAAAAGAGAGAAAAGAAAGACATTGGTTAATTTGTTGACTTCATTCATTCGCCCCGTTTTTATTGGACCCGTTGAGACATTGCAGTCTATGTTTTTGTTTTGTGATTATTAAATTTTATTGCACAATAAAATAGTTGATGTATATATATATATATATATATATATATATATATATATATATATATATATATATAAATCTTGTTATGTCTAGTCATTTCTTCTTGTCTTGTCGAATTGTGCTCTAGGTTATTTCATGACGGTACTGATAAAAAAAAAACTTGGATTACCTTGCCATTTAGGTCGTAACATTCCACGACCGGCATATTACATTTTTCTTTTCTTAGCATGATACGTATTCGGGAATAAATTTCAAGTTGGAATCCTCGACTGGGATGCATCGTAACAACTGTTTACTCATTAATAATTTTTTATTATCCACTCACTAGGAGTTCTTACACAGAGATTGCTCACTGTTGTGTTGGCTGTAGTCTACGTGACAAGTCATCCCAGATGTCCAGTACTTTGCATATCTTCCGATAACCTTTGCAAATGAATTTTTGCTATCGCAACAGACGTTTACCATTGACTTTTCGCTGGTAATTATCATTGGTCTTCACTGGAATTTGGATGACAATAAGTCTCCTCATGGTCCCAGCCCTCTTCACACTCATCCAGTGGTGGTCTGGGTAGTGGTCTTCCTCTTTGGTCTTTCCATTTACCTCAAGCCATAGTTATTTGATGTGGTGTCAGTTAATGTTAACACTACAATTTTTTTTGGAGGGGGGGGGAAGGGGCGGAGTAGTCACACAGGACATCATCAAAGATTTCTCTTTGAAAACAATTTGTGGTGTTCTCTGGAGTCTGAGTGACAACAAGCCTCTCCAGATTTCTAGTACTCTCCACCTTTTTCAATAACGTTTGCAGATGGATTTGCGTTATCACAATAGCCACTTATCATTGATTCCCCACTGACAGCGATTACCAGTCTTCACTAGAATTTGGGTGGCAATAAGCCTCTCCAAGATCCCAGTCTTCTTTGCACTTATCCAGCAGAGGTCTGGCTAGTGCTTTTCTGTCCTCGATCTTTCCGTCCTCTTTGATCCTCCTCAGTTATTTGGTGTGGCACCAGTTCATGGTGACACTAAAAAGGGGGCGGGGGGGGGTCAGGGTAATTTTATTATTGTTATTCCTAGTTATATAAACTAAACATTTAATTAACCATTGCTGCATTATCCAAGTTTTAAATGCAGATCAGCATTTGTCTTTTACGCTTCTATCCAATCTACATTTGCTGACTGGCTGCCATCTGAATGTTTCCAGTCCATTTTGGAAAGCGACAATTTATCTTCCAACTTTAACATTGTTACCCGTCCTAGCTTAAGTGACAAATTGGATTCTCCAAGCAGCTCGAAGATGTCACACAAATAAAAGAGGTTTTCTGGATATTTTTTTTTTTTTACTTGAAGCACAGAGCCACTGTAGAATCTTTTTGGTATCGTTTCTGAAAGAAATCTATGTAACACCTCTCATAAATCAAAATCACAGGCCAGTGCTCTTCGCCTTGATAGCTACATGAGTAAGGCATGTCTATTCTGTATTCATAACCCTCAAAATCAACCAGCATGAGACAAAACACGTTTAGCTTTGATACGATTGATGCTGTACACAGTTAATTTATGGCGCAGTAGATAAAAGCTCGAACTGTTGAAAAAAAGTGTCAATCTCAGTTATTTACATGTCTAGCAACACAAAAGAGATGAGATAGAGTAAAACAGCCTGTTTTGGATGGCTATATACGTATATATATGTATATATATATATATATATATATATATATATATGTCACTACTTATCAAGGCCAAAAACCACTCGAGTACAAAGATTAATGTGATGTATAGATTTACATTCTAATAATCATTGAAAATCTTCACAGACCATTTTTAAACTTTTTTATTTGGTACTCACCACTTATCAAAGCCTGAAAGCCACTCGAGGATTAGGGTTAATGAATGTAAGGTGGTAATGTAGTAATCGTTAATGGTGTTAATTGGGTAGAATTTGATTATTTATGGAAACGGATCAACAAGAATTTGTTTACATCGGATTTGAAGGCTACCATGTTGTATTCAACTGGGAAGCAATCCAGTGGAACAGTGTTTTACAGGCGAGTAGTTCTAGGAAAGAAACTTTGTTCATGGAATCTGTATTTAAATTTAGGTACAGATAGACAGTGGGGAAAATTATATATAGTGGTTGTAGCTAGTAGAGTATTTTTTTTGTGAAAGTTTATCAAGTGGGGACCATAGATTGGAGGTCAGTCGAGCACTTGCCATGAAAATACTGATAGAGCAGAGACAGGCTCGCAATGATTTCTTCTATGAAAAGGAAGTTGCAGGAAAGAGGAAAGGGTATCACCTACTAGGTTTCGAAGCCCGTTTTTAACTCTATTATGGCAGGATAGGGATGGCGAGCAGCTCCTTCCCACATGTGTCAACAGTACTCTAATTTAAAACGTACCATGCTCTTATACAGATAGAAGATTACATTGGCAATGAAATACTAACTGGAGCGGTAGAGTGATCCACCCATTTTTCCACCGATCTTGGCAACAGATTTTATGCATGTGTTTCATTTTAGATCAGGAGTGAAGGTCAGTCCCAGACGCTTGTCGATACATGAAGCTTCCTCAAGACAGGAGCCATTCATTTCAATTGGGGCATGATAAAGGGCCAGAGCGATTATGATGAAAAGAGAGAAGCTTGGTTTTTGATGCATTAAAATCACCCAACCACCTTTTTCCCCATTGCACCATGTTCTCAAGATTAGAAGAAAAATCCCCCAGAAAGATCTTGATCATTTTTGGCCTTTGAAGTGTTGCCATTGTGATGTCATCTGCATAAATGTCCACGAATAATCTGAGAATGTCATTTGGGAGATAAAGATCAGGAAGAAAGTTAGATCCAGAAGGGAACCTTCAGAGACCCCAACGTTAATATCATGTTGACAAGAAAGTTCTTGGGGTTTTTAACTTTTAAATTCAGATGAACACTTTTCAGCTCAAACAAAAAATTATTGATTAAGATACGCACCATCAGAATCAACACACTTTTGCCAATGCGAAACGAGTGAATTTGATGCCAGAAACTTAAAAATCTCACGTTCTGGTGGCGATGAAGTTGCTGAAGACATTTTGATATTGTTTAGGTTTTTGAAGCATTTCTAACCCAGAAATTCGTTGAAGTGGTAATTGGCAGGTGAGAGGCCTAGAAAGTATAGTGGATAAGGCAGAGTTTCATTCCATTCAACTTCTGCAGAGATGGTTTAGAAACGTACGGTTGGGCATTATCACGGAGGAGAATTAGGCCTTTTCTGTCGACTAATTCTGTGTGTTGTTGTCAAAGTTTCTGATGCATTTCATCCATGGTTTTGACAGTACTTCACCACTGTCATGGTTTTGCCTGCTTTCAAAAACTGTAATGGATGAGACCGGTTGCAGACCACCAAACAATGAACATGACCTTCTTTTCGTAAAAGTCTGGCTTCAGGAAGTGTTGCGGAGCTTCGTTGACGTCTTACCACTGAGCTGAGCATTGCTGGTTGTCGTAATTAACCCAGTTTTGATCACAAGTCACAACCAGGTTGAGAAATGTTTTTGTTGCGTAAAAAAAGGGTAGATGACACTTCATAACAGCGTTTCTTTTTGGTTCTCGTTCAATTCATGAGGCACCCATTTATCAATGTTTTGTCTTTCCAATCTCTCTCAAGTAGTTGGAAATCGTTGTATGGGTTACATCTAATTCAGAAGCAAGTTCTTGAACAATTGTGCAGGGATTGGCTTTGAATAAGTCTCTTAATTTATTGTTGTCAACATCTGATGATCGACCACTATGCTTATCATCTTCAAGACGCTCATTGCTGCCACAAAATTCCTTAAACTACCATAATGCTCTAAGTTCAATAGTGGTTCCTGGACAAAACGCTTCATGGATATCACATGCTTAGTCAGCAACTTTTTGGTCTAACTTGAATTGAAATAAAATTGTGGAGATTTGCTATTTTTTATCTTGTATTCAATGTTTTGAAAAGAAAACCATTATTTTAAAACGTTTGTAATTTAAATGATGGATAAAGCAAAAAACGTTCTTTAATGCTAAAGGTATTAGAATGAAATCTTATTTGAAAATACATCATTTGAAATCAAAATGACAAATTCCGCAAGAACCTTCTTGTCAACGTAAGAGTTTCTAATTTCTGCCTATCAATGACTGCTCTAATAAGCCTATCAGAGAGAAAAAATTTAATAATGGAGAGGACATTTCCAGCTATTTCATAGCTGTTGATCTTGTGAAGTAGACCTTTATGCCTTACTCTATCAAAAGCCTTTGATATGTCAAGGGCTATTGCTCTAGAAACAAAACCCCTGTTGAGAGATTCACTAATCCTGTGTACATCAACTCTAGATCTCGCAAAACGGAAACCATATTGCATGTCATGGAGCAGGTTATTTTTGCTGAGATGGTTTACCACTTCTCTGTTTAACACAGATTCCAGCAACTTACTCATGACTAGGGCTATGACAACAGAATATTCTTATCATTGTTTTGATTCTCAAGTATATATCCGACACAGTTAATCAAGCAAGAATCACATCACTCTATATAAAAGCATAAGATATCAATGGATACACACTCGAGAGTCAAAACAATGAAAAGAATATGCTGTTGTCCTAGCCCTACTCATGACGCACAGGAGTCTGATTGGTCTGTACTCAGTGGGAGATGACCGATCTCCAGAATTTTTAAATATTGGGCAAACTGATGAAATTTTTCAGGGTGTTGGGAAGCATTTCTGCTTAAATCAACGTTTAAAGAACTTTGTAAATATGGGAGCTAGTTCTGGTTGAAGCTTTTTGAGCAGTAATAGGAATGCCGTCAGGGCCAGTTGCTTTACTGGATTCAAGGTTTTTGATTAGCTTGACTACATCATGTACAGATATTTGTATGCCACATACTGTGTTTTGAGTCACAGGAGGAAATACGGGGAGTAGGTGGCTCTGATCACAAAGCTGCACAGTTCTTGGAAAAGAGTTTTGTTTTGTCAGATGCTGACGAAATTACCTCAGATCCATTGATGATGGTTGGGATAGAGGACAAGCTTCTGTTCAAGACTCTGTTATTCTCCAAAACTAGTGGGAACCGAGCTGCTGCTCGGCTACTTTAAACTTGACATACTGAGCATACAAATCTCTTGCGTTCTTTATTACTCTTTTACAACGGTTGCTGGCAATCCTAAAACTGGCTTTAGTTTCATAACATCTATTATGTTGAAAGCAATGAAAATAGTAATTCTTATGTGCATTGGAGTGAACCATGACTGGCTGTTAGGTTTTTGCTGGAATTTCTTGGAGGATATGAAGAGATCTATACCAACAATTAACCATTTAGTCAGGTCTGATACTATAGAGGACACATTCTTTTTGAACATAGAGTGCAGAGGTATATCTCATATAAATGTTCGGAAGTTATCTCAATCAGCCATAGAGTATCAATATACAGTACGATGGAGAGATACATCTCAGGGTTTATTACATTTTGTTTCTATCTTAATCGAGACAACTAAGTGATTGGATGATCCCAATGGAAACAGAACAGAAAAGCACATTTCTTGCCAATTGTAAGAAAAAGGTAGAGGAGACTTGCATGTTGTCTGGGTTTGCGGACAATTTGTGTTAGGTCATAGACAATGGAGAAATCATGACAGTACCTCCCCTCAACATCCGTTTGGTTTGATAGACTAGCCATTCAACATTGTGAACATTTAAGTCTTCACAGACGTGAATGTTAAACTAAGTGTGGTTTCTAATTTACATGTGTTTGAACTACGCCAGGTGTGAAATGAAGCCTGTTTATTATTGTGCAGTGATTCAGTTTTTGTACTTGAAAAGACGCACAACACAGAAGACTTTTGATAAAATGAAAAGCGTAAGGTAATGATGATAAGGTTAATATGACCCTGTAAAACGCTGGTATTGTGAATTGAAACATGATCTTAAGTGAAAACAACTCCCAGGCCTAGTTACTTCCTTTCTGCCATTGATGAGGCATCTGTCAGTCAAGTTAAGGGTGCTATTTTGAAAGACCACTACATGACTATTTGCCAAATAGTCCAAGAGGTCAAGATTTGTTAGTGGAGGACGGAAATTAAAGAGGGGAAAATATTTGCTACTACCATGGTGAGATTACGTTTTTGAAAGAGTGAGTCAAGGAGGAGAAGATATAACTTTTATAGAAATGTTTGTATTCTTGTACATGCTACACTATGAGTTTAGAATGGTGAGTGCGGAAGCTTTGCATAGGAATTGCCTTATTGGGTTCCTATAGTGTCAGAAGTTACTAAGGGAAAAATAGGAACTTCTGGCACTAAGAATCCAATGAGGCAATTCCTATGCAAAGCTTAGAAAAAAAGGATATAAAAAATATTATACATAGATAGGTTTCACCCAATAAGGTAAGACTTATCATATACTATAAAAAATTTAAAACCTAAAATCGAATAGTAAAAAACAATTCCTCCTCTACCCTTAAACCATTAAAATGAACTAATGTCATCTATAAGTTCGAATGCCCCTTGAGAGAATGTAGTTCCTATAACAATAATAAAACTAATAGTTACGTTGGTTACATCGATTATACAACGATTACCCTATTCTGTCGCCTTACCATGCATAATACAGAATCGAGTGCAATATTATAGAATTTACAAAAAGAAAAAACATAACTTCCTCCCCTTTGCAGTTAGAGAAATTCTTGTCAGCAACACACAAATAATACAAAATCAACATGAAAACCATGTAGGAATTTTCAAGTTATCAAGGAAGCAAGATTTGGTAAGGTTGTATAATTTGGAGAAGACAGTATCCGAGTTAACAAAAAATTTCTTTATTATAACAAGGATGATCCGACCCACATGTTTTGTACCTCCCTCACATTTTATGATATTATGGACATGTGAGAGAATGATCAGAACATACAATGGAAAATTTTGTTTGTGGAGTCTAAGGTAGAATTCAAGGTGAACTGCTGGGCAAGCACTTCAGCCTTCTCAGTTACCTTGCAATTGTGGTGGTTGTATAAGGTGAGAATTGTTGATTGCCCACTATTCATCATACTATTATAGGTTTTTGTCAACAGCAGTATCAGGTGTGTTGAAGAGGTCATATATGCCGCATGCCTAATTCAAGGCTCCCAAAACAGCTCCTTTGCAGTGGATTGTCCAAAGGAAAAAAACCTGCAGGTGGACAATGGAAACGGTTCAAGGACAATCTGAAGGTCTTCCTCAAACAGTTTGGTCTGTATTCTAACTCATGGGAAAAACTAACCCAAGACATATGTTTCCTCACAAAGGGGCGACAATTGCTGAATCCACATGCAATGAAGAACGCAAGAGAAAACGCAACATTAAAAAAGACAGAGCAATCAACATCACCGATATATAATTATCCGCAGATGTCCAACATGCAGGAAATACTTTAGAGCTCGAATCGGTCTAACAAGCCATTTAACCGACAGAACAATTGCATGATCACGGTCATCTTAGCAAGTATATATATATGTGTATGTATATATGTATGTATATATATGTTTTACGTATTGCATGTGTTGAATTTGTTTTTATTTTTATTATCGTGTGTATTCATTGATTTGTAAACATCATCACTGTCGTCAGGATCATTGAGGAATTATACCGTTTTTAAACGCTTCTCTCAATTAAAAAAAAACAAAACAAAAAAAAACCCACCAAGATTCATGATTGCTTTGTTTTACATGTTGCATGCGTTGGATTTGTTTTATCTGGGGTGGAGAGGGCTCCAGAAAGCCATGGCCAAGGCAACCTCTCTAGTAGAAGCAAATCTTTGATTAAAAAAAACATAAAGCGGAAGACCAGTACCCGCATTAAGCTGGTTTGCAGTTTGATTTGTTGCTGGCTATCTTGCTCTTGCTTGTTGCTGGATATCAACATTTTGAACCGAGTGAGAGACTAGCTGTCGTACAAAGCTAAATCTCTGGAATAGCATCTTTGTACAGATACTTCCTCAGACATTTGTCAAAAAAAAAAAAAGAAGAAAAAAGTCCTATTGGCGATGGCTGTCCATATTAACAGGAATAGAAGATATTATGCTAAACGACACCCACTCCAACTCTGTTGCTGGAATGTGAGAACACTTATTGACAATGGTAAAAGACTAGAACGGAAGACTGCAATTTTGACTAAGGAATTGCAAAGATACAATATAGACATTGCTGCACTCCCTGAGACACGTTTCGCAGGTGAGGATCAACTGGTTGAGCGTGAGTCGGGCTACACGATCTTCTGGTCTGGTAGAGCTGAAAAGGAGAGGTGTGAGGCTGGTGTTGGTTTTGCAGTTAAGAACTCCTTAATTGACAAGATCGAACAGCCAGTAGCCATAAATGACCGTGCAATGACATTGAGAATGCCTCTTGCTGCTGGTCATTATATGAATGTTCTTTCTGTCTATGCGCCGACTCTTACTTCGCCTGAAGACGATATTACGTCCTTTTATCATATGCTTAGATCTGTTATCACCGATTTGCCAAGCGCTGAGAGTTTGGTGGTTCTTGACTTCAATGCACGGGTTGGATCAGACAATGAGACTTGGTCTCCATTGGGTCCATATGGCATTGGTAGAGTCAATTCAAATGATATGCTGCTTCTCCATCTCTGCAGTGAACTAAATCTTGTTATCACCAACACTTTTTCCCACCAGAAAAACAAGGAGACCTGGTTCCATCCCCAATCTAAACATGGCCATTTGCTTGATTACATACTGTGTAGACGTGGTGATCTTAGAAACTTTTGCAAAGTTAGAGTAATGCGTGGTGCTGACTGTGGTACTGATCATTTAATGGTCAAAGCCAAATTGAGAATTACAGTTCACAAAAAAGCCATTTCAATGGTGTCAAAGTGCCTAAACGTATTGATGTTTCCAAATTGAAGGATCCAATCATACGAATCTGCTTTCAACCAGGAAAGGATGAGAAAACCTTGCTGAAAACCTCAGATAGAATTATGCATCGATGCCATGAACACTTTCATGATCTTTTTCATAACCCATCTAATGTTGATGTTGCTGCAATAGAAAGTATCCCTCAATGTTCCTTTTGTCCGGAACTTGATGTTGAACTGACTCTTGTGGAAACAGTTGACTGCATAAAACAAATAAACTCGAACAAAGTCCCTGGGCTGGATGGCATCCCTGTTGAGCTGCTGATACATGGTGGTGTCAATGTACATTGTGTGGTCCACTCTTTAATACTGTCAGTATGGCAGGGTGACCCGGTGGCCCAAGATTGGGTGGATGCCATCTTGGTTATGTTGTACAAAGGAAAGGGTACAAGGTCTGATTGTGGAAATTATTGAGGTATCTCGCTGCTGAGTGCGGTTGGAAAGGTATTTGCACGGCTCTTGCTTGATTGGAAAAGTATGTATGTCCTAATATTCTTCCGGAATCCCAGTCTGGTTTTGGAGGTGGGTGAAGAACTGTGAATATGGTGTTTTCTGCTAGACAGCTCTTGGAAAAACGTATTGAACAGCGTATGCCTCTTTGCCAGGTGTTTGTGGACTTAACCAAGGCGTTTGACACAGTCAACCATGAGGCTCTCTGGAAAGTGCTGGAAAAATTTGGCTGTAAACCTGCTTTTACAGACAAGTTCAAGCAACTTCCTCGTAGTATGAAAGGTCGCATCAACTTCAATGGTTGGTTTTTGGAAGAATTCCCCATTGATAATGGTGTGAAGCAGTGTGATATAGCTGCACCAACATTGTTTTCGCTCTATCTGACTGCTGTGCTCTGATATGCTTTCCACGATTATGATATGGGTGTTTATATTAGATTCCGAACGACTGGAAAAGTGTTCAACCTCACAAGATTCCAAGCCAAAACATTGTTAGTGATGGACTTGTTAGGGAACTGTTGTATGCTGATGACACTCCCCAGTAGATATGCAACTAGTGATGGATCTCTTTACAAATGCTTGTACCTGCTTCAAACTGACAGTTAGCATTAAGAAAACTAAAGTCATGTACACTCCCACTCCCGATGATCTGTATATGGAACCTGATATTTTCGTCTGTGGAAAGCGCCTTGAAGTCTTAAAAATTTTGTCTACCTTGGGAGTGCCTTATCAAATGATGGCACTCTTAATGCAGAAATAAGACAGAAAACCAGCAAGGCATCTGATGCTTTTAGAAGGTTACAAGATAGAGTCTGGTCTGACGATGATCTAACTCTGACAACTAAAATTTCAGTATATCAAGCATGTGTAGTACCATCCCTACTCTACACATCTGAAACTTGGACCTTGTACCGGTCACATATAGAATTGCTCGAGAGGTTCCATCAGCACTGCCTTAGACACATTCTTGGTTTAAAGTGGTATAGCTTTGTCCGTGATACATATGTTTTAAAAAAGGCCAAAACAACCAGTATTGCTACCATTGTTATTAAGAACCAGATGCATTGGGTAGGTCATCTCATCTGGCTTGAAGACCATCGACTCCCAAAACAGTTGTTCTATGGTGAGCTCTTTCTTAGAAAAAGACCCCAGCACAAGCCCAAAAAACGTTTTTGTGATAGCATCAAGGAGAGTCTGGTGAGCTTTCATATTCCTGTTGACAGTTGGGAGTCCCTAGCATATGATCGCAAGCAGTGGAGGACACTGATATATAGGGGCGCAGGACACTTTGAAGCAGCCAAAATAGACCGAGTGAAGCTTAAGAGAACATGTAGGAAATGCCAAACCTTGCCGCCCAACCATGGAGATCTCTGGATCTGTTAGGTGTGTGATTTGGCTCTGTTGTCTAAGGCAGGTTTTGTAAATCACATGAAAGCCCACGATAATACAGATTCCGCTGCTGTTAGTTTCATACAAATCAGTGAACGTTTTCAGTGTCATGTCTGCTTGAGAGTGTGCAAATAGCTTGCAGAGCTAAAAAGTTATCTTCAGGCACATGGACTTTTAGTGACTGAGGGAGTGGCTCTCATCTGACAAGATGTTGCAATCATCATATATATGTATATTATATATATGTATGTATATATATATATGTATGTATATATACGTAAATACATATATATATATATATATATATCACTCTCTGACTGACGTAAATGAACATTTAAAAATTAAAAATGTTTAAATTCAACGCTATTTCACATGGTTAATGGTAGCCGAATGGATACGGTCTCCGCTAATTGAGCCAGAGATGTCTCGTGGTGCGGTGTTCGAATCGTTTGGCTGGTGTTAATCGTGACACCCTGCACTGAAGAATCTCGAAATGATGAAACACTAGTGTTTGTAGGTATTTAATTATTATAGCAAAAAAATAATTATGATAGCCTCTTTAAGAAATTCATTTCTTATCGTTGAGCACTTTCAGTTGAATTAAAGTCGGTCAATTTAGCTCTTATGCATAGATCATCGTATAACGATTAGATCACTCTCTGACTGACGTAAATGAACATTTAAAAATTAAAAATGTTTAAATTCAACGCTATTTCACACGGTTAATGGTAGCCGAATGGATACGGTCTCCGCTAATCGAGCCAGAGATGTCTCGTGGTGCGGGGTTTGAATCGTTTGGCTGGTGTTAATCGTGACACCCTGCACTGAAGAATCCCGAAAGGATGAAACACTAGTGTCTGTAGGTATTTAATTATTATAGCAAAAAAATAATTATATATATATATATATATATATATATATATATATATATACCTATTTATTTATGCATAACCAAAATCAACTCTTTCAAAGCAGTTTGTGTTTTTTGCTTGGTCAGCCAAACAAAATTATAATGAAAAATTAAGCAAAGCATGCACTTTATATATTGGAGGGATTATGCTAATTTCCTTTTCACTTCAAATAGCGTGGAAAAAACATTTCCTTTGTGATCAAAAGGTGTTTTTTTTTTAAATGAAGAGCAGATCATTTTTGATGTTGGTAAGGGAAAACGTGTTTTCTTCTGTTGTGAATAAAAGGTAGAATTTTTTTTACTCCGTTTAATTTGCCCACTGGACTGTTTAAGGTCACTTTGACCTTGTTGGACTTTTGGGCACGGACGTGTGATTGAACATGTAAAGCTAATGGGTATTTTGTATCTTGCCTTTTACATTTTTAGCAGCCGGATCTTCAATCTAACCCAGACACAAGTCCACCATTTTGTATGTTGTTTCATTGGGGGCAACACACATAAGAGAAGAAAATTAATTAAGAAATAGTTTGATTTACATACATGCACATTTGTTTCCACATAAAGTTTGTAAAAGCCTAGAATGACTCCTGATATTTAACATGTGGAGTGGTACTTAATGAGATAATAGACATTCTTACTTAAGAAGGAAGACATTAATATCCCAATACAATCGAGAAAACATGTGTTAGCAGGGTTTGAGAATAGATAATATTTCAAGTAATGATATAACTAAAATATTACTTACATTTTGGTTGTGCTTTGGGAGTACATCAGACTGCAACCAGAAGAAATGCTCTAGAGGCAAAGCTTGCTAGGGTTAGCAAAGCATGTTCTTAAGAGGAGATAAACTGAATGGCTATGCATCTTGAATGATTAGTCATTCTAAATTCTTGATATGGGTTGAATTATGTTATTTTACCACTGGACAGGAGAATGTATTCTCTCTAACATATGAAAGAATAATTCAAAGAAAATCACCCTCATAATTCTATTATTACATAATGTTCTATAGAGTTATGAGAATTATTACTCACAGCACCGGAATTCTTTGCAAGAAAGAACTTTTCCCCTTGATCATTGTTTTTTGATCGTCTTTTGCTGATGCAGGTTTACTCATCAAGTTTGGCCCTTTATGTTCAACTAGCGGGAGTACCCGGTGTTGCCTGGGTGTTTGTAGGTGTAAAAGAAAAAAAAAAAAGTGTCGAACCCGAAGGTTGAAAAGAAAGTGAAAAACGTGGACTTTAACTGCAACGCTATAAAGCCATAGGAAGTGGAAAGCGTTTAAATTTAGCGATGTCAATCAAAAAGTTGGCTTGCAGAAATGAACGTTGGCTGGAGGCCTGTTCAGCTTTCCATCATTTCATTTCCCCACGATGTTGGGGGAAAACCAGCTCCCCACAAAAAGGGAGTGTCCAAATAAGTAGCAATTGTCTGATATAAGGGGTTTCCCCGACATTGATCAAAGCTGATTGCTTCTAGATGTCCCGGCACAAAAGGCCGGGTAGCTGCCTTCACTTTCAAATGAAAAAGCCGAACAAACACGTGAGAGGAAGGAATAGCGTGAATTTCATAAAAGTCGATCGAAATAAATCTAGATACGACGTCCCCTTCGCAAATCGTAGATATTATGATCTAGGGAGTATATAAAAAGTTCTAAAGAATAGTACCCCCCCCCCTCCGAGAACCTCGTCGAAAAAAGCCTTTGCTGGACATACAAAAACGTGCGCAGCCGTTTTGTCTTTTATATATATAGATGACTCTCGCCACTTCATGTGGCTGATTTCATACTTCTCCATAAAACACATCACACCTTTTGCGTCTTCTTCTTCTCTTGCTTTCTCCAAGACTAAAAGCCACTCAAGGACAAAATTTAATGAGATGTATGGATTGTTCCTATTTAGTTGCCATTTTTCCCTACGAGGGCAAAATTAAGTCGTTTCTTAATGTATGGGAAATCCAGCATCCTGAGACAGTACCATGCCATACTAAAGCAGCACTCACCCTAGGCGAGTTGAACTGGCTTCCTCCAAAGAAGGAAGTTTCATGGGAGTATGGAATTCACAAGTGGTCCTCAGTTGCATGTATATCCTCTATTAGGGAAGATGATGAAGTTACATTTTTGTAGCTCTTGCAGAGAGATGTTGATATCCTCCTGCATACAGCGCCTGATATTCCCAAATGATCGCTCATCTGGTGCTTACCAGGCTTAACATGGCTTAACTTGGGCGATCTAATGAGAACCGATGTGTTAATATGATTATGCTGTATAATTCTGGTAAAAACGGTACGCTCTGGATTGGGGCAAAAATAAGAATTACCTTAGTCCAGAAGGATTTCTCTTTCACTGACCGAGGACAGAACGTATGAAGTATAATATTAGGAGAACATTATGATAAGATTTCAAATGAGGAATAAAATGCACGAAATTTGATTACTTGAGTGGACAACTTGACAAATATGTGTTGATATTGGACTTAAAGATGATCATGTTGTAGTCGACATGAAAGCAGTCCCATTGTAATGCGTTCTACAGATGGGAAGTTCTGAGGAAAAATATTCTGTTCATAGAAGAATGTTGTAGTTTGTTTGAAGCATTATGCGTAGCGTGAAAGGAGTTGTGTTTGAAGGCTATATCAATGTGGTTTATAGGAAACATGTGGACACCAATTAGCATATTAAATAATAATGACAATATTAGATGGAATTTTCAACAATTTTAAATTATATTACGTTTATTTGCAAACATAATGTGTTGTACAAGATGTTAGGTGTTGATGTCCCTAATATTCAATAGTATAATGTTTTTTATTTAAATAAATAAAACAGATAAAGGAAAGCCTTGTCAAACATTTGTACACGTTACCTTTTATTTTCTCTCCCAAAGAATAGATACTGCTCTCAAAAATTCGAGATATCAACACCTACCATCTTGTAGGACACATTATGTTGGTAAATAAATGTAATATAATTGAAAATCATTGAACATTTCTTCTAATATTGTCATTATTCTTTTATATGCTAACTCGTGTCCACAATGTTTTCTATGAAGCGCATTGATATAGCCTTCAAACACAACTCCCTTCGTGTTCCTAGAAATTTGGTTTGGTTTTAGGTATACAAAGGAAGAAAGGACACTTCTTTGCACTGTTTGTTCTGCTTGTGTTCTCCTGAATTGTCGCATTTGGTTTGGTTGAGATTATGCCAGACATGTTAGCATCTCCAAGACTCTTTAATTGCCATAGGACTTGAAAAAGTAGGTATTGTTGTCCATCCATCCATCCATCCAGCGCGGCCGCAGCCGAGATTGAACTCACTACACAAGTTTGTAGTGTAATTCAAATCTTGTCTATAGTTGAATACTTGATGCTTCGTTAGGACTATCAAAGGTATTTTTTATCGTGACGCCATCACTAGATGGGGTGCCTACCATGGCTTAAGAGAGTCCCATCTACCCTGGAGAGAAGGATAGACCGCACCAGTTTCTCAACCTGGTATTTTACTTGGCGGTACATACAACGCCTTGCCTTCCCAAATGGTCACTCATCTGGTACTGGCCCAGCTCAACGTTGCTTAACTTTGGTGATCTAGCAAGAACCGGTGTGTCAACGTGATTGTGCCGTATATTGTTGTACTTAAGTAAAGTTATTTACTAGAATGGTATAAATAATCGAAAACTGAAAGGTATCAATTGGAGAGTTATTAAAAGAATGGTGGAACTACTGAAGAAATATACTTAATAGTGAGAATTTCCAATTCTTATAATTACCTTTTATTTTCATCTTTAATATTTGGTTCCAACTTTCTCTCAGAATTTGGTATTTACCTAATTTTTCTCACTGTGTTATCTCATAGCCATCATTCAAATGAAAGAATTCCAACCAATTCATCATAGACTAAATAATAACACGAAACGCAAGGAAGGCAAAGATAAGTAAAAGTATAAAAGTAAGAAAATCATAGCAAGATATTCGAAGGAATGAAGAGAAACAAGAATGGCTATTCTTAAGATGCGTGCATTAAAGGAGGGGTCGATTTTTTGCGAGCTATTTTTGCAAGTCATCGTATCGGTTGAATTGACTTCATTTAATTTCAACATTCTGAACTTCCGGTCACGTCATGGAGCATTGGTAAGACATCAGGTTTTCTTTTACTTTCTTTTCCACCTTCACATCATGGGTTCAAGCCTGTCTGCCTACTACTTTTTTTTTTAACACCTCTCTTCACATGGGCTACATGCCAACTGTTGTTTTTACCCCCCCCCCGTTCCCGTTGCCACCTCTTTCTACCAGGGGTTCCTTACTATACCACCTACACACACCCGAGCAACGCCAAGTACTTCCCCCTTCCCCTCTCTCCACCCGGTCTGCCTACTGTTGCTTTGATTACCCCCACCCCCACCCCAGCTACTACCACTTTTTTTTAAACACCTCTCTCCACCCAGACTTCCTACTGTTATTTTACCCTCTCCCCCTCCGCTCCACACATTGGCAACGCCCCCCCCCAGCTAGTTGCAAAAAAAAAGAAAAAAAACACATGAACTAAAATTACATTGAAAGAAAATTATGATAGATTTGAAAATAAAATAAAATGAAGAAAGTAAAAGTGATTGTTATGAAAAAAATTTAAAGTTAAAAGAAATTATTAGACAAGGAAAAAAAAGAAGAAAATTTATCGATGAAAGAAAGAAGAAACAATGAATCAAACAAAATAATTGTTCATCTGTCGGAACGACAAAGACCATTTAATCATCCTGGAGATGGCGGACGACACGCGCTAGAAATTTGTTTCAAGTACAGCAGTTGCGCAGAGCCAGCCTAACTCTATTGTCCCAACCAGTCTGATCCAGCAGCAGGACAGAGTTGAGACAGCTGGAGGCCAGTTAGGATGTTGGAGCTGCTGAGTTCAACATTTGCCCCCACCCCCACCCCATTTAGCCGCAAAAGTTCCCAGGGGACGTCAAATCCTAGTGAATATGAACAAATGGTGCAATTTTAGGCCTTAACATATGTAAATTTGAGTTCTGCACCATGCAAAAAAAGAAATGACGAAGTCTATCATTTGCTTTCCCCCCACCCCCACACACACATATTTAGCCCCAAAAGTCATTAACATATTTAAATTTGAGTTCAGCGCCACGCAAAACTGCTAAATAGACATACACAGAAAATTTTGGACAAATATGGTAAAATAGTCCCAAAAATGGAGTGTTTTTATTA
This sequence comes from Euprymna scolopes, assembly GCF_053919585.1. NCBI lineage: Eukaryota > Metazoa > Mollusca > Cephalopoda > Sepiida > Sepiolidae > Euprymna > Euprymna scolopes. The sequence continues at coordinate 40,956,689 of NC_136484.1, read as the reverse complement.
GCCCTAAAAGAGCCCCTGAGGCACAATCAAGAGTTATCGTGAAGTATAGACAAACAAAATTATACAGAAATCAGTTAGTTACAACTTTTCAGAAAGTTTTATAAAAATCCAAGGCATCAATTTTTTTTAATAAGCACAAAAGTGTCAATTTTATCCATTTTAACCCGAAAAAGCACCTCTAGGGGGCAACTGGAGTTTTCCTGAGAAATCCGTTCTATTACACTTTTATTCCTATCATGTTTAATGTTTGTGCAAAATTTCAAACAATTCCACGGCGTAGTTATTGAGAAAAGTGCAGACAGATGAACGGACAAGGGTGAATTTGCAGGTCCACCCTCCTTTTGTCGGGCGGACCAAAAAGAATAAAAGAATAAACTAAAAAGGAATCGAAGGAGAAAATAATGGAAGTGCACCAGTCATGAATTAGCTAAAGATTTATTTTCTCTTGCGAATCAATGTTCCTGTTAAGCAATTTGGCCACACACACACAAGAACACATTGCCTGAAAGTACTTCTTTTAAACTCCTCGGCCTAACGTTTACAGGGAATATGAACTGGAATAGATACATTGAGAGCATTGCCAAGGCTGCTGCAAGGAAGGTTGGCTCCCTCTACCGTGCTAGAAAACTACTTACGCCTGACAGTATCCTATACCTCTATAAGGCAACCATTCACCCATGTATGGAGTACTGTTGTCACATCTGGGCTGGTGCATCTGCTGCTTGTCTCTCGCTCCTGGACAGGGTTCAAAAGAGAGTCGCCAACCTGATAGGTCCTGAACTGTCATCTAGGCTTCAGCCTCTGTCCCATCGACGAGATTTTGCATCCCTCTGCCTGTTCTACAAATACTTTAATGGTGAATGCTCTGACGAACTGCAAACACTTGTACCTCCCCGACGTAACTACCCCCGACAAACCCGACAAGCTACTAAGTCTCATCCCTTTACAGTAGAGATCCCTAGGTGCAAGAAAGCCTTTTACTCCAATAGTTTCTTCCCCAGAACTGCGGGTCTTTGGAACTCCCTTCCGGGATTCTGCTTTCCCAACTGCAATGATATGCAGAAGTTCAAGTGTAATGTTAACAAACATCTTTCTACTCATCTCCCTTCATAATGACCCCGCTAATTAAGTCCCTAATAGTAGCCCCCTGCTTCAAAGTGGCACTGTGTCTTGTTTGGGGTGAAAATTGAATAAAAAAATTAAAAAAAAAAAAACACTGACCAGTCAGCTTGCAGGGCGCATTAATTCTGTATATTCTTTAGCCTCTTTGGGAATCACAATTCGTCAAAGGAAAAAGAACCTGGTGAGATGAGTCCCTTAACTCGTCGGGGTTAGAAAGGCGTTGTATTATTTCATGCAGCGTGTCTTAGGCAAGAATAGTCTGGTGGCGCCCACCTCTCTCCAGGCTCCGAGCACATACAACACCTGGTATTACCAATTGGTCACCCATTTTAGTATTTACCAGGCTCAACGTTGCTTAACTTTGGTGATTTAATGGGAACTGGTGTGTCAACATAATTATGCAATATATGCCGAAAGAACCTAGGAAGCAGCCTCTCCTGTTCCCGTCCACTGGACGCTCCAACATTGACGATCTTCGTTGAAGATTTCTAGTTGCCGATCTTCGACAGTTCAAAGAAATTTGAACTCGTCCTTTACCTCACTCGAACAGCGTCCAACTTTCTGCGTCCAACTTTCTGCGATTGAAATAAAACTTTTCGTTGTTGTTTAAAAAAAAAAAATGTTTTGTTATCCTTTCATGTCTTCGTTTGTTTTTTTACTATTAATATATAGTGTATCTCGCATCTCCTACAAAAAGAATTAATTGAAAATAACTCAGGGAGATAAACTAAAGAGAAAAATTAATGGAAGAACAAAATAACAAGGAAAAAGTAATTATAAAAAAAAAAAAAATAAGGGAAGAATTAATGGATTATTGACAAAAAAAGTAATGAATTAAAGAAATAATTAAAAAACAAAACAGGATGGGAGAGATATGATAAAAAGGATAAAAAAAGAAAAGTTTAATAGACAAAAGAAATTAATGAGGCAGGAAGAATTAGAAAAGGAAAAGATTTAGACAAAATGAAAAAAAAACAATCTTGATTTCTACTTCTATAAATAAAGGGCTGTGTGTGTGTGTGTGTGAGCTGGCCCGATCTTTTAAAAAATTCATACATGTACTTTATATATCTAAGATTGTTCTTATATAGGTTTTGAACTAGAATGCCTCTAATAAATATCGAAAATTGAAAGAAATCTAATAAAAAAGAAACAGTCCGATTTTGACCAAAGTTAACACTCTTATACAGCCTAACTTCACAAGTACATTTGAGAAGTTTTATTACCATAATAAGCCAAAGGCTCAGCGTATAAAATCAATAGTAGGTTTGCAGTAGCGATTCGAAATTAATGTTTCTGTTTAGAGCACAATCGAACCATGATACTTGACGTTTGCATTTTAAATTTTAATTCTAGCCATTATATAAAAATAATTTTATAAAATCAGCAGTAGGTTCTCTTCAGTTCAATGTAGATCACAATGCATTGTGGGCTAAGTCACTACAGGAAAGCATATAAAGCTTCCTCCCGGTGCACTGGCAGTGAGTCTCCAATGGGCGATTTCACCGATTTCGATGACAATAAAAATATTGGAAGTGTGGAACACTCGTTGATCCTGATACGATCCGGTACAACGTCGGGTCTCCCTTCTAGTAAATTGAGAAACATAAAAAAAAAATGAAGAAATAAGAAAATGGAAAAGCAAACTAGATCTAAAAAGAAATATATCTAAAACATCTAAACAAAAAAAAGTAGAAAATGGCAAAACCAATAAATTTCGTAATCTTTAGATTTCAATAGAATGGTTTTCTGTGGACAAATCTCTCATGCTATCTTGTTCCGGGCTTTCAGTATTGTTGCGTGTTAAACCTCTGGAAAAGGATGGACGTTCAATTGAATATTCAACCAATCATAAATATCAGTTTCGACCAGTTACAATGTGTATAGAATATATGAGAAGACATTTGATATATCTGCATAATAATATGCTTATTCTTGTTCTATCACACTTATTTAAAAAAAAATGAAACCGTTCGATCATCTAAGGTAAAAGTCCAACAAAATGAGTAAATGCACTTTTTAATAACTCTACAGATCTTTTTGTTGCTACTACTACTACTACTACTAGTACTACTACTACTTCTGCTACCACTAATACTAATACTACTAATACTACTACTAGTCTATCTCTGCTTATTGTATAAAAGTCACTTTGTATTTGTGTGAGTTCCTTCCTCATAGGTTCCGAAACGGCCGAACCTATCTTTTGCAAATTTCACACAAACGTAATATATATGTCTGGCAATTTTTGTTTGTTTTGTACAGAATTTCATCCGATAAGCATCGAAAATCGAAAAAAAAAACAAAACATCTGATCTTAAAAATAGCTTTTCTCTCTTATAGATAAAAAGAATAATTTTTTTAAAAATATTTTATGTTACACCAGCAAGGGAGACAATAAAATTTCAGGAAAGAGTTTATTTAAAAAAAAAATAACCCCCCCCCCCCAAAAAAAAACAGATTTATTATAATCTGGAGACATAGCTTAGTGGTAGAGCATTCGACTACAGATTGGATAATCCCCTATTCAAGTCACGATGTACTTCATCATTTTATTAAAATTTTTTCTTATTAATGAGTTCCATTGACGAAGGGGTAACATTTAAGAACGTCAAAAATCATTTCTCGTTTGCATATTTTAAAACTAAACATTAATTAGAAGTGACTTTTCTAGGGCATTCATCGTTAAATATCAGCTGATGTGACATCGTAAACAAACAGAGTCGGAATTCGATGAATGACATTATTATTATTATTATTATTATTATTATTATTATTTTTTTTTTTTTTTTTTTTTTTTTTTATTTTGCGAATTAGTCTACCAGGCAAATTATTCGTCCTAATATTATAATAAATAAATACTATAAAACTATAATCAATAGAGGATTGATTCTATAATAATACATTCTGACAACGGTTCCCAATGACTGTACAACAAATGCCCACAGCCCACTCGGGAATGCTGATCACGCTGTGATAATGGTAGAAATCAGCCTAAATTCTCGCCCTAAAACTGAAGACCCACTACTCAAAACAACGAGGCATTACAAAAAGGCTGATTGGAAAGCCATCAGGGAGCTCATCAGAGATGCCCCATGGCAAAATATCTTTACTCTTCCAGCGGAACAGTGTGCAAATGAGACCACTGAATGGTTCAAAACTGCTATTGAAGCACATGTTCCCGCACGGAAATTCTATAGCAAGCCCCACTCTCCTCAATGGTTTACTTCTGCTTGTGCAGCTGCAATTTGTCAAAGGCAGCATGCGTTCCGCAGATTCAACCGACATAAGTCCAGCTCAAATAAACAGAAGTTTATAGAAGCTAGAAATAATTGTAAGAGAGTGATAGAGACAACTAAGACAGATTACTCTGAAACCACCAGAAAACGCATCGAAGCACAGAAATTAGGAACCCGGGATTTTTGGAAAATCTACAACAGCGTAGTAAATAATGGACAGTCAACTACTCCCCCACTATCAAACAATCATGAGGTTGCTTGCACGGCAACTGACAAGGCTAATCTGCTTGCCAGTCGGTTTGCCTCAAACTCCACACTGAACTTTGTACACCACTCACTCCCTGATTTTCCTCTGCGAACAGACGCCACACTAGACGATTTGAAAATCACCCCTTCTCAGGTACATGCTATTATAAAAAACCTAGACACCTCAAAAGCATGTGGACCAGATCTCATCCCGGCTGTGTTATTAAAAAAATGCTCTGCCGAGGTTGCTCCAGTTCTGTCCAAACTTTACAATAAATGCCTTAACGAATCTTGTTTTCCCAACTGCTGGAAAACCGTCTCTGTGGTACCAGTCTTCAAGAATTCTGGTGAAAGAACTGACCTACTAAATTATCGCCCCATTATACCTCCTCCTGCTTTTCGCCAAAATATTTGAGTCCTTAGTTAATCAAGCCCTAGTCCAGCACCTAACAGCTGCTAAACTCCTGACTGACAAACAATATGGATTCAGGCAAGCCCGTTCAACAGCAGATATCTTAACTGTAGTTTCTGAACGTATATACCGTTCATTGGATAAAATAGGGGAGGGTAGAGCGGTGGCCCTCGATATATCTAAGGCTTTTGACAGGGTATGGCACGATGGTCTTCTAAGGAAAATTAGATCATATGGAATCACTGGAAGAATTCATAATGTAATTAAATCCTTCTTAAGTAATAGAAAAATCAAAGTTGTCCTCGACGGTCGTACATCTAAACAATATGACATAAATGCGAGAGTACCTCAGGGGTCTATCCTTGGACCTCTATTATTCCTGATATTCATAAACGACCTCCCTGATAAAATTGTTTCAGAGATGGGTATATTTGCCGATGACACCACTCTCTATAACAGATATGAGGGGAAAACAAATGAACACATATCCAAGGAAATGGCAGAAACACTAGAGGATGACCTCCAATCCGTAGTGGAATGGAGACAAAAATGGTTGGTCACATTCAATGCTACTAAGACTAAGCTTGTTTCCTTCAATAACTACAAGAAACCTTCTCTACCACCAATAGCAATGGCCAAGAGCACATTACCTGAAAGTACTTCTTTTAAACTCCTCAGCCTAACGTTTACAGGGACTATGAACTGGAATAGATACATTGAGAGCATTGCCAAGGCTGCTGTAAGGAAGGTTGGCTCCCTCTACCATGCTAGAAAACTACTTACGCCTGACAGTATCCTATACATCTATAAGGCAACCATTCGCCCATGTATGGAGTACTGTTGTCACATCTGGGCTGGTGCATCTGCTGCTTGTCTCTCGCTCCTGGACAGGGTTCAAAAGAGAGTCGCCAACCTGATAGGTCCTGAACTGTCATCTAGGCTTCAACCTCTGTCCCATCGACGAGATGTTGCATCCCTCTGCCTGTTCTACAAATACTTTAATGGTGAATGCTCTGACGAACTGCAAACACTTGTACCTCCCCGACGTAACTACCCCCGACAAACCCGACAAGCTACCAAGTCTTATCCCTTTACAGTAGAGATCCCTAGGTGCAAGAAAGCCTTTTACTCCAATAGTTTCTTCCCCAGAACTGCGGGTTTTTGGAACTCCCTTCCGGGATTCTGCTTTCCCAACTGCAATGATATGCAAAAGTTCAAGTGTAATGTGAACAAACATCTTTCTACTCATCTCCCTTCATAATGACCCCGCTAATTAAGTCCCTGATAGTAGCCCCCTGCTTCAAAGTGGCACTGTGCCTTGTTTGGGGTGAAAATTGAATTAAAAAAAAACATACGCAATCTGCATAAATTAAAATATCATGTCTAAGCGTATTGTACGACTGGGCAAGGCCGGGCTGTCAGCTAGTATATTTATAAAAGTGAGAATATGTGTCTGTGTGTGTATGTGTGTGGACAACTCTCAACCTATATACTCAACAAATTTTTGATCTACAAACTTGAAATTTAGTATATAGGATATTCAAACACGTGGAACACTTTTAATCGGTTTTCATCTGGAAAAACGGTCCGCTAAGGGGTCAAAATTGAAAAAATTGGTACTTGGGAGTCATTGGATTTTTATCTGTTTTCAACTATTTCACAACTGCGCATGCATGAATCGTTCACATAACATCTTTCTTATTCCAGTTAAGAATAAGTAGGTCTGAAAACATGTTTTAAAGACCATGTCAAGCTGGGCTAATGGTTATCGTACTTGTCTCATTGTTTTTAGGTTTTGGTTTCGATCTCAGCTCGAGAGTTTTTTTGTTCATTAAAAAGTGAACTGTTTCGCAAAAGTCATAATACTCGCATGGACATGCCTCAGTTTCTTTCCGTTTTCTTACTTCATTTTTTTTTTTAAAAAGGAATTTTAACATTACGTTTAATACCTGGCAACGCCGGGTACATCAACTAGTATTATACTAAACATGAGTTAATCAACGTGTGTTTCACTAAACTTATTTTCCTACATATTTTAATCACACAAAGAAATGTTAAATATTTCTTGGTTTTGGGATGGAGTTATGTTTTTAATTGTTCTAATTAGTCAAAATTTGCAATATACTCTTAAGTCACCAATCTCGAACTAAGTTTCTGTCTATAACTCTCATCCTTTCTCATTGTATGTTGTTTGACTCCTTCCTCCTAAATTTTATTTTATATAGTTTCTATCACCCCCACTTTGCGTCACTCGCTTACTCTCTTTCTATTTTCCTCTTTCCATCTCTCTCTCTCTCTCTCTCTCTCTCTCTCTCTCTCTCTCTCTCTCTCATTCCTTTCTGTTTATTAACAGTCAAAGGAAATAAAATTATCTATAAAACAGGATTGACATAGTCTAATATAATGTAAAAGGCAGCCTTCGGGTCGTCCTCGGATATAGTTGCCCACTTAGCTTAACCTTTAACAAGAGAACAAGAGAGAGGGTACAGTGAACAGGAAGACTTATTTAGGATGTGTTTTTTTATTATTTTTTTTTAGATTTAACAGACTTTATAAACTTACTTTTTCTTCGTTTAAACAATATAGCTAGAGCTCTATTTGTCTGTCTGTCTGTCTCTTTATATGTATATATATATATGTATATATATATATATATATACATATATATATATATATATATATATATATATATATATATATATATATATATATATAACGGCTAAATACAGATAAAAAAGCTTGATAAATTTAAAAAATAAAAAATGAAAATAAAGGTTAGCTAACCAGGTTTTGTTCCTCACTTATCAAAGCTAAATCGAGGAAAATACGATTTAAAACAAAGAAAAAAGTCAAACAACAAAAAAAAACAGAAATAAACGGGAGGAAAATTACATAGAGACTAAATTAAGTCCAAGAAGATTTTCTTTTTGCTTGCAAATATATATATATATACATATATATATATATATATATATATATATATATATATATATATATATATATATATATATATATATATATATATATATATTTTGTTTTAAAAAGTGTGTCACCCAAAAGAGTGCTCAATGTTTAGACAGAGCCAAAATAAGTGAATTTAGTTTACAAACAAATGGCTACACATAAGCATACATGTTTCAGTGAAAACCCAGTAAGGGAATCGCTTCGTCAGGCCAAGGACAACTCTCGAGATTTAAATAGAAACCGACGTGAAAACAACAAATATACTGTATTAAAAAAATTTTTCTTCAAAATCTTTGGATTCGGCATTAAATAATCCAAAAAGGGTTGATATGCCGTAAAACAAAAACAACCAACCAATCAAATAAAACTAAATTAAATGACAGTAAATATGAACATTCAATATAATTCTATGTATAATGATTATTATGCTTATATTTTAAAACAATTTCAACTGCAACTGACTTCATTATCTATATATCTATAAAAGTGAACGTGTGTGAACTCTGTCAATTTTAAGTCTACAGACTCGAAATTTGATATACTGGGTACTGAGATTTGTGATCGGCTTTCGGTCAGAAATTTGGCTGTTAAGGGGTCAAAGTTCAACGATTTGACCTTTGAGAACTCTACCAAACTCCTCCAACAATTTAGGGTCTAAACACTTGAAATTTTAGATATAGGTTCCTTGGACATGGATCTAACTTAATAACCTGATTTGAGCCTAAAACAATAAATGTTGAGGGGTCATAATAGGGGTCAATGTTTTAAAAAATTGACTGCTTTTTTTTTTTTTTGCTCAGCATACACCTTCAAATACCCAGTCAACGCCAGGCTGAAATACTAGTAAGTCGATAAAAAGGATATGTTCAATTTTAGTGGCAGAAATAAAGTACCAAATGCCAAACATATGCTAATTTCAAAATCACATATGATAAAAACTGCTACAATATACACATTTGCATGCCTAGTCAACACATATTATAGAATGCTATACCATGTACTTCTTAAATAGTATTCTCAAGAAAATGTAATAATTTTATGTAGGGTTTTTCACTTTTTTTTATCATGGCGATGTAATTAAGTAAACATACATGTTCAACATCAAATTAACTTTAATAAAAGAGAGCAACGATAGAATTCTTTATATAATTGGTATTTCTTTGCGATTTTGTTGAATTCTTTGCTTCGCACTGATCACATTCGTCCATTTGAGATGGTTCTCTTAACTTCTTCCTCAGTCAAACACATACAGAGAAAAAAAAACTTCAGTTGTCCTTCTTCAATGATTGTGGCATAAATCACTTGTTTTGTATTGTTTATTAAATTGTTAGGTGAAAATACAGACTAGTTAGTCAAGAAAAATACCTTCTCTTCCACATGTCAAGAAATGGGTTTCCAAAAAGTTCTCTGTATAAATACTATTGTTTTTTTTTGTTTTAACATCATTATTTTATTTTCGTATTGGCTTTGCTCAAGTCAATGCTGTGATTGTTTACAAATGATTTGTTTCTGGTTTGTGTAGTTCGTTCTGATTTACATTGAATGCCCAAAAAACGTCCTTTCTGATTAATGTTTACCAGTTTTAAGATAAGCAAACGAACTTGGCTGTTTTTTTTTTAGAATAGGAGAATATTTTTAACTGGTAAACATTAATTAGAAAGGACTTTTTCGTGGACTATATGTGAAGCAGAATTATTTGCACAAACCGGAATTTTTACTAGGAGATTCGTTTGTTTTTTTTTTCATACAAGAATTTGTCCAGTTATTGAGTCCATTTGTAGAAATCACCAAAGAAGCAAGTCACAGAATTTCCACCATATCGATGATAATACCTACAATTTTAGCTTTGAGGTTATTTCTGTCGAAAACTGTCCAATCTAATTCTGATATTTCTAACTTTAGTGGAATCCTTATCACTGTTGAACAATTCTAATGAATCAATGGAAACAAAATTTCTAAATGATAAAAACTTGTATATGTCTACTTTCCTAGATCCAAAATTCAAATTTAAATTTCAAAAGAATAACATGAAAAACACTAAGAATTGGATTCTACATTTTCTTTTCTATATGCAACTGCAGACACTTGTGCCCCCATGACGTAGACACCCTCAACAAACTTAACAGGCAGCCAAATCCCACCCCCACACAGTAGAGATCCCTAGATGTAAAAAGATCTTTCTATTCCAGTAGTTTCTTCCCCAGAACTAGACTCTGGAATTCCATTCCAGGTCCCTGCTTCCCTAACTGTACTGACATGCAGAAGTTCAAGTGTAACGTGAACCAACATCTTGCTGCCCAAATCCCAACATAGTGCCCCAGTAGTTGCTGCACCTGATAGTATCCCCCTACACCAAAGTGGCAATGTGCCTTGTTTGGGGTGAAAATGTAAAAAAATAATAATAAATAAATGAATACTGATGATAATGGAATAGAATCAACAGGATACACTTCGTCAAGCTCTGTTGAGTGTCAAGAAGATCAAAGTAAAAGTAAAACTGTATTTCTTTCAAGCCTGTTTGATGAATTAGCTTCGAATAAGCCTACAGTAACAACTGAAAATTTAGAGCAGGTAGAAGTTGAGTTAGACCTGGAGATTGCAACCACAACAAAAATACAAGAATCCCAATCTAAACTCCAAAGGAATAAATCCCTTAAGTGCACTGTGTAGCTTTACAACTATTTGCAAGAAATGATGATCCACCTCACCCCCACTTGAATAAACAGGAGATAATGTCTAGGAGATTTGTTTCATTTTAACACTTGCCATTCCATGTGGTAATAATCCCAAGTTGTCCCTCACTTTACACCATAATTTGAAGAGGAATGATGTCATCACCTATAGTTACCACCCCCTCTGCCTATCACCCCCATACTCGAATAAACAGGAGGATGTAATGTCTGGCATGATTGTCTCATTTAAACACTCACCAATCGATTTGATGAAAATCTCAAGTCGTCCCACACTTACCACCATAATTATATGAAGAATGACGTCATTCCTGGAAGTTTCCTTCCCCTGCCTATCTTCCTCCCTGTACTTGAATAAACAGAAGGAGATAATGTCTGGCAGGATTGTCTCATTTAAACACTCACCAATCTATGTGAGGTTAATCTCAAGTTGTCCCTTGGAAGTAGACACAGGAG